>NC_080070.1:117344042-117674033 GCF_949987535.1 Balaenoptera acutorostrata | reverse complement strand
CATCAGAGCCTGACTTGGGAGAGCGACAGGGCCTGAGTGAGGCCTAGCATCAGGCCCTTAGCTGAGGACACTGTCAGGGCATGACTTAGGAACAGCATCAGCGCCTGTGTTGGATCAGCCTTAGCGTCTTAGTTACAGACATGATCAGGGCCTGAGTTAGTCACAGCGTCAAGGCCTCAGTTAGGGAAAGCTTCAGGGCCTGAGTTAGGGACAGCCTCAGTTCTTAACTTAGGGACAGCGACAGGGCTTTCTTAGGGGCAGTGTCAGGACCTTGGTTAGAAATATGTCAGGATATTAACTCAGGCTAGTGTCCAGTTTTTAGTTATTGCTGACAGCAGGGCCTATATTAGGGGCAAATTCTGGGCCTTACTTAGAGACAGTGTCAGGGCCTGAGTTAGGACTAGCATCAGAGCCTTTGTAAAGTACAGTGTCAGGGACTGAGTTAGGTGTAGTGTCAGGGCTTTAGTTAGGGACAGTGTCAGCGCCTCAGTTAGGATGAGCTTCCAAGCCTCAGTTAGGGACAGGTTGACGGCCTCGGGACTAATTTCAGGCTCTTAGTTCGAGACAGCATCAGGGATTTAGTTAGCCTAAGAGGCTCGACAATAGCTAAAGACAAGTTTAGGTTAAGATCTAGGGATAGTGTCAGGAAATGACCTAGGGATAGTGTCAAGACCACAGCTACTTAGAGCATCAGTGCCTAATTTAGGCCCAGTGTCAGAGCTTCAGGTAGGGACAGGGTGTTAGCCTGACTTAGGGAGAGCGACAGGGCCTGAGTGATGCCTAGAGTCAGGGCCTTAGCTAGGGACAGCGTCAGGGCATGACGTAGGATCAGCATAAGGGTCTCTGTAGGATCAGCATTAGGGTCTTAGTTGAAGACATTATCAGGACCTCTGTGAGGGACAGCCTCAGGGCCTCACTTAGGGACAGTGTCAGGGCTAACTTTGGGAGTGTTTCAGGACCTTGGTAAGACATGGGTCAGGATAGTAGCTCAGGAAAATGTCAGGACTTTAGATATTGATGGTAGCAGGGCCTAAGTTAGGGACCGTGTCAAGGCATTTGTTAGGAGTAGCGGGCCTCTGATAGGTCCAGTGTCAGGTCTTCAGTTAGCAATAGTGTTAGGGCCTTAGTTAGGGACAGTGTCAGGGCCGGATGTAGGACAAGCATCTAGGCCTTAGCTCGGGACAGTTTCGCGGTCTTGGGACTAAATTCAGTGCCTGAGGTAGGCACAGCCTAAGGGCTTCAGTTAGCATAAGAGGCAGGATATTAGCTAGTGACCATGTCAGTTTAACATCTAGGGATAGTGTCAGGAAATGACCTAAGGATAGTGTTAAGACCTTTGTTACGGAGACTCTCAGGGCCTTATTCAGAACCAGTGTTAGGGCTTCAGGTAGGGACAGCATCAGAGCCTGACTTAGGGAGAGCGATAGGATCTGAGTGAGGCCTAGCATCAGACCCTTAGCTGGGGACAGTGTCAGGGCATGACTTAGGAGCAGGATAAGGGCCTCTGTTGGATCAGCCTTAGGGTCTTAGTTAAAAACATGATCAGGGTCTGAGTTCGACACGGCATCAAGGCCTGAGTTAGTTAGGGACAGCGTCAGGGCTTACTTTAGGACAGTTTTAGGATCTTGGTAAGACATGGGTCAGGATATTAGCTCTGGATAATGTCAGGACTTTAGATATTGATGGCAGCAGCCCTTAGTTAGAGACAGTGTCAGGCCCTGAGTTACGACTAGCATCAGAGCCTTTGCTAGGTAAAATGTACGGGACTGAGTTAGGAATAGAGTCAGGGCCTTAGTTACTGACAGTGTCAGGGCCTGACTTAGGGAGAGCGACAGGGACTGAGGGAGGCCTAGCGTCAAGCCCTTAGCTGGGCACACTGTCAGGGCATGACTGGAGCAGCATCAGCGTCTTTGCTGGATCAGCATTAAGGTCTTCGTGAAATACATGATCAGGGCCTCAGTTAGCCACAGCTTCAAGGTTTCAGTTTAGGAAAGCTTCAGGGCCTGTGTTTGGGACAGCCTCAGGTCTTCACTTAGGGACAGCGTCAGGGCTTACTTTGGGACAGTTTCAGGACCTTGGATAGACATAGGTCAGGATATTAGCTCTGGATAATGTCAGGACTTTAGATACTGATGGCAGCAGGGCCTTAGTTACAGACAGTTTCAGGGCCTGAGTTAGGCCTAGCATCAGAGACTTTGTTACGTACAGTGTAAGGGACTGAGTTAGCAGTAGTGTCAGGGTCTGAGTTAGGTGTACTGTCAGAAACCTAGTTAGGAACAGTGCTAGGGCCTGAGTTAGGATTAGTGTCAAGGCCTTATTGAGGACCAATTTCAGGGTCTTAGTTTGGACTAGCATCAGAGCCATTGTTAGGAATTGTATGAGGGCCTTAGTTAGGCATACTGTCAGGACCTTAGTTAGGGACAGTTTTAGGGCCTGAGTTAGCATTACTGTCAAGGCCTTATTTAGGACCAATTTTAGGGCTTTAGATTGGACTAGTAACAGAGCCTTTGTTAGGTATCGAGTCGGGGCCTATGTTAGGTATAGTGTCAGGGCCATTGTTAGGGACAGTATCAGGGCCTGACTTAGGAGAAGTTCAGGGCCTTAGCCAGGGAAAGTGTCAGGGCCTTAGTTAGGGACATTATCAGGGCCTGAATTAGCAGTAGTGTCAAAAGTCCTTAGTGAGGAGAGTAAGGAGTAAGTCAGGACTCAGGCCATGACAATGTCCTTAACTAAGTCCCTGACACTACTCATAACACAGGCCCTGGTCTGATTCCTATCATAGGCCCTGATGCTGGTCTTAACTAAGGCTCTGACACTGGTCCTAAATAAAGCTGTGATACTACTCTTAACTCAGGGCCTGACAGTGTCCCTAACAAAGCCTTTGACACTACTCCTAACTCAGGCACTGACACTGTCCCTAACTAAGGCCCTGACACTACTCCCAACTCAGGCACTGACAGTGTCCATAACTAAGGCCCTGACACTTCTAACTCAGGCGCTGATAATATACCTAACAAAGGCACTGATACTACTCCTCACTTAGGCTCTGATATTCGCCCTAACTAAGGCCTTGACAATATTCCTAACTCAGGCAATGGCACTGTTTCTAACTAAGTCCCTGAAAGTACTCTTAAGTCAGGAACTCACACTGTCCCTAACTAAGGCCCTGACAGTACTCCTAAATCAAGCACTGACACTGTCCCTAACTTAGACCCTGACACTACTCCTAACTCAAGCCCTGACACTGTCCCTAACTAAGACCCTGACTCTATTCCTAGCTCAGGCACTGACACAGTCCTTAACTAAGGCCCTGACACTACCCCTAACTAAAGCCCTGACACTATTCCTAACTTAGGCGCCAATAAAATACCTATCGTAGGCTCTGATGCTTCTCATAACTAAGGCCCTGACACTCTTCCTAAATAAAGCCCTGAAACTAGTCTTAACCCAGGCACTGAGAGAGATCCTAACTAAAACCAGGACACGACTCCTAACTCAGGCACTGATAACATAACTAACGAAGGTAAGGATTCTACTCCTCACTTAGGCCCTGACATTTGTGCTAAATAAGGCCTTGACAGTTTTCCTAACTCAGGACCTGACAGTGCCCGTACATAAGACCCTAACACTACTCCTAACTCAGTCACTGACAATCTCCCTAACTAAGACCCTGACATTACTCCTAACTCATGCCCTGACACTGTCCCTAAGTAAGGTCCTGACACTACTCCTACCTCAGGCACTGACACTGTCCCTAACTAAGGCCCAGACAAAAGTACCAACACAGGCACTGACACTGTCGCAAACTAAGGACCTCACACTACTCCTATCTCAGACTCTGACACTGTCCCTAACTTTGGCCCTGACACTACTCCTTACTTAGGCACTGACATGATCCCTAACTAAGGCCCTGAGACTACTTCTACCTCAAGCCCTGACACTGTCCCTAACTAAGGTCCTGATACTACTCCCAACTCAGGAACCGACCCTCTCCGTAACTAAGACACTGGCACTACTCCCTTCTCAGCCACTGACATTGTCCCGAAGGCCTTGACACTACTTCCAACTCAGGCACTGACATTGTCCCTACCTAAGGCCCTGACCCTATTCTCAACGCAAGCACTAACACTGTCACTTACTAATGCCCTGATACTACTGAAACTCAGGCACTGACACTGTTCCTAACTAAGGCCCTGAAACTACTCACAACTCAGGCCCTGACACTTCCTAACTACCGGTCTCAGACTACTCTTAACTCAGGCCCTGATACTAATCCTATCACAGTCACTGACACTGTCCCTAACTAAGGGCCTGAGAATACTGCTTACATAAGCCCTGACACTGTCCGTAACTTTGGCCATGACACTACTCCCACCTCAGGCACTGACACTCTACCAAATTAAGGTCTTGACACTACTCTTAACTCAGGCCCTGACACTGTCCAAATTAAAGACCCTGACACCAATCCCAACTCAGGCACTGACACTCTACCTAATTAAGGCCTTGACAAAACTCCCAACTCAGGCACTGACATTGTCCCTAATTAAGGCCCTTACACTACTCCCAACTCAGGCACTAACACTGTCCCTAACTAAGGACTTGACACTACTCTTAACTCAGTATCTGACACAGTCTCTAACAAAGACCCTGACACTACCCTTATCTCAGGCACTGACAGTGTCCCTAACTATGGCCCACACAATACTCCCAACTCAGGCACTTACGCCATCCCTAAGTAAGGCCCTGACACTATTCCCAACTCAGGCACTGACACTCACCCTAACTAATGCCTTGACACTACTCTTAACTCATGCCCTGACACTGTCCATAACGAAGACCCTGACACTACTCCCTTCTCAGCCACTGACACTGTCGCGAAGGCCCTGACACTACTTCCAACTCAGGCACTGACACTGTCCCTACCTAAGGCCCTGACCCTATTCTCAACTCAGGCACTAACACTGTCACTTACTAAAGCCCTGAGAGTACTGCCACCTCAGACAATGACACTGTCCCTAACTAAGGCGCTGACATTACTCCCAAATCCGGCACTGACACTTTCACTAAGGCCCTGAAATTACTCACAACTCATGCCCTGACACTGTTCCTAACTACCGGTCTCAGACTACTCCTAACCCAGAGCCTGACACTATTCCTAACACAGTCACTGACACTGTCCCTAACTAAGGCCCTGAGATGACTCCTAACTCAGGCCCTGACACTGTCAGTAACTTAGGCCTTGGCACTACACACAACTCAGGACTGACACTGGCCCTAACTAAGGGTCTGACACTAGTCCCAACACAGACACTGACACTCTACCAAATTAAGGCCTTGACCGTACTCTTAACTCAGGCTCTGACACTGTGCATAATAAAGACACTGACACTAATCCCAACTCAGGCAATGACACTGTCCGTAACTAAGGCCCTGACACTACTCCCATCTCAGCCACTGACACCATCCCCAACTATGGCCCTGACACTACTCCCAACTCAGGCACTGCTGCTGTCCCTAAATAAGGCACTGGCACTACTCCGAAATCAGTCACTGATGCTGTCCCTAACTAAGGCTCTTACACTACTCTCAACTCAGGCACTGACACTCTCCCTAATTAAGGCCCTGACATTACTGCCAACTCAGGCACTGACACTGTCTCTAACTAGGCCCTGGCACTACTCCCAACTCAGGCAATCACGCTGTCTCTAACTAAGGGTCTGACAATACTCCCATCTCCAGACACTGACACTCTACCAAATTAAGGCCTTGACACTACTCTTAACTCAGGCCCTGACACTGTCCATAATAAAGACCCTGTCACTAATCCCAACTCAGGCACTGACACTGTCCGTAACTAAGGTCCTGACATTACTCCCAACCTAGGTACTGGCGCTGTCCCTAACTAAGGCACTGGCACTACTCCCAACTCAGGCACTGACACTCTCCCTAATTAAGGCCCTGACACTACTCCCAACTCAGGCCCTGACACAGTCCCTAACAAAGGCCCTGACACTACATCCAACACAGGCAGTGACAGTGTCCCTAACTACGGCCCTCACACTACTCCCAACTCAGGCACTGACACCATCCTTAAGTAAGGCCCTGACAGTACTCCCAACTTAGGCATTGACACTGTCTCTAACTAAGGCCATAACACTTCTCCCAACTCAGGCACTGACACTGTCCCTAACTAAGGCCCAGACAATAGGACCAACACAGGCACTGACACTGTCCCAAACTAAGGACCTCACACTACTCCTAACTCAGGCTCTGACACTGTTCCTAACATAGGCCCTGACACTACTCCTTACTTAGGCACTGACATGCTCCCTAACTAAGGCCCTGAGACTTCTTCTACCTCAGGCCCTGAAACTGTCTCTAACTAAGGCCCTGATACTACTCCCAACTCAGCCACTGACACTGTCACAAAAGCCCTGACACTACTTCCAACTCAGGCACTGACATTGTCCCTACCTAAGGCCCTGACCCTATTCTCAACTCAGGCACTAACATTGTCACTTACTAATGCCCTGACACTACTGCCAACTCAGGCACTGACACTGTCCCTAACTAAGGCCCTGAAACTACTCACAACTCAGGCCCTGACACTTCCTAACTACCGGTCTCAGACTACTCCTATCTCAGGCCCTGACACTGATCCTATCACAGTCACTGACTGTCCCTAACTAAGGCCCTGAGACTAATGCTTACTCAGGCCCTGACTATTTCCATAACTTTGGCCCTGGCACTACTCCCAAGTCAGGCACTGACGCTGTCCCTAACTAAAGGTCTGACAATACTCCCAACTGAGGCACTGACGCTCTACCAAATTAAGGCCTTGACACTACTCTTAACTGAAGCCCTGACACTGTCCATATTAAAGACCCTGACACCAATCCCAACTCAGGCACTGACACTGTCAATAACAAAGGTCCTGACATTACTCCCAAACCAGGTGCTGGCGCTGTCCCTAACTAAGGCACTGCCACTACTCCCAACTCAGGCACTGACACTCTCCTAACTAAGGCCCTGAAACTACTCCCAACCCAGGCACTGACACTGTCCCTAACTAAGGCCCTGACACTACTCTCAACTCAGGCACTAACACTGTCCCTAAGAACTTGACACTACTCTTAACTCAGTCCCTGACACAGTCTCTAACAAAGACCCTGACACTACCCTTATCTCAGGCCCTGACAGTGTCCCTAACTACGACCCACACAATACTCCCAACTCAGGCACTCACGCCGTCCCTAAGTAAGGCCCTGACATTACTCCCAAATCAGGTACTGACACTCTCCCTAACTAAGACCCTGACACTACTCCCTTCTCAGCCACTGAAACTGTCCCGAAGGCCCTGACATTACTTCCAACTCAGGCACTAACATTGTCCCTACCTAAGGCCCTGACCCTATTCTCAACTCAGGCACTAACACTGTCACTTACTAATGCCCTGACACTACTGCCAACTCTGGCACTGATACTGTCCCTAACTATGCCCTGATACTACTCCCAACTCAGGCAATGACACTGTCCCTAACTAAGGCCCTGACATTACTCCCAACTCCGGCACTGACACTTTTGCTATCTAAGGCCCTGAAATTACTCACAACTCATGCCCTGACACTGTTCCTAACTACCGGTCTCAGACTACTCCTAACTCAGGGCCTGACACTATTCCTAACACAGTCACTGACACTGTCCCTAACTAAGGCCCTGAGACGACTCCTAACTCAGGCCCTGACACTGTCAGTAACTTAGGCCCTGGCACTACACACAACTCAGGCACTGACGCTGGCCATAACTAAGGGTCTGACACTACTCCCAACCCAGACACTGACACTCTACCAAATTAAGGCCTTGACACTACTTTTAACTCAGGCCCTGACACTGTGCATAATAAAGACCCTGACACTAATCCCAACTCAGGCACTGACACTGTCCGTAACTAAGGCCCTGACACTACTCCCAACCCAGGAACAGTTGCTGTCCCTAACTAAGGCACTGGCACTACTCCCAACTCAGGCACTGACACTGTCCCTAACTAAGACCCAGATACTACTCCCAACTCAGGCACTGACACTGTCCCTTATAAATGCCCTGACACTACTCCCACCTCAGTCACTGACACGGTCCCTGGCTAAGGCCCTCACACTACACCTAACTCAGGCACTAACACTGTCCATAACTTAGGCCCTTACAGTAATCCTACCTCAGGCAGTGACACTCTCCCTAACTAAGTCCCTGAAACTACTCTAACCTCAGGCCCTGAAACTATCCCTAACACAGACCCTGACACTACTCCCAACTCAGGCACTAACACTGTCCCTAAATAAGGCTCTGACACTACACCCAACTCCAGCAGTGAAGCTGTCCCTAACTAAGGCCTTGACACTACTCACAACTCAGGCAATGACACTGTCCCTAACTAAGGCGCTGACACTACTCCCAACATAGGCACTGACCCTGTCCCTAAAAAGGTCCTTGCACAACTCCCGACTCAGGCACTGACACTGATTGTAACTAAAGCCCTGGCACTACTCCCAATTCAGGTAATGACGTTGTCCCTAACTAAGGCACTAACACTATTCCCAAGTCAGGCACTGACGCTGTCCCTAACTAAGACTCTGACACAACACCCAAATCAGGCACTGACACGCTCCCTAACTAAGGCCCTGACAATACTCCCAACTAAGCCACTGAAACTGACCCTAACTACGACCCTGACACTACTCCTTACTCAGGCACTGACACTATCCCTTACTAATGTCCTGACACTACTCCCAACTCAGGCACTGACCTTATTCCAAACAAAGTCCCTGACATTATTGCCAACATAGGCACTGAATATATCCCTAAATACGCCCTGACAGTACTCCCAACTCAGGCACTGACACAGTCCCTAAATAAAGCCCTGAAACTATTCCTAACTTACGTCCTGATATTGTCCCTAAATAAGGCCCTGACACTATTCCCAACTCAGCCACTGACAGTGTCCCTAACTAAGACCCTGACACTACTCTCAACTCAGGCACTAACACTGTCCCTAACTAAGGACTTGACACTACTCTTAACTCAGGTCCTGACACAGTCCATAACAAAGGCCCTGACACTACCCCCAACTCCAGCACTGACAGTGTCTCTAACTACGGCCCTCACACTACTCCCAACTCAGGCACTGACGCCATCCCTAAGTAACGCCCTGACACTACACCCAACACAGGCGCTGAAGCTGTCCCTAACTAAGGCTCTGACACTACACCTAACACAGGCACTGACGCTGTCCCTAAGTCAGGCCATAAAACTACTCCCAACTCAGGCACTGTCACTGACCCTAACTAAGGCACAGACAATAGACCCAACTCAGGTACTGACACTGTCCCTAACTAAGGCCCTGACACTAATCCCAACTCAGGCCCTGACACTGTCCCAAACTAAGGCACTGATACTACTCATAACTCAGGCACTGACACTCTCCCTAACTAAGGCCTTGACACTACTTTTAACTCATGCCCTGACACTGTCCCTAACAAAGACCCTGACACTCTTCCCAACTCAGGCACTGACACTGTCCCTAAGGCCCCGACACTATTTCCAACTCAGGCACTAACACTGTCCCTAACTAAGGCCCTGTCACTACTCTCAACTCAGGCACTGACACTGTCCGTAACTAAGGCCCTGAAACTACTCCCAACCCAGGCACTAACACTGTCCCTAACTAAGGCCTTGACATTACTCTCAACTCAGGCACTAACACTGCCCTTACTAAGGACTTGACACTACTCTTAACTCAGGCCCTGACACAGTCCCTAACAAAGGCCCTGACACTACCTCCAACACAGGCACTGACAGTGTCCTTAACACTACTCCCAAATCAGGCACTGATGCTGTCCCTAACTAAGGCCCAGACAATAGAACCAACACTGTCACTGACACTGTCCCAAACTAAGGACCTCACACTACTCTTAACTCAGGCTCTGACACTGTCCCTAACTTAGGCCCTGACACTACTCCTTACATAGGTGCTGACATGCTCCCTAAGTAAGGCCCTGAGACTACTTCTACCTCAGGCCCTGACACTGTCCCTAAGTAAGACCCTGATACTACTCCCAAATCAGGCACCGACACTCTCCATAACTAAGACCCTGGCACTACTCCCTTCTCAGCCACTGACACTGTCCCGAAGGCCCTGACACTATTTCCAACTCAGGCACTGACATTGTCCCTACCGAATGCCCTGATCCTATTCTCAACTCGAGCACTAACACTGTCACTTACTAATGCCCTGACACTACTGACAACTCAGGCACTGACACTGTCGCTAACTAAGGCCCTGAAACTACTCACAACTCAGGCCCTGACACTTCCTAACTACCGGTCTCAGACTACTCCTATCTCAGGCCCTGACACTAATCCTAATACAGTCACTGACACTGTCCCTAACTAAGGCCCTGAGACTACTGCTTACTCAGGCCCTGACTGTTTCCATAACTTTGGCCCTGGCACTACTCCTAAGTCAGGCACTGACACTCTCCCTAACTAATGCCTTGACACTACTCTTAACTCAGGCCCTGACACTTTCCCTAACTAAGGCTCTGACACTACTCACAACTCAGGCACTGACACACTCCCTAATTAAGGCCCTGACAGTATTGCCAACTCAGGCACTGACACTGTCTCTAATTAGGCCCTGGCACTACTCCCAACTCAGGCAATGACGCTGTCCCTATCTAACGGTCTGACACTACTCGCTACTCCAGACCCTGACACTCTACCAAATTAAGGCCTTGACACTACTCTTAACTCAGGCCCTGACACTGTCCATAATAAAGACCCTGACACTAATCCCAACTAGGCACTGACACTGTCCGTAACTAAGGTCCTGACATTACTCCCAACCCAGGTAGTGGCGCTGTCCCTAACTAAGGCACTGGCACTACTCCCAACTCAGGCACTGACACTCTCCCTAATTAAGGCCCTGACACCACTCCCAACCCAGGCACTGACACTGTCCCTAACTAAGGCCCTGAAACGTCTCCCAACCCAGGCACTGACACTGTCCCTAACTAAGGCCCTGACACTACTCTCAACTCAGGCACTAACACTGCCCTTACTAAGGACTTGACACTACTCTTAACTCAGGCCCTGACACAGTCCCTAACAAAGGCCCTGAGACTACCTCCAACATAGGCAGTGACAGTGTCCCTAACTACGGCCCTCACACTACTCCCAACTCAGGCACTGACGCTGTCCCTAACTAAGACCATAACACTTCTCCCAACTCAGGCACTGACACTGTCCCTAACTAAGGTCCAGACAATAGGACCAACACAGGCACTGACACTTTCCCAAACTAAGGACCTCACACTACTCCTAACTCAGGCTCTGACACTGTCCGTAACTTAGGCCCTGACACTACTCCTTACTTAGGCACTGACATGCTCCCTAACTAAGGCCCTGAGACTTCTTCTACCTCAGGCCCTGACACTGTCCCTAACTAAGGCCCTGATACTACTCCCAACTCAGGCACTGACACTGTCCCAAAAGCACTGACACTACTTACAACTCAGGCACTGACATTGTCCCTACCTAAGGCCCTGACCCTATTTTCAACTCAGGCACTAACACTGTACCTTACTAATGCCCTGACACTACTGCCAAGTCAGGCACTGACACTACTCCCAACTGAGGCACTGACACTGTCCCTAACTAAGGCCCTGACATTACTCCCAACTCCGGCACTGACACTTTCGCTAAGGCCCTGAAACTACTCACAACTCAGGCCCTGACACTGTTCCTAACTACCGGTCTCAGACTACTCCTAACTCAGGGCCTGACACTATTCCTAACACAGTCACTGACACTGTCCCTAACTAAGGCCCTGAGAATACTGCTTACTCAGGCCCTGACACAGTCCGTAACTTTGTCCCTGACACTACTCCCAAGTCAGGCACTGAGGCTGTCCCTAACTAAGGGTCTGAAAATACTCCCAACTCAGGCACAGACACTCTACCAAATTAAGGTCTTGACACTACTCAACTCAGGCCCTGACACTGTCCATATTAACGACCCTGACACCAATCCCAACTCACGCAGTGACACTCTACCTAATTAAGGCCCTGACACTACTCCCAACTAAGGCACTGACACTGTCCCTTACTAAGGCCGTGACACTACTCCTAACACAGGCCCTGACGCTGTGCCTAAGTATCGCCCTGACAGTAGACCTAAATAATTCCTGACAGTCTCCCTAACTAAGGCCTGGACACTACTCTTAACACAGGCACTGGCACTGTCCCTAACTAAGGCCCTGACACTGCTCCTAACTCAGGCCCTGAAACTACTCCCTACTCAGGCACTGACACTGTCCCTACCTAAGGCCCTCCCACTACTCCTAAGACAATCACTGACACTGTCCCTAACTAAGGCCCTAACACTTCTCCCAACACAGGTGCTGACACAGTCCCTAACTAAAGCCCTGACACTACTTCCAACTCAGGCACTGACACTGTCCCTACCTAAGGCCCTGACCCTATTCTCAACTCAGGCACTAACACTGTCACTTACTAAAGCCCTGAGAGTACTGCCACCTCAGACAATGACACTGTCCCTAACTAAGGCGCTGACATTACTCCCAAATCCGGCACTGACACTTTCACTAAGGCCCTGAAATTACTCACAACTCATGCCCTGACACTGTTCCTAACTACCGGTCTCAGACTACTCCTAACCCAGAGCCTGACACTATTCCTAACACAGTCACTGACACTGTCCCTAACTAAGGCCCTGAGATGACTCCTAACTCAGGCCCTGACACTGTCAGTAACTTAGGCCTTGGCACTACACACAACTCAGGACTGACACTGGCCCTAACTAAGGGTCTGACACTAGTCCCAACACAGACACTGACACTCTACCAAATTAAGGCCTTGACCGTACTCTTAACTCAGGCTCTGACACTGTGCATAATAAAGACACTGACACTAATCCCAACTCAGGCAATGACACTGTCCGTAACTAAGGCCCTGACACTACTCCCATCTCAGCCACTGACACCATCCCCAACTATGGCCCTGACACTACTCCCAACTCAGGCACTGCTGCTGTCCCTAAATAAGGCACTGGCACTACTCCGAAATCAGTCACTGATGCTGTCCCTAACTAAGGCTCTTACACTACTCTCAACTCAGGCACTGACACTCTCCCTAATTAAGGCCCTGACATTACTGCCAACTCAGGCACTGACACTGTCTCTAACTAGGCCCTGGCACTACTCCCAACTCAGGCAATCACGCTGTCTCTAACTAAGGGTCTGACAATACTCCCATCTCCAGACACTGACACTCTACCAAATTAAGGCCTTGACACTACTCTTAACTCAGGCCCTGACACTGTCCATAATAAAGACCCTGTCACTAATCCCAACTCAGGCACTGACACTGTCCGTAACTAAGGTCCTGACATTACTCCCAACCTAGGTACTGGCGCTGTCCCTAACTAAGGCACTGGCACTACTCCCAACTCAGGCACTGACACTCTCCCTAATTAAGGCCCTGACACTACTCCCAACTCAGGCCCTGACACAGTCCCTAACAAAGGCCCTGACACTACATCCAACACAGGCAGTGACAGTGTCCCTAACTACGGCCCTCACACTACTCCCAACTCAGGCACTGACACCATCCTTAAGTAAGGCCCTGACAGTACTCCCAACTTAGGCATTGACACTGTCTCTAACTAAGGCCATAACACTTCTCCCAACTCAGGCACTGACACTGTCCCTAACTAAGGCCCAGACAATAGGACCAACACAGGCACTGACACTGTCCCAAACTAAGGACCTCACACTACTCCTAACTCAGGCTCTGACACTGTTCCTAACATAGGCCCTGACACTACTCCTTACTTAGGCACTGACATGCTCCCTAACTAAGGCCCTGAGACTTCTTCTACCTCAGGCCCTGAAACTGTCTCTAACTAAGGCCCTGATACTACTCCCAACTCAGCCACTGACACTGTCACAAAAGCCCTGACACTACTTCCAACTCAGGCACTGACATTGTCCCTACCTAAGGCCCTGACCCTATTCTCAACTCAGGCACTAACATTGTCACTTACTAATGCCCTGACACTACTGCCAACTCAGGCACTGACACTGTCCCTAACTAAGGCCCTGAAACTACTCACAACTCAGGCCCTGACACTTCCTAACTACCGGTCTCAGACTACTCCTATCTCAGGCCCTGACACTGATCCTATCACAGTCACTGACTGTCCCTAACTAAGGCCCTGAGACTAATGCTTACTCAGGCCCTGACTATTTCCATAACTTTGGCCCTGGCACTACTCCCAAGTCAGGCACTGACGCTGTCCCTAACTAAAGGTCTGACAATACTCCCAACTGAGGCACTGACGCTCTACCAAATTAAGGCCTTGACACTACTCTTAACTGAAGCCCTGACACTGTCCATATTAAAGACCCTGACACCAATCCCAACTCAGGCACTGACACTGTCAATAACAAAGGTCCTGACATTACTCCCAAACCAGGTGCTGGCGCTGTCCCTAACTAAGGCACTGCCACTACTCCCAACTCAGGCACTGACACTCTCCTAACTAAGGCCCTGAAACTACTCCCAACCCAGGCACTGACACTGTCCCTAACTAAGGCCCTGACACTACTCTCAACTCAGGCACTAACACTGTCCCTAAGAACTTGACACTACTCTTAACTCAGTCCCTGACACAGTCTCTAACAAAGACCCTGACACTACCCTTATCTCAGGCCCTGACAGTGTCCCTAACTACGACCCACACAATACTCCCAACTCAGGCACTCACGCCGTCCCTAAGTAAGGCCCTGACATTACTCCCAAATCAGGTACTGACACTCTCCCTAACTAAGACCCTGACACTACTCCCTTCTCAGCCACTGAAACTGTCCCGAAGGCCCTGACATTACTTCCAACTCAGGCACTAACATTGTCCCTACCTAAGGCCCTGACCCTATTCTCAACTCAGGCACTAACACTGTCACTTACTAATGCCCTGACACTACTGCCAACTCTGGCACTGATACTGTCCCTAACTATGCCCTGATACTACTCCCAACTCAGGCAATGACACTGTCCCTAACTAAGGCCCTGACATTACTCCCAACTCCGGCACTGACACTTTTGCTATCTAAGGCCCTGAAATTACTCACAACTCATGCCCTGACACTGTTCCTAACTACCGGTCTCAGACTACTCCTAACTCAGGGCCTGACACTATTCCTAACACAGTCACTGACACTGTCCCTAACTAAGGCCCTGAGACGACTCCTAACTCAGGCCCTGACACTGTCAGTAACTTAGGCCCTGGCACTACACACAACTCAGGCACTGACGCTGGCCATAACTAAGGGTCTGACACTACTCCCAACCCAGACACTGACACTCTACCAAATTAAGGCCTTGACACTACTTTTAACTCAGGCCCTGACACTGTGCATAATAAAGACCCTGACACTAATCCCAACTCAGGCACTGACACTGTCCGTAACTAAGGCCCTGACACTACTCCCAACCCAGGAACAGTTGCTGTCCCTAACTAAGGCACTGGCACTACTCCCAACTCAGGCACTGACACTGTCCCTAACTAAGACCCAGATACTACTCCCAACTCAGGCACTGACACTGTCCCTTATAAATGCCCTGACACTACTCCCACCTCAGTCACTGACACGGTCCCTGGCTAAGGCCCTCACACTACACCTAACTCAGGCACTAACACTGTCCATAACTTAGGCCCTTACAGTAATCCTACCTCAGGCAGTGACACTCTCCCTAACTAAGTCCCTGAAACTACTCTAACCTCAGGCCCTGAAACTATCCCTAACACAGACCCTGACACTACTCCCAACTCAGGCACTAACACTGTCCCTAAATAAGGCTCTGACACTACACCCAACTCCAGCAGTGAAGCTGTCCCTAACTAAGGCCTTGACACTACTCACAACTCAGGCAATGACACTGTCCCTAACTAAGGCGCTGACACTACTCCCAACATAGGCACTGACCCTGTCCCTAAAAAGGTCCTTGCACAACTCCCGACTCAGGCACTGACACTGATTGTAACTAAAGCCCTGGCACTACTCCCAATTCAGGTAATGACGTTGTCCCTAACTAAGGCACTAACACTATTCCCAAGTCAGGCACTGACGCTGTCCCTAACTAAGACTCTGACACAACACCCAAATCAGGCACTGACACGCTCCCTAACTAAGGCCCTGACAATACTCCCAACTAAGCCACTGAAACTGACCCTAACTACGACCCTGACACTACTCCTTACTCAGGCACTGACACTATCCCTTACTAATGTCCTGACACTACTCCCAACTCAGGCACTGACCTTATTCCAAACAAAGTCCCTGACATTATTGCCAACATAGGCACTGAATATATCCCTAAATACGCCCTGACAGTACTCCCAACTCAGGCACTGACACAGTCCCTAAATAAAGCCCTGAAACTATTCCTAACTTACGTCCTGATATTGTCCCTAAATAAGGCCCTGACACTATTCCCAACTCAGCCACTGACAGTGTCCCTAACTAAGACCCTGACACTACTCTCAACTCAGGCACTAACACTGTCCCTAACTAAGGACTTGACACTACTCTTAACTCAGGTCCTGACACAGTCCATAACAAAGGCCCTGACACTACCCCCAACTCCAGCACTGACAGTGTCTCTAACTACGGCCCTCACACTACTCCCAACTCAGGCACTGACGCCATCCCTAAGTAACGCCCTGACACTACACCCAACACAGGCGCTGAAGCTGTCCCTAACTAAGGCTCTGACACTACACCTAACACAGGCACTGACGCTGTCCCTAAGTCAGGCCATAAAACTACTCCCAACTCAGGCACTGTCACTGACCCTAACTAAGGCACAGACAATAGACCCAACTCAGGTACTGACACTGTCCCTAACTAAGGCCCTGACACTAATCCCAACTCAGGCCCTGACACTGTCCCAAACTAAGGCACTGATACTACTCATAACTCAGGCACTGACACTCTCCCTAACTAAGGCCTTGACACTACTTTTAACTCATGCCCTGACACTGTCCCTAACAAAGACCCTGACACTCTTCCCAACTCAGGCACTGACACTGTCCCTAAGGCCCCGACACTATTTCCAACTCAGGCACTAACACTGTCCCTAACTAAGGCCCTGTCACTACTCTCAACTCAGGCACTGACACTGTCCGTAACTAAGGCCCTGAAACTACTCCCAACCCAGGCACTAACACTGTCCCTAACTAAGGCCTTGACATTACTCTCAACTCAGGCACTAACACTGCCCTTACTAAGGACTTGACACTACTCTTAACTCAGGCCCTGACACAGTCCCTAACAAAGGCCCTGACACTACCTCCAACACAGGCACTGACAGTGTCCTTAACACTACTCCCAAATCAGGCACTGATGCTGTCCCTAACTAAGGCCCAGACAATAGAACCAACACTGTCACTGACACTGTCCCAAACTAAGGACCTCACACTACTCTTAACTCAGGCTCTGACACTGTCCCTAACTTAGGCCCTGACACTACTCCTTACATAGGTGCTGACATGCTCCCTAAGTAAGGCCCTGAGACTACTTCTACCTCAGGCCCTGACACTGTCCCTAAGTAAGACCCTGATACTACTCCCAAATCAGGCACCGACACTCTCCATAACTAAGACCCTGGCACTACTCCCTTCTCAGCCACTGACACTGTCCCGAAGGCCCTGACACTATTTCCAACTCAGGCACTGACATTGTCCCTACCGAATGCCCTGATCCTATTCTCAACTCGAGCACTAACACTGTCACTTACTAATGCCCTGACACTACTGACAACTCAGGCACTGACACTGTCGCTAACTAAGGCCCTGAAACTACTCACAACTCAGGCCCTGACACTTCCTAACTACCGGTCTCAGACTACTCCTATCTCAGGCCCTGACACTAATCCTAATACAGTCACTGACACTGTCCCTAACTAAGGCCCTGAGACTACTGCTTACTCAGGCCCTGACTGTTTCCATAACTTTGGCCCTGGCACTACTCCTAAGTCAGGCACTGACACTCTCCCTAACTAATGCCTTGACACTACTCTTAACTCAGGCCCTGACACTTTCCCTAACTAAGGCTCTGACACTACTCACAACTCAGGCACTGACACACTCCCTAATTAAGGCCCTGACAGTATTGCCAACTCAGGCACTGACACTGTCTCTAATTAGGCCCTGGCACTACTCCCAACTCAGGCAATGACGCTGTCCCTATCTAACGGTCTGACACTACTCGCTACTCCAGACCCTGACACTCTACCAAATTAAGGCCTTGACACTACTCTTAACTCAGGCCCTGACACTGTCCATAATAAAGACCCTGACACTAATCCCAACTAGGCACTGACACTGTCCGTAACTAAGGTCCTGACATTACTCCCAACCCAGGTAGTGGCGCTGTCCCTAACTAAGGCACTGGCACTACTCCCAACTCAGGCACTGACACTCTCCCTAATTAAGGCCCTGACACCACTCCCAACCCAGGCACTGACACTGTCCCTAACTAAGGCCCTGAAACGTCTCCCAACCCAGGCACTGACACTGTCCCTAACTAAGGCCCTGACACTACTCTCAACTCAGGCACTAACACTGCCCTTACTAAGGACTTGACACTACTCTTAACTCAGGCCCTGACACAGTCCCTAACAAAGGCCCTGAGACTACCTCCAACATAGGCAGTGACAGTGTCCCTAACTACGGCCCTCACACTACTCCCAACTCAGGCACTGACGCTGTCCCTAACTAAGACCATAACACTTCTCCCAACTCAGGCACTGACACTGTCCCTAACTAAGGTCCAGACAATAGGACCAACACAGGCACTGACACTTTCCCAAACTAAGGACCTCACACTACTCCTAACTCAGGCTCTGACACTGTCCGTAACTTAGGCCCTGACACTACTCCTTACTTAGGCACTGACATGCTCCCTAACTAAGGCCCTGAGACTTCTTCTACCTCAGGCCCTGACACTGTCCCTAACTAAGGCCCTGATACTACTCCCAACTCAGGCACTGACACTGTCCCAAAAGCACTGACACTACTTACAACTCAGGCACTGACATTGTCCCTACCTAAGGCCCTGACCCTATTTTCAACTCAGGCACTAACACTGTACCTTACTAATGCCCTGACACTACTGCCAAGTCAGGCACTGACACTACTCCCAACTGAGGCACTGACACTGTCCCTAACTAAGGCCCTGACATTACTCCCAACTCCGGCACTGACACTTTCGCTAAGGCCCTGAAACTACTCACAACTCAGGCCCTGACACTGTTCCTAACTACCGGTCTCAGACTACTCCTAACTCAGGGCCTGACACTATTCCTAACACAGTCACTGACACTGTCCCTAACTAAGGCCCTGAGACTACTCGTAACTCAGCCCCTGACATAGTCCGTAACATAGGCCCTGGTACTACTCCCAACTGAGGCAAAGATGCTGTCCCTAACTAAGTGTCTGACACTACTCCCAACTCAGACACTGACACTGTCCCAAATTAAGGCCTTGACAATACTCTTAACTCAGGCCCTGACACTGTCCACAATAAAGACCCTGACACTAATCCCAACTCAGGCACTGACACTGTCCGTAACTAAGGCCCTGAAAGTACTCCCATCTCAGCCACTACACCATCCCTAACCATGGCCCTGACACTATTCCCAAGTCAGGCATTGGTGCTGTCCCTAACTAAGGCCATAACACATCTCCCAACTCAGAAACTGACACTGTCCCTAAATAAGGCCCAGACAATAGAACCAACACAGGCACTGACACTGTCCCTAACTAAGGCCCTCACACTACTCATCATTCAGGCTCTGATACTGTCCCTAACTTAGGCCCTGACTCTACTCCATACTTAGGCATTGACACGCTCCCTAACTAAGGCCCTTATACTACTTCTACCTCAAGCCCTGACACTGTCCCTAACTAAGGCCCTGACACTACTCCATACTTAGGCACTGACACGCTCCCTAACTAAGGCCCTTATACTACTTCTACCTCAAGCCCTGACATTGTCCCTACCTAAGGCCCTGACCCTATTCTCAACTCAGGCATTAACACTGTCACTTACTAATGCCCTTACACTACTGCCAACTCAGGCACTGACAGTGTCCCTAACTAGGCCGTGACACTATTCCCAACTCAAGCACTGACACCGTCCCTAACTAAGGCCCTGACATTACTCCCAACTCCGGCACTGACACTTTCGCTATCTAAGGCCCTGAAACTACTCACAACTCAGGCACTGACACTATTCCTAACACAGTCACTGACACTGTCCCTAACTAAGGCCCTGAGAATACTGCTTACTCAGGCCCTGACACAGTCCGTAACTTTGTCCCTGACACTACTCCCAAGTCAGGCACTGAGGCTGTCCCTAACTAAGGGTCTGAAAATACTCCCAACTCAGGCACAGACACTCTACCAAATTAAGGTCTTGACACTACTCAACTCAGGCCCTGACACTGTCCATATTAACGACCCTGACACCAATCCCAACTCACGCAGTGACACTCTACCTAATTAAGGCCCTGACACTACTCCCAACTAAGGCACTGACACTGTCCCTTACTAAGGCCGTGACACTACTCCTAACACAGGCCCTGATGCTGTGCCTAAGTATCGCCCTGACAGTAGACCTAAATAATTCCTGACAGTCTCCCTAACTAAGGCCTGGACACTACTCTTAACACAGGCACTGGCACTGTCCCTAACTAAGGCCCTGACACTGCTCCTAACTCAGGCCCTGAAACTACTCCCTACTCAGGCACTGACACTGTCCCTACCTAAGGCCCTCCCACTACTCCTAAGACAATCACTGACACTGTCCCTAACTAAGGCCCTAACACTTCTCCCAACACAGGTGCTGACACAGTCCCTAACTAAAGCCCTGACACTACTTCCAACTCAGGCACTGACACTGTCCCTACCTAAGGCCCTGACCCTATTCTCAACTCAGGCACTAACACTGTCACTTACTAAAGCCCTGAGAGTACTGCCACCTCAGACAATGACACTGTCCCTAACTAAGGCGCTGACATTACTCCCAAATCCGGCACTGACACTTTCACTAAGGCCCTGAAATTACTCACAACTCATGCCCTGACACTGTTCCTAACTACCGGTCTCAGACTACTCCTAACCCAGAGCCTGACACTATTCCTAACACAGTCACTGACACTGTCCCTAACTAAGGCCCTGAGATGACTCCTAACTCAGGCCCTGACACTGTCAGTAACTTAGGCCTTGGCACTACACACAACTCAGGACTGACACTGGCCCTAACTAAGGGTCTGACACTAGTCCCAACACAGACACTGACACTCTACCAAATTAAGGCCTTGACCGTACTCTTAACTCAGGCTCTGACACTGTGCATAATAAAGACACTGACACTAATCCCAACTCAGGCAATGACACTGTCCGTAACTAAGGCCCTGACACTACTCCCATCTCAGCCACTGACACCATCCCCAACTATGGCCCTGACACTACTCCCAACTCAGGCACTGCTGCTGTCCCTAAATAAGGCACTGGCACTACTCCGAAATCAGTCACTGATGCTGTCCCTAACTAAGGCTCTTACACTACTCTCAACTCAGGCACTGACACTCTCCCTAATTAAGGCCCTGACATTACTGCCAACTCAGGCACTGACACTGTCTCTAACTAGGCCCTGGCACTACTCCCAACTCAGGCAATCACGCTGTCTCTAACTAAGGGTCTGACAATACTCCCATCTCCAGACACTGACACTCTACCAAATTAAGGCCTTGACACTACTCTTAACTCAGGCCCTGACACTGTCCATAATAAAGACCCTGTCACTAATCCCAACTCAGGCACTGACACTGTCCGTAACTAAGGTCCTGACATTACTCCCAACCTAGGTACTGGCGCTGTCCCTAACTAAGGCACTGGCACTACTCCCAACTCAGGCACTGACACTCTCCCTAATTAAGGCCCTGACACTACTCCCAACTCAGGCCCTGACACAGTCCCTAACAAAGGCCCTGACACTACATCCAACACAGGCAGTGACAGTGTCCCTAACTACGGCCCTCACACTACTCCCAACTCAGGCACTGACACCATCCTTAAGTAAGGCCCTGACAGTACTCCCAACTTAGGCATTGACACTGTCTCTAACTAAGGCCATAACACTTCTCCCAACTCAGGCACTGACACTGTCCCTAACTAAGGCCCAGACAATAGGACCAACACAGGCACTGACACTGTCCCAAACTAAGGACCTCACACTACTCCTAACTCAGGCTCTGACACTGTTCCTAACATAGGCCCTGACACTACTCCTTACTTAGGCACTGACATGCTCCCTAACTAAGGCCCTGAGACTTCTTCTACCTCAGGCCCTGAAACTGTCTCTAACTAAGGCCCTGATACTACTCCCAACTCAGCCACTGACACTGTCACAAAAGCCCTGACACTACTTCCAACTCAGGCACTGACATTGTCCCTACCTAAGGCCCTGACCCTATTCTCAACTCAGGCACTAACATTGTCACTTACTAATACCCTGACACTACTGCCAACTCAGGCACTGACACTGTCCCTAACTAAGGCCCTGAAACTACTCACAACTCAGGCCCTGACACTTCCTAACTACCGGTCTCAGACTACTCCTATCTCAGGCCCTGACACTGATCCTATCACAGTCACTGACTGTCCCTAACTAAGGCCCTGAGACTAATGCTTACTCAGGCCCTGACTATTTCCATAACTTTGGCCCTGGCACTACTCCCAAGTCAGGCACTGACGCTGTCCCTAACTAAAGGTCTGACAATACTCCCAACTGAGGCACTGACGCTCTACCAAATTAAGGCCTTGACACTACTCTTAACTGAAGCCCTGACACTGTCCATATTAAAGACCCTGACACCAATCCCAACTCAGGCACTGACACTGTCAATAACAAAGGTCCTGACATTACTCCCAAACCAGGTGCTGGCGCTGTCCCTAACTAAGGCCCTGACACTACTCTCAACTCAGGCACTAACACTGTCCCTAAGAACTTGACACTACTCTTAACTCAGTCCCTGACACAGTCTCTAACAAAGACCCTGACACTACCCTTATCTCAGGCCCTGACAGTGTCCCTAACTACGACCCACACAATACTCCCAACTCAGGCACTCACGCCGTCCCTAAGTAAGGCCCTGACATTACTCCCAAATCAGGTACTGACACTCTCCCTAACTAAGACCCTGACACTACTCCCTTCTCAGCCACTGAAACTGTCCCGAAGGCCCTGACATTACTTCCAACTCAGGCACTAACATTGTCCCTACCTAAGGCCCTGACCCTATTCTCAACTCAGGCACTAACACTGTCACTTACTAATGCCCTGACACTACTGCCAACTCTGGCACTGATACTGTCCCTAACTATGCCCTGATACTACTCCCAACTCAGGCAATGACACTGTCCCTAACTAAGGCCCTGACATTACTCCCAACTCTGGCACTGACACTTTTGCTATCTAAGGCCCTGAAATTACTCACAACTCATGCCCTGACACTGTTCCTAACTACCGGTCTCAGACTACTCCTAACTCAGGGCCTGACACTATTCCTAACACAGTCACTGACACTGTCCCTAACTAAGGCCCTGAGACGACTCCTAACTCAGGCCCTGACACTGTCAGTAACTTAGGCCCTGGCACTACACACAACTCAGGCACTGACGCTGGCCATAACTAAGGGTCTGACACTACTCCCAACCCAGACACTGACACTCTACCAAATTAAGGCCTTGACACTACTTTTAACTCAGGCCCTGACACTGTGCATAATAAAGACCCTGACACTAATCCCAACTCAGGCACTGACACTGTCCGTAACTAAGGCCCTGACACTACTCCCAACCCAGGAACAGTTGCTGTCCCTAACTAAGGCACTGGCACTACTCCCAACTCAGGCACTGACACTGTCCCTAACTAAGACCCAGATACTACTCCCAACTCAGGCACTGACACTGTCCCTTATAAATGCCCTGACACTACTCCCACCTCAGTCACTGACACGGTCCCTGGCTAAGGCCCTCACACTACACCTAACTCAGGCACTAACACTGTCCATAACTTAGGCCCTTACAGTAATCCTACCTCAGGCAGTGACACTCTCCCTAACTAAGTCCCTGAAACTACTCTAACCTCAGGCCCTGAAACTATCCCTAACACAGACCCTGACACTACTCCCAACTCAGGCACTAACACTGTCCCTAAATAAGGCTCTGACACTACACCCAACTCCAGCAGTGAAGCTGTCCCTAACTAAGGCCTTGACACTACTCACAACTCAGGCAATGACACTGTCCGTAACTAAGGCGCTGACACTACTCCCAACATAGGCACTGACCCTGTCCCTAAAAAGGTCCTTGCACAACTCCCGACTCAGGCACTGACACTGATTGTAACTAAAGCCCTGGCACTACTCCCAATTCAGGTAATGACGTTGTCCCTAACTAAGGCACTAACACTATTCCCAAGTCAGGCACTGACGCTGTCCCTAACTAAGACTCTGACACAACACCCAAATCAGGCACTGACACGCTCCCTAACTAAGGCCCTGACAATACTCCCAACTAAGCCACTGAAACTGACCCTAACTACGACCCTGACACTACTCCTTACTCAGGCACTGACACTATCCCTTACTAATGTCCTGACACTACTCCCAACTCAGGCACTGACCTTATTCCAAACAAAGTCCCTGACATTATTCCCAACATAGGCACTGAATATATCCCTAAATACGCCCTGACAGTACTCCCAACTCAGGCACTGACACAGTCCCTAAATAAAGCCCTGAAACTATTCCTAACTTACGTCCTGATATTGTCCCTAAATAAGGCCCTGACACTATTCCCAACTCAGCCACTGACAGTGTCCCTAACTAAGACCCTGACACTACTCTCAACTCAGGCACTAACACTGTCCCTAACTAAGGACTTGACACTACTCTTAACTCAGGTCCTGACACAGTCCATAACAAAGGCCCTGACACTACCCCCAACTCCAGCACTGACAGTGTCTCTAACTACGGCCCTCACACTACTCCCAACTCAGGCACTGACACCATCCCTAAGTAACGCCCTGACACTACACCCAACACAGGCGCTGAAGCTGTCCCTAACTAAGGCTCTGACACTACACCTAACACAGGCACTGACGCTGTCCCTAAGTCAGGCCATAAAACTACTCCCAACTCAGGCACTGTCACTGACCCTAACTAAGGCACAGACAATAGACCCAACTCAGGTACTGACACTGTCCCTAACTAAGGCCCTGACACTAATCCCAACTCAGGCCCTGACACTGTCCCAAACTAAGGCACTGATACTACTCATAACTCAGGCACTGACACTCTCCCTAACTAAGGCCTTGACACTACTTTTAACTCATGCCCTGACACTGTCCCTAACAAAGACCCTGACACTCTTCCCAACTCAGGCACTGACACTGTCCCTAAGGCCCCGACACTATTTCCAACTCAGGCACTAACACTGTCCCTAACTAAGGCCCTGTCACTACTCTCAACTCAGGCACTGACACTGTCCGTAACTAAGGCCCTGAAACTACTCCCAACCCAGGCACTAACACTGTCCCTAACTAAGGCCTTGACATTACTCTCAACTCAGGCACTAACACTGCCCTTACTAAGGACTTGACACTACTCTTAACTCAGGCCCTGACACAGTCCCTAACAAAGGCCCTGACACTACCTCCAACACAGGCACTGACAGTGTCCTTAACACTACTCCCAAATCAGGCACTGATGCTGTCCCTAACTAAGGCCCAGACAATAGAACCAACACTGTCACTGACACTGTCCCAAACTAAGGACCTCACACTACTCTTAACTCAGGCTCTGACACTGTCCCTAACTTAGGCCCTGACACTACTCCTTACATAGGTGCTGACATGCTCCCTAAGTAAGGCCCTGAGACTACTTCTACCTCAGGCCCTGACACTGTCCCTAAGTAAGACCCTGATACTACTCCCAAATCAGGCACCGACACTCTCCATAACTAAGACCCTGGCACTACTCCCTTCTCAGCCACTGACACTGTCCCGAAGGCCCTGACACTATTTCCAACTCAGGCACTGACATTGTCCCTACCGAATGCCCTGATCCTATTCTCAACTCGAGCACTAACACTGTCACTTACTAATGCCCTGACACTACTGACAACTCAGGCACTGACACTGTCGCTAACTAAGGCCCTGAAACTACTCACAACTCAGGCCCTGACACTTCCTAACTACCGGTCTCAGACTACTCCTATCTCAGGCCCTGACACTAATCCTAATACAGTCACTGACACTGTCCCTAACTAAGGCCCTGAGACTACTGCTTACTCAGGCCCTGACTGTTTCCATAACTTTGGCCCTGGCACTACTCCTAAGTCAGGCACTGACACTCTCCCTAACTAATGCCTTGACACTACTCTTAACTCAGGCCCTGACACTTTCCCTAACTAAGGCTCTGACACTACTCACAACTCAGGCACTGACACACTCCCTAATTAAGGCCCTGACAGTATTGCCAACTCAGGCACTGACACTGTCTCTAATTAGGCCCTGGCACTACTCCCAACTCAGGCAATGACGCTGTCCCTATCTAACGGTCTGACACTACTCGCTACTCCAGACCCTGACACTCTACCAAATTAAGGCCTTGACACTACTCTTAACTCAGGCCCTGACACTGTCCATAATAAAGACCCTGACACTAATCCCAACTAGGCACTGACACTGTCCGTAACTAAGGTCCTGACATTACTCCCAACCCAGGTAGTGGCGCTGTCCCTAACTAAGGCACTGGCACTACTCCCAACTCAGGCACTGACACTCTCCCTAATTAAGGCCCTGACACCACTCCCAACCCAGGCACTGACACTGTCCCTAACTAAGGCCCTGAAACGTCTCCCAACCCAGGCACTGACACTGTCCCTAACTAAGGCCCTGACACTACTCTCAACTCAGGCACTAACACTGCCCTTACTAAGGACTTGACACTACTCTTAACTCAGGCCCTGACACAGTCCCTAACAAAGGCCCTGAGACTACCTCCAACATAGGCAGTGACAGTGTCCCTAACTACGGCCCTCACACTACTCCCAACTCAGGCACTGACGCTGTCCCTAACTAAGACCATAACACTTCTCCCAACTCAGGCACTGACACTGTCCCTAACTAAGGTCCAGACAATAGGACCAACACAGGCACTGACACTTTCCCAAACTAAGGACCTCACACTACTCCTAACTCAGGCTCTGACACTGTCCGTAACTTAGGCCCTGACACTACTCCTTACTTAGGCACTGACATGCTCCCTAACTAAGGCCCTGAGACTTCTTCTACCTCAGGCCCTGACACTGTCCCTAACTAAGGCCCTGATACTACTCCCAACTCAGGCACTGACACTGTCCCAAAAGCACTGACACTACTTACAACTCAGGCACTGACATTGTCCCTACCTAAGGCCCTGACCCTATTTTCAACTCAGGCACTAACACTGTACCTTACTAATGCCCTGACACTACTGCCAAGTCAGGCACTGACACTACTCCCAACTGAGGCACTGACACTGTCCCTAACTAAGGCCCTGACATTACTCCCAACTCCGGCACTGACACTTTCGCTAAGGCCCTGAAACTACTCACAACTCAGGCCCTGACACTGTTCCTAACTACCGGTCTCAGACTACTCCTAACTCAGGGCCTGACACTATTCCTAACACAGTCACTGACACTGTCCCTAACTAAGGCCCTGAGACTACTCGTAACTCAGCCCCTGACATAGTCCGTAACATAGGCCCTGGTACTACTCCCAACTGAGGCAAAGATGCTGTCCCTAACTAAGTGTCTGACACTACTCCCAACTCAGACACTGACACTGTCCCAAATTAAGGCCTTGACAATACTCTTAACTCAGGCCCTGACACTGTCCACAATAAAGACCCTGACACTAATCCCAACTCAGGCACTGACACTGTCCGTAACTAAGGCCCTGAAAGTACTCCCATCTCAGCCACTACACCATCCCTAACCATGGCCCTGACACTATTCCCAAGTCAGGCATTGGTGCTGTCCCTAACTAAGGCCATAACACATCTCCCAACTCAGAAACTGACACTGTCCCTAAATAAGGCCCAGACAATAGAACCAACACAGGCACTGACACTGTCCCTAACTAAGGCCCTCACACTACTCATCATTCAGGCTCTGATACTGTCCCTAACTTAGGCCCTGACTCTACTCCATACTTAGGCATTGACACGCTCCCTAACTAAGGCCCTTATACTACTTCTACCTCAAGCCCTGACACTGTCCCTAACTAAGGCCCTGACACTACTCCATACTTAGGCACTGACACGCTCCCTAACTAAGGCCCTTATACTACTTCTACCTCAAGCCCTGACATTGTCCCTACCTAAGGCCCTGACCCTATTCTCAACTCAGGCATTAACACTGTCACTTACTAATGCCCTTACACTACTGCCAACTCAGGCACTGACAGTGTCCCTAACTAGGCCGTGACACTATTCCCAACTCAAGCACTGACACCGTCCCTAACTAAGGCCCTGACATTACTCCCAACTCCGGCACTGACACTTTCGCTATCTAAGGCCCTGAAACTACTCACAACTCAGGCACTGACACTATTCCTAACACAGTCACTGACACTGTCCCTAACTAAGGCCCTGAGAATACTGCTTACTCAGGCCCTGACACAGTCCGTAACTTTGTCCCTGACACTACTCCCAAGTCAGGCACTGAGGCTGTCCCTAACTAAGGGTCTGAAAATACTCCCAACTCAGGCACAGACACTCTACCAAATTAAGGTCTTGACACTACTCAACTCAGGCCCTGACACTGTCCATATTAACGACCCTGACACCAATCCCAACTCACGCAGTGACACTCTACCTAATTAAGGCCCTGACACTACTCCCAACTAAGGCACTGACACTGTCCCTTACTAAGGCCGTGACACTACTCCTAACACAGGCCCTGATGCTGTGCCTAAGTATCGCCCTGACAGTAGACCTAAATAATTCCTGACAGTCTCCCTAACTAAGGCCTGGACACTACTCTTAACACAGGCACTGGCACTGTCCCTAACTAAGGCCCTGACACTGCTCCTAACTCAGGCCCTGAAACTACTCCCTACTCAGGCACTGACACTGTCCCTACCTAAGGCCCTCCCACTACTCCTAAGACAATCACTGACACTGTCCCTAACTAAGGCCCTAACACTTCTCCCAACACAGGTGCTGACACAGTCCCTAACTAAAGCCCTGACACTACTTCCAACTCAGGCACTGACACTGTCCCTACCTAAGGCCCTGACCCTATTCTCAACTCAGGCACTAACACTGTCACTTACTAAAGCCCTGAGAGTACTGCCACCTCAGACAATGACACTGTCCCTAACTAAGGCGCTGACATTACTCCCAAATCCGGCACTGACACTTTCACTAAGGCCCTGAAATTACTCACAACTCATGCCCTGACACTGTTCCTAACTACCGGTCTCAGACTACTCCTAACCCAGAGCCTGACACTATTCCTAACACAGTCACTGACACTGTCCCTAACTAAGGCCCTGAGATGACTCCTAACTCAGGCCCTGACACTGTCAGTAACTTAGGCCTTGGCACTACACACAACTCAGGACTGACACTGGCCCTAACTAAGGGTCTGACACTAGTCCCAACACAGACACTGACACTCTACCAAATTAAGGCCTTGACCGTACTCTTAACTCAGGCTCTGACACTGTGCATAATAAAGACACTGACACTAATCCCAACTCAGGCAATGACACTGTCCGTAACTAAGGCCCTGACACTACTCCCATCTCAGCCACTGACACCATCCCCAACTATGGCCCTGACACTACTCCCAACTCAGGCACTGCTGCTGTCCCTAAATAAGGCACTGGCACTACTCCGAAATCAGTCACTGATGCTGTCCCTAACTAAGGCTCTTACACTACTCTCAACTCAGGCACTGACACTCTCCCTAATTAAGGCCCTGACATTACTGCCAACTCAGGCACTGACACTGTCTCTAACTAGGCCCTGGCACTACTCCCAACTCAGGCAATCACGCTGTCTCTAACTAAGGGTCTGACAATACTCCCATCTCCAGACACTGACACTCTACCAAATTAAGGCCTTGACACTACTCTTAACTCAGGCCCTGACACTGTCCATAATAAAGACCCTGTCACTAATCCCAACTCAGGCACTGACACTGTCCGTAACTAAGGTCCTGACATTACTCCCAACCTAGGTACTGGCGCTGTCCCTAACTAAGGCACTGGCACTACTCCCAACTCAGGCACTGACACTCTCCCTAATTAAGGCCCTGACACTACTCCCAACTCAGGCCCTGACACAGTCCCTAACAAAGGCCCTGACACTACATCCAACACAGGCAGTGACAGTGTCCCTAACTACGGCCCTCACACTACTCCCAACTCAGGCACTGACACCATCCTTAAGTAAGGCCCTGACAGTACTCCCAACTTAGGCATTGACACTGTCTCTAACTAAGGCCATAACACTTCTCCCAACTCAGGCACTGACACTGTCCCTAACTAAGGCCCAGACAATAGGACCAACACAGGCACTGACACTGTCCCAAACTAAGGACCTCACACTACTCCTAACTCAGGCTCTGACACTGTTCCTAACATAGGCCCTGACACTACTCCTTACTTAGGCACTGACATGCTCCCTAACTAAGGCCCTGAGACTTCTTCTACCTCAGGCCCTGAAACTGTCTCTAACTAAGGCCCTGATACTACTCCCAACTCAGCCACTGACACTGTCACAAAAGCCCTGACACTACTTCCAACTCAGGCACTGACATTGTCCCTACCTAAGGCCCTGACCCTATTCTCAACTCAGGCACTAACATTGTCACTTACTAATGCCCTGACACTACTGCCAACTCAGGCACTGACACTGTCCCTAACTAAGGCCCTGAAACTACTCACAACTCAGGCCCTGACACTTCCTAACTACCGGTCTCAGACTACTCCTATCTCAGGCCCTGACACTGATCCTATCACAGTCACTGACTGTCCCTAACTAAGGCCCTGAGACTAATGCTTACTCAGGCCCTGACTATTTCCATAACTTTGGCCCTGGCACTACTCCCAAGTCAGGCACTGACGCTGTCCCTAACTAAAGGTCTGACAATACTCCCAACTGAGGCACTGACGCTCTACCAAATTAAGGCCTTGACACTACTCTTAACTGAAGCCCTGACACTGTCCATATTAAAGACCCTGACACCAATCCCAACTCAGGCACTGACACTGTCAATAACAAAGGTCCTGACATTACTCCCAAACCAGGTGCTGGCGCTGTCCCTAACTAAGGCACTGCCACTACTCCCAACTCAGGCACTGACACTCTCCTAACTAAGGCCCTGAAACTACTCCCAACCCAGGCACTGACACTGTCCCTAACTAAGGCCCTGACACTACTCTCAACTCAGGCACTAACACTGTCCCTAAGAACTTGACACTACTCTTAACTCAGTCCCTGACACAGTCTCTAACAAAGACCCTGACACTACCCTTATCTCAGGCCCTGACAGTGTCCCTAACTACGACCCACACAATACTCCCAACTCAGGCACTCACGCCGTCCCTAAGTAAGGCCCTGACATTACTCCCAAATCAGGTACTGACACTCTCCCTAACTAAGACCCTGACACTACTCCCTTCTCAGCCACTGAAACTGTCCCGAAGGCCCTGACATTACTTCCAACTCAGGCACTAACATTGTCCCTACCTAAGGCCCTGACCCTATTCTCAACTCAGGCACTAACACTGTCACTTACTAATGCCCTGACACTACTGCCAACTCTGGCACTGATACTGTCCCTAACTATGCCCTGATACTACTCCCAACTCAGGCAATGACACTGTCCCTAACTAAGGCCCTGACATTACTCCCAACTCCGGCACTGACACTTTTGCTATCTAAGGCCCTGAAATTACTCACAACTCATGCCCTGACACTGTTCCTAACTACCGGTCTCAGACTACTCCTAACTCAGGGCCTGACACTATTCCTAACACAGTCACTGACACTGTCCCTAACTAAGGCCCTGAGACGACTCCTAACTCAGGCCCTGACACTGTCAGTAACTTAGGCCCTGGCACTACACACAACTCAGGCACTGACGCTGGCCATAACTAAGGGTCTGACACTACTCCCAACCCAGACACTGACACTCTACCAAATTAAGGCCTTGACACTACTTTTAACTCAGGCCCTGACACTGTGCATAATAAAGACCCTGACACTAATCCCAACTCAGGCACTGACACTGTCCGTAACTAAGGCCCTGACACTACTCCCAACCCAGGAACAGTTGCTGTCCCTAACTAAGGCACTGGCACTACTCCCAACTCAGGCACTGACACTGTCCCTAACTAAGACCCAGATACTACTCCCAACTCAGGCACTGACACTGTCCCTTATAAATGCCCTGACACTACTCCCACCTCAGTCACTGACACGGTCCCTGGCTAAGGCCCTCACACTACACCTAACTCAGGCACTAACACTGTCCATAACTTAGGCCCTTACAGTAATCCTACCTCAGGCAGTGACACTCTCCCTAACTAAGTCCCTGAAACTACTCTAACCTCAGGCCCTGAAACTATCCCTAACACAGACCCTGACACTACTCCCAACTCAGGCACTAACACTGTCCCTAAATAAGGCTCTGACACTACACCCAACTCCAGCAGTGAAGCTGTCCCTAACTAAGGCCTTGACACTACTCACAACTCAGGCAATGACACTGTCCCTAACTAAGGCGCTGACACTACTCCCAACATAGGCACTGACCCTGTCCCTAAAAAGGTCCTTGCACAACTCCCGACTCAGGCACTGACACTGATTGTAACTAAAGCCCTGGCACTACTCCCAATTCAGGTAATGACGTTGTCCCTAACTAAGGCACTAACACTATTCCCAAGTCAGGCACTGACGCTGTCCCTAACTAAGACTCTGACACAACACCCAAATCAGGCACTGACACGCTCCCTAACTAAGGCCCTGACAATACTCCCAACTAAGCCACTGAAACTGACCCTAACTACGACCCTGACACTACTCCTTACTCAGGCACTGACACTATCCCTTACTAATGTCCTGACACTACTCCCAACTCAGGCACTGACCTTATTCCAAACAAAGTCCCTGACATTATTCCCAACATAGGCACTGAATATATCCCTAAATACGCCCTGACAGTACTCCCAACTCAGGCACTGACACAGTCCCTAAATAAAGCCCTGAAACTATTCCTAACTTACGTCCTGATATTGTCCCTAAATAAGGCCCTGACACTATTCCCAACTCAGCCACTGACAGTGTCCCTAACTAAGACCCTGACACTACTCTCAACTCAGGCACTAACACTGTCCCTAACTAAGGACTTGACACTACTCTTAACTCAGGTCCTGACACAGTCCATAACAAAGGCCCTGACACTACCCCCAACTCCAGCACTGACAGTGTCTCTAACTACGGCCCTCACACTACTCCCAACTCAGGCACTGACGCCATCCCTAAGTAACGCCCTGACACTACACCCAACACAGGCGCTGAAGCTGTCCCTAACTAAGGCTCTGACACTACACCTAACACAGGCACTGACGCTGTCCCTAAGTCAGGCCATAAAACTACTCCCAACTCAGGCACTGTCACTGACCCTAACTAAGGCACAGACAATAGACCCAACTCAGGTACTGACACTGTCCCTAACTAAGGCCCTGACACTAATCCCAACTCAGGCCCTGACACTGTCCCAAACTAAGGCACTGATACTACTCATAACTCAGGCACTGACACTCTCCCTAACTAAGGCCTTGACACTACTTTTAACTCATGCCCTGACACTGTCCCTAACAAAGACCCTGACACTCTTCCCAACTCAGGCACTGACACTGTCCCTAAGGCCCCGACACTATTTCCAACTCAGGCACTAACACTGTCCCTAACTAAGGCCCTGTCACTACTCTCAACTCAGGCACTGACACTGTCCGTAACTAAGGCCCTGAAACTACTCCCAACCCAGGCACTAACACTGTCCCTAACTAAGGCCTTGACATTACTCTCAACTCAGGCACTAACACTGCCCTTACTAAGGACTTGACACTACTCTTAACTCAGGCCCTGACACAGTCCCTAACAAAGGCCCTGACACTACCTCCAACACAGGCACTGACAGTGTCCTTAACACTACTCCCAAATCAGGCACTGATGCTGTCCCTAACTAAGGCCCAGACAATAGAACCAACACTGTCACTGACACTGTCCCAAACTAAGGACCTCACACTACTCTTAACTCAGGCTCTGACACTGTCCCTAACTTAGGCCCTGACACTACTCCTTACATAGGTGCTGACATGCTCCCTAAGTAAGGCCCTGAGACTACTTCTACCTCAGGCCCTGACACTGTCCCTAAGTAAGACCCTGATACTACTCCCAAATCAGGCACCGACACTCTCCATAACTAAGACCCTGGCACTACTCCCTTCTCAGCCACTGACACTGTCCCGAAGGCCCTGACACTATTTCCAACTCAGGCACTGACATTGTCCCTACCGAATGCCCTGATCCTATTCTCAACTCGAGCACTAACACTGTCACTTACTAATGCCCTGACACTACTGACAACTCAGGCACTGACACTGTCGCTAACTAAGGCCCTGAAACTACTCACAACTCAGGCCCTGACACTTCCTAACTACCGGTCTCAGACTACTCCTATCTCAGGCCCTGACACTAATCCTAATACAGTCACTGACACTGTCCCTAACTAAGGCCCTGAGACTACTGCTTACTCAGGCCCTGACTGTTTCCATAACTTTGGCCCTGGCACTACTCCTAAGTCAGGCACTGACACTCTCCCTAACTAATGCCTTGACACTACTCTTAACTCAGGCCCTGACACTTTCCCTAACTAAGGCTCTGACACTACTCACAACTCAGGCACTGACACACTCCCTAATTAAGGCCCTGACAGTATTGCCAACTCAGGCACTGACACTGTCTCTAATTAGGCCCTGGCACTACTCCCAACTCAGGCAATGACGCTGTCCCTATCTAACGGTCTGACACTACTCGCTACTCCAGACCCTGACACTCTACCAAATTAAGGCCTTGACACTACTCTTAACTCAGGCCCTGACACTGTCCATAATAAAGACCCTGACACTAATCCCAACTAGGCACTGACACTGTCCGTAACTAAGGTCCTGACATTACTCCCAACCCAGGTAGTGGCGCTGTCCCTAACTAAGGCACTGGCACTACTCCCAACTCAGGCACTGACACTCTCCCTAATTAAGGCCCTGACACCACTCCCAACCCAGGCACTGACACTGTCCCTAACTAAGGCCCTGAAACGTCTCCCAACCCAGGCACTGACACTGTCCCTAACTAAGGCCCTGACACTACTCTCAACTCAGGCACTAACACTGCCCTTACTAAGGACTTGACACTACTCTTAACTCAGGCCCTGACACAGTCCCTAACAAAGGCCCTGAGACTACCTCCAACATAGGCAGTGACAGTGTCCCTAACTACGGCCCTCACACTACTCCCAACTCAGGCACTGACGCTGTCCCTAACTAAGACCATAACACTTCTCCCAACTCAGGCACTGACACTGTCCCTAACTAAGGTCCAGACAATAGGACCAACACAGGCACTGACACTTTCCCAAACTAAGGACCTCACACTACTCCTAACGCAGGCTCTGACACTGTCCGTAACTTAGGCCCTGACACTACTCCTTACTTAGGCACTGACATGCTCCCTAACTAAGGCCCTGAGACTTCTTCTACCTCAGGCCCTGACACTGTCCCTAACTAAGGCCCTGATACTACTCCCAACTCAGGCACTGACACTGTCCCAAAAGCACTGACACTACTTACAACTCAGGCACTGACATTGTCCCTACCTAAGGCCCTGACCCTATTTTCAACTCAGGCACTAACACTGTACCTTACTAATGCCCTGACACTACTGCCAAGTCAGGCACTGACACTACTCCCAACTGAGGCACTGACACTGTCCCTAACTAAGGCCCTGACATTACTCCCAACTCCGGCACTGACACTTTCGCTAAGGCCCTGAAACTACTCACAACTCAGGCCCTGACACTGTTCCTAACTACCGGTCTCAGACTACTCCTAACTCAGGGCCTGACACTATTCCTAACACAGTCACTGACACTGTCCCTAACTAAGGCCCTGAGACTACTCGTAACTCAGCCCCTGACATAGTCCGTAACATAGGCCCTGGTACTACTCCCAACTGAGGCAAAGATGCTGTCCCTAACTAAGTGTCTGACACTACTCCCAACTTAGACACTGACACTGTCCCAAATTAAGGCCTTGACAATACTCTTAACTCAGGCCCTGACACTGTCCACAATAAAGACCCTGACACTAATCCCAACTCAGGCACTGACACTGTCCGTAACTAAGGCCCTGAAAGTACTCCCATCTCAGCCACTACACCATCCCTAACCATGGCCCTGACACTATTCCCAAGTCAGGCATTGGTGCTGTCCCTAACTAAGGCCATAACACATCTCCCAACTCAGAAACTGACACTGTCCCTAAATAAGGCCCAGACAATAGAACCAACACAGGCACTGACACTGTCCCTAACTAAGGCCCTCACACTACTCATCATTCAGGCTCTGATACTGTCCCTAACTTAGGCCCTGACTCTACTCCATACTTAGGCATTGACACGCTCCCTAACTAAGGCCCTTATACTACTTCTACCTCAAGCCCTGACACTGTCCCTAACTAAGGCCCTGACACTACTCCATACTTAGGCACTGACACGCTCCCTAACTAAGGCCCTTATACTACTTCTACCTCAAGCCCTGACATTGTCCCTACCTAAGGCCCTGACCCTATTCTCAACTCAGGCATTAACACTGTCACTTACTAATGCCCTTACACTACTGCCAACTCAGGCACTGACAGTGTCCCTAACTAGGCCGTGACACTATTCCCAACTCAAGCACTGACACCGTCCCTAACTAAGGCCCTGACATTACTCCCAACTCCGGCACTGACACTTTCGCTATCTAAGGCCCTGAAACTACTCACAACTCAGGCACTGACACTATTCCTAACACAGTCACTGACACTGTCCCTAACTAAGGCCCTGAGAATACTGCTTACTCAGGCCCTGACACAGTCCGTAACTTTGTCCCTGACACTACTCCCAAGTCAGGCACTGAGGCTGTCCCTAACTAAGGGTCTGAAAATACTCCCAACTCAGGCACAGACACTCTACCAAATTAAGGTCTTGACACTACTCAACTCAGGCCCTGACACTGTCCATATTAACGACCCTGACACCAATCCCAACTCACGCAGTGACACTCTACCTAATTAAGGCCCTGACACTACTCCCAACTAAGGCACTGACACTGTCCCTTACTAAGGCCGTGACACTACTCCTAACACAGGCCCTGACGCTGTGCCTAAGTATCGCCCTGACAGTAGACCTAAATAATTCCTGACAGTCTCCCTAACTAAGGCCTGGACACTACTCTTAACACAGGCACTGGCACTGTCCCTAACTAAGGCCCTGACACTGCTCCTAACTCAGGCCCTGAAACTACTCCCTACTCAGGCACTGACACTGTCCCTACCTAAGGCCCTCCCACTACTCCTAAGACAATCACTGACACTGTCCCTAACTAAGGCCCTAACACTTCTCCCAACACAGGTGCTGACACAGTCCCTAACTAAAGCCATGACCCTACTCCAAACTCAGGCACTGACACTGTCCCTAACTAAGGGATGACACTACTCCTAACTCAGGCACTGACACTGGCTCTAACTAAGGCCCTCACACTACTCCTAACTTAGGCCCTAACACTACTCTTAACTCAGACACTGACACTGTCCCTAACTAAGACCGTGACACTACTCCTAACTCAGGGCCTTACACTGTCCCTAACTAAGGCTCAGAAACTACTCTTAACTCAGGCACTGACACTGTCCCTACCTAAGGCCCTCCCACTACTCCTAACACAATCACTGACACTGTCCCTAACTAAGGCCCTAACACTTCTCCCAACACAGGCACTGACACAGTCCCTAACTAAAGCCATGACCCTACTCCAAACTCAGGCACTGACACTGTCACTAACTAAGGGATGACACTACTCCTAACTCAGGCAATGACACTGTCCCTAATTAACATAGTAACACTACTCCTGACTCAGGCACTGACACTGTCCCTAACTAAGGGATGACAGTACTCCTAATTCAGGCCCTAACACTTTTCCTAACTCAGGCACTGACTCTGTCCCTATCTAAGTCCGTGACTCTATTCCTACTTCAGGGCCTTACACTGTCACAAACTAAGGCCCTCACACTCCTTGTATGACAGGCACTAACACTATTCCTAACTAAGGCACTGACACTGTCCCTAACAAAGGCGCTGACACTACTCCCAACACAGGCGCTGACACTGTCCCTACTAAGGCCATGACACTTTTCCTAACTCAGGCACTGACACTGTCCCTAACGAAGGCCCTGAGACTACTCCTCACTCAGACCCTGACACTGTCCCTAACTAAGGCCTTCACACTACTCCCAATTCAAGCACTGACACTTTCGCTAACTAAGACTCTGACATTACTCCTAACTCAAACACTGACACTGTCCCTAATTAAGGTCGTGACACTACAGCTAACTCAGGCCCTGACACTGTCCATAAGTAAAGCCCTGACAATACACCTAACTCAGGCCCCGACACTCTCCCTACCTAAGGCCTGGGCACTACTCTTAGCACAGGCACTGGCACTGTCCCTAACTAAGGCCCTGACACTACTCCTAAATCAGTCCCTGAAACTACTCCCTACTCTGGCACTGACACTGTCGCTAACTAAGGCCCTGACATTTCTCCCAACACAGCCGCTGACACAGTCCCTCACTAAGGCCATGACACTACTCCTAACTGAGGCACTGACACTGTCCCTAGCTAAGGCCCTGAGACTATTCTTCACTCAGACCCTGGCACTGTCCCTAACTAAGGTCCTGACACCACACCTAATTCAGGCACTGACCCTGTTCCTAACTAAGTCCGTGACACTACTCCTATCTCAGGGCGTTACAGTGTCCCTAACTATGGCCCTGAGACTAATCCTACCTCAGACTCTGACACTGTCTCTAACTAAGGCCCTGATACTACTCCCATCTCAAGCACTGACACTCTCCCTAACTAAGGCCTTAACACTACTCTGGACACAGACACTGACACTGTCAATAACTAAGGCCCTGACACTACTCTCAACTCAGGCACTGACACTGTCCCTAACTAAGGCCGTGACACTACTCCTAATGCTGGCCCTGACACTGTCCCTAAGTAAGGCCCTGAGAGTACAACTAACTCAGTTTCTGACACTCTCCCTAACTAAGACCTGGACACTACTCTTAACACAGGCACTGGCACTGTCCCTACCTAAGGACCTGACACTACTCCTAACACAGGCCCTGAAACTACTCCATACTCAGGCACTGACACTGTCCCTAAATAAGGCCCTGACACTACACCTGACACAGACACTGACACATCCCTTACTAAGGCCATGACACTACTCCTGACTCAGGCACTGACACTGTCCCTAACTAAAGCCCTGAAACTACTCCTCACTCAGACCCTGGCACTGTCCCTAACTAAGGCCCTGACACTACTCCCAACTCAGGCACTGACACTTTCCATATCTAAGAGCTTGACATTACTCCTAACTCAAACACTGACAATGTCCCTAATTGAGTTCGTGACACTACTCCTAACTGAGGCACTAACACTGTCCCTAACTAAGACCCTGAGACTATTCGTCACTCAGATCCTGACACTGTCCCTAAATAAGGTCCTGACACTACACGTAATTCAGGATCTGAAACTGTCCCTAAGTCCATGACACTACTCCTTACTCAGGGAGTTACAGTGTCCCTAACTATGGCCCTGAGACTACTCCTACCACAGACCCTGACACTGTCTCTAACGAAGGCCCTGATACTACTCCCATCTCAAGCACTGACACTCTCCCTAACTAAGGCCTTAACACTACTGTGAACACAGACACTGACACTGTCAATAACTAAGGCCCTGACACTACTCTCAACTCAGACACTGACACTGTCGCTAACTAAGGCCCTGAGACAACTCCTCACTCAGACCCTGACAATGTCCTAACTAAGGTCCTGACACTATCCCTTATTCAGGCACTGACACTGTCCCTAACTAACTACCTCACACTACTCCTAACACAGGCACTATCACTAATACCAACTCTGGCACTGACACTGTCCTTAACTAAGTCCGTGACACTACTCCTAACTCAGTGCGTTACAGTGTCCCTAACTATGGCCCTGAGACTACTCCTACCTCAGACCCTAACACTCTCCCTAACTAAGGCCCTGACACTACTCCATCCTCAGGCACTGACACTTTCCGTAACTAAAACCCTGACACTTCTCCTAACTCAGGCACTGACACTGTCCCTAATTAAGTTTGTGACACTACTCCTAACCCAAGCACTGACACTGTCCCTAACTAAGGCCGTGACAGTACTCCTAACTCAGGTACTGACACTGTCCGTAACAAAGGGATGACACTACTCGTAACTCAGGCAATGACATTGTCCCTAACTAAGTTCCAGAGACTACTCATCACACAAACCCTGACACTGTCCCTAACTAAGGCCCTAACACTACTCCCAACTCAGGCACTTACACTTTCTGTAACTAAGACCCTGACACTACTCCAAACTCAGGCACTGACATTCTCCCTAAGGCCTTGACACTATTCTTAACACAGGCACTGACACTGTCCATAACAAAGGCCCTGACTCTACTCCTAACTCTGGCACTGACTCTGTCCCTAACTATGTCCTCACACTACTCCTAACTCAGGCCCAAACAGTACTCCTAACTTAGGCACTGACACTGACCCTAACTAAGGCCCTCACACTATTCCCAACACAGGCAATGGCCCTGTACATAACACAGGATCTGACACTACTTCTAAATTATGGACTGACACTGTCCGTAACAAAGGTCGTGACACTACTCCTAACTCAGGCCCTGACACTGTCCCTAACTAAGGCCCTTACACTACTCCTTTCTCAGGCACTGACACATTTTCTCTCCAGGATCACTGAGTACCTCCAGAACCCTGTGGGCCTGCTGCGCAACATCAAGGCTCATAGGTCCCTGGGAGGCCCTCTGTGTATGCCGAGTGATGGGCAACACTCTGCACGTTCCTTCAAGAGAGCTACATTTTGAGAGCACTCGAACAGCATCAGGACCACAGTTCTAGCCAGTCCAACGTGCCCTGGAAGTCTTCGTCATGGCCCTCGTCTGAGCTGCCATGAGAAAGCACACTGCTTAGAAGTCTTCGAGGACCTCGTACCTGAAGTCACTCTACTCAAGGAGAAAGCCAGCATCCTGCCATGCTGTGTTGCTCACGGGGCACTGAACATGAGGACTCGCCTCAAGGTAAGGCCCTGAATTGCCATGCAGAAGCGGAGGCATGCAGCAGTTTCTATGAGGCCGTAGTCTCTGCTCTGCAGCATTTTAATGCCAGTATGCTTTTCAGAACACCTAGGAGCCTCATGTGGGCACCCTATTCCCTGCAAGAACACTGAGTACCCCCAGGCTGCACTGGGCCTGCAAAGCAACATCCAGGCCCGTAGCCCTTTGGACTCACTCTGTGTAGGGCGAGTGTAGGGCAACACAGTGCACTCTTCCTTGGGACATCTTGATTTCCCCAGCACTCCCACAGGTTCATGAACACCTTTCTAGAGAGTTCCAACATGCCGTGGAAGTCGCACTCATTCCCTAGTCTGAGCTGCACTGAGAAAAAGCCTCGGCTTCGCATTCTATCTAGGACCTCCTACCTGCAGTCACCCTGCCTCCATCAGAAAGTCGGCTTGCGTTCCTGTTGCCACTAAAACACACTTCTTCCTGTAGCACTGCAGGCTTTTGAAGAGGCACAGGCCCAGAGGCCTAGCTAGGGCATTCCTTGGTTGAGGCAATTCACTAGATGCAGAACACCCTGCCTCGAGAAGTTGATTCAGGGAAGGATTCAGTGTGTACTCTGTGTCTCTTTTGACTTGTTAGAAACCACAGGGATGTATGCTGCATGTGCCCATGGAAATGGGAACATGATGGTACTAGCCTTGCTTTTCCATTTGGAAAGCTCCATTCATGGTGCCTTGAAGCTCCCTGAAATGCTCTGCTGTTGACAGGCCTCTGGCCACTGTAGGCATGGGTCTGGGAAGAAAATGAGTTTTCTCTGGCTACACAGGGTGCTTCCATGGCTGGGGTGGGGCTCATCCTGCCATGCACTGGAGCTAAAGGGAAACTCATCGTGAATAATTGCCTAGAGGAAAGGTCCTGCTAACAATGTAGAAAGGGAGGCATGCAGCTGTTTCCTTGTGGTCCTAGACGCTGTTCCACTTTATTTTAAAGGAAGTACCCTTTTCAGGACTCCTAGGCCCCTCGGACGTGCATCATTCTCCCACCAAGATCACTGAGTGCCTCCAGTCCACTGTGGGCCTGCCGAACAACATCGAGGCCCATAGGTCCCTCGGTGGCCCTCTGTGTCTGGCGATTGTTGGGCAACACACTGAACATTACTTCAGGAGAGCTACATTTCCAGAGCACTCGAATAGCATCAGGATCACATTTCTAACCAGTCCAACGTGCACTGGAAGTCTTCCTCATAGCCCTCGTCTGAGCTGCCGTGAGAAAACACTCTGCTTAGAATTCTTCGCGGACCTCGTACCTGAAGTCACTCTGCTCAAGGAGAAAGTCAGCATCCTACCATGCTCTGTCACTCACGGGACACTCAACTTGAGGACTTGCCTCGAGGTAAGGTCCTGAATTGCCATGAAGAATCGGAGGCGTGCAGCAGTTTCCATGAGGCCATATTCGCTGCTCTGCAGTATTTTAAAGCCAGTACGCTTTTCAGGACACCTAGGAGACTCGTGTGGGCACTGTATTCCATGCAAGAACACTGAGTATCCCCAGGCTCCCCTTGGCCTTCTAAGCAACATCCAGGCCTGTAGTCCTTCGGAGTCATTCTTTGTATGCCGAGTGTCAGGCAACACACTGCACCCTTTCTTGGGAGTGCTTGATGTTTCCACCACTCCCACAGGTTCATGAACACTGGGGGTAGGAGTAATAGTGTCTGGTAGTAGTAGGAGCACTAGTGGTGGTGGTAGGAGTACTAGTGTCTGTGGTAGAAGTAGTTCTGCTCCTGGTGGTGGTTTGAGTAGTATTGTCTGTGGTAGAAGTAGGAGGGCTAGCAGTGGTGGTAGGAGGAGCTGGTTCTGTGATAGAAGTAGGAACGCTCGTGGTGGTGGTAGGATTCATATTGGCTGTGGTAGAAGTAGGAGTGCTAGTGGTGGTGGTAGTTGTTGCACGGTCTGTGGTAGAAGTAGGAGCACTCATGTTGTTGGTAGGAGTAGTAGTGTTTGTGTTTGAAGTAGTTGTGCTCATGGTGGTGGTAGTAGTAGTAGTTTCTGTCGTAGAAGTAGGAATGCACGTGATAGTGGTAGGAGTACAGTAGTCTGTGGTAGAAGTACTTGCACTCGTGGTGGTTATAGGAGTAGTAGTGTCTCTGGTAGAAGTAGGAGTGCTCGTTGAGGTGGTAGGAATAGTATTGTCTGTGGTAGAAATAGGAGCGCTCGTGGTGGTGGTAGGTGTTGCACAGTCTGTGGTAGAATTAGGAGCGCTCGTGGTGGTGGTTGGAGTAGTAATGTCTGTGGTACAATTTGTTGCGCTCGTGGTGGTGGTAGTAGTAGTAGTTTCTGTTGTAGGAGTAGGAGCACTCATGATAGTGGCATGAGTAGTAGTGTCTGTGGTAGAAGTAGTTGCGCTCATGGTGTTGGTAGAAGTGGTAGTTTCTGTGGTAGAAATTGAAGCATTCCTTGTGGTGGTATGGGTAGTAGTGTCTGTAGTAGACGTATGAGCGCTTAAGGTGGTGTTAGGAATAGTAGTGTCTCTGGTAGAAGTAGTTGTGCTCGTGGTGGAGATAGAAGTAGTAGTTTCTGTGGTAGAAATAGGAACGTTCCTGGTGGTGATAGGGTTAGCAGTGTCTATAGTAGAAGTAGGAGCCCTCGTGGTCCTGGTGGGAGTAGTAGTTTCTGTGGTAGAAGTAGGAGTGCTCGCGGTGGTGGTAGAAGTTGCAGGGTCTGTGGTAGAAGTAGGTGCTCTAGTGGTGGTTGTAGGAGTAGCAGGGTCTGTGTTAGAAGTAGATTCGCTCATTGTGGTGGTAGGAGTAGCATGTTCTGTGTTAGAAGTAGGAGCGCTCCTTGTGGTGGTAGGAGTTGCACAGTCTGTGGTAGAAGTAGTAGTGTTCGTGGTGGTGGTAGTAGTAGTTTCTCTGGTAGAAGTAGGAGAGCTCATGGTGATGGTAGGAGTACTAGTTTCTTTGGTAGAAGTAGGAGCGCTTGCAGTGGTGGAAGGAGTAGTACTGTCTGTGGTAGAATTAGGAGCGCTCATGGTGGTGGTAGGAGTAGTAGTGTATGTGGTAGAAGTAGTTGCGCTCGTAGTGGTGGTAGGAATAGTGGTTTCTGTGGTAGAAGTAGGAGCGCTCATGATGGTGGTAGAACTAGTTGATTCTGTGGTACAAGTAGGATCGCTCGTGGTGGTGGTAGGAGTAGCAGGGCCTGTGGTAGAAGTAGGTGTTCTCGTGGTGGTGGGAGGAGTAGGAGACTTTGTGGAAGAAGTAGGAGCACTCGTGGTGGTGGTTGTAGTAGTAGATTCTGGGGTAGAAGCAGGAACTCTCTTTGTGGTGGTAGGGTAATAGTTTTTATGGTACAAATAGGAGCGTTCGTGGTGTTGGTATGTGTATTAGTGTCTGTGGAAGAAGTAGTTGCACTCGTGGTGGTGGTAGGAGTAGTAGTTTCTCTGGTAGAAGTAGGAGAGCTCGTGGTGATGGTAGGAGTAGTAGTTTCTTTGGTAGAAGTCGGAGCACTCTTGGTGTTGGAAGGAGTAGTATTTCTTTGGTAGAAGTAGGAATGCTCGTGGTTGTGGAAGGAGTAGCAGGGTCTTTGGTAGAAGTAGGTGCTTTCATGGTGGTGGTAGGAGTAGCAGGTTTTGTGGTAGAAGTAGTTGCGCTCGTGGTGGTGGTAAGAGTAGTAGTTTCTGTGGTAGAAGCAGTGGTGATCATGGGGCTGGTGGCAGTAGTAGTGTCTATGGTAGAAGTAGGAGCGCTTGTGGTCGTGTTAGGAGTAGTAGTGTTTGTGGTAGAAGTAGTTGTACTCGTGGTTGTGGTAGGAGTAGTAGTTTCTGCCATAGAAATAGGAACACTCGTGGTGATGGTAGCTGTAGTAGTATCTGTTGGAGAATTATTTGCGATTGTGGTGGTGGTAACAGTAGTAGTGTCTGTGGTAGAAGGAGGAGCACTAGGTCTGCTGTTAGTAGTTGCACGGTCTCTGGTAGAAGTAGGAGGGCTCGTTGTGGTGATAGCAGTAGTAGTGTCTGTGGTAGAAGTACTTGCACTCGTGGTGGTGGTAGGAGTAATAGTGTTTGTGGTAGAAGTAGGAGTGCTCATTGTGGTGATAGGAGTAGTAGTTTCTGTGGTAGAAGTAGGAGCACTCCTGGTGTTGGTAGGAGTAGTAGTTTCTGTGGTAGAATTAGGAGCACTCATGGTGGTGGTAGGAGTAGCAGGGCTTGTGGACGAATTAGGTGCTCTCGTGGTGGTGGTAGGAGTTGCAGGGTCTGTGGTAGAAGTCATTACAATCGTGGTGGTGGCAGGAGTAGCAGATTCTGGGGTAGAAGTAGGAGCACTGGTGGTGGTGGTAAGAGTTGCACGGTCTTTGGTAGATGTAGGATCGCTCGTGGTCCTGGTAGGTGTAGTTGTGTCTTTGGTAGAAGTAGGAGTGGTGGTGTTGGTAGTAGGAGTAGTAATGTTAGTGGTAGAAGTATGAGCACTCGTGGTGGTGGTAGGATTAGTAGCGTCTGTGGTTGAAGTAGGAGCGCTAGTTGTGGTGTTAGTAGTTTCATGGTCTGTGGTAGAAGTAGGAGTGTTCGTGGTGGTGGTAGGAGTAGTAGTGTCTGTGGTAGAAGTAGGAGCACTCGTGGTGGTGTAAAGAGTAGTAGTTTCTGTGGTAGAAGTACTTGCGCTCATGGTGGAAGTAGGAGTGTTATTGTCTGTGGAAGAAGTAGAAGTGCTCGTGGGCGTGGTAGGAATAGTATTGTCTGTGGTAGAAATAGGAGCGCTATTGGTGTTGGTGGGTGTTGCACGGTCTGTGGTAAAAGTAGGAGCATTCGTGGTGGTGGTAGAAGTAGTAGTTTCTGTGGTAGAAATAGTAGCGTTCCTGGCAGTGGTAGGGGTAGTAGTGTCTGTAATAGATGTAGGAGCGCTCATGGTGCTGGTGAGAGTAGTAGTTTCTGTGGTAGAAGTAGGATCGCTCATAGTGGTGGAAGGGGTAGCAGGGCCTGTGTTAGAAGTAGGTGCTCTCTAGTTGGTCGGAGGAGTAGGAGATTTTGTGGGAGAAGTAGGAGCTCTCGTGGTGTTGGTGGTAGTAGTAGTTACTGGGGTAGAAGTAGGAACTCTCTTTGTGGTGGTAGGAGTAGTAGTTTCTATGGTACAAGTAAGAGTGCTTCTGGTGGCTGTAGGAGTAGTAGTGGCTGTTGTAGATGTAGTTGCGCTCGTGGTGGTGGTAGGAATAGTAGTGTCTGTGGTAGAAGTAGTTGCACTCATGGTGGTGGTAGGAGTAGCATGGTCTGTGTTAGAAGTCGTTGAATCGTGGTGCTGGTAGGAGTAGCAGATTCTGTGGTAGAAGTAGGAGCACACGTGGTGGTGGTAGGAGTTGCACAGTCTGTGGTAGAAGAAAGAGCGCTCCTGGTGGTGGTAGGAGTAGCAGGGTCTGTGGTAGAAGTCATTGAATCGTGGCGGTGGTAGGAGTAGCAGATTATGTGGTAGAAGTAGGAGCACTCGTGGTGGTAGTAGGCATAGTAGTGTGTGGGGTCGAAGAAGTGGCACTCATGGTGTTGGTAAGAGTAGTTGTTTCTGTAGTAGAAGTAGGAGCACTCGTGGTGTGGCTAGTAGTAGTCTCTATGGTAGAAGTAGGATCGCTAGTGGTGGTGGTTGGAGTAGTAGTTTCTGTGGTAGAAGTACTTGCACTCATGGTGGAGGTAGGAGTATTATTGTGTGTGGTAGAAGTAGGGGCGCTCGTTGAGGTGGTAGGAATAGTATTGTCTGTGGTAGAAGTAGGGTCGCTCTTGGTGGTGGAAGGAGTAGCTGGGCCTTTGGAAGAAGTAGGTGCTCTCGTGGTGGTGGTAGGAGTTTCATGTTCTGTGGTAGAAGTGGGAGCACTCCTGTTGGTGTTAGTAGTAGTTTCTGTGGTAGAAGTAGGAGCACTCATGTTGGCGGTATTAGTAGTACTTTCTGTGGTAGAAGTACTTGTGCTCGTGGTGGTGGTACGAGTAATAGTGTCTATGGTAGAAGTAGGAGCACTCGTTGTTTTGGTAGGAGTTGCACGGTCTGTGGTTGAAGTAGGATCGCTCGTGGTGCTGGTAGGAGTAGTAATGTCTGTGGTAGAAGTATGAGTGCTTCTGGTAGTGGTACGTGTAGTAATGTCTGTGGTTGAAGTAGGAACGTTAGGGGTGGTGGTAGTAGTTGCATGGTCTGTGGAAGAAGTAGGAGTGTTCCTGGTGGTGGTAGGAGTAGTAGTGTCTGTGGTAGAAGTAGGAGCACTTGTGGTGGTAGTAGGCATAGTGGTGTCTGTGGTCGAAATAGTGTTGCTCGTGGTGTTGGTAAGTGTAGTTGTTTCTGTGGTAGAAGTAGGAGCACTCGTGGTGTGGGTAGGAGTAGTAGTCTCTGTGGTAGAAGTAGGATCGCTCGTGGTGGTGATAGGAGTAGTAGTTTCTGTGGTAGAAGTACTTGCACTCGTGGTGGAGATAGGAGTAGAATTGTCTGTGGTAGAAGTAGGAGTGCTCGTGGAGTTAGTAGTAATATAGTCTGTGATAGAAATAGGAGCACTAGTGGTGGTGGTAGGTGTTGCATGGTCTGTGGTAGAAATAGGGGCACTTGTGGTTTTGTTAGGATTAGTAGTGTCAGTGGTAGAAGTATTTGCGCTCGTGGTGGAGGTAGAAGTAGTAGTTTCTGTGGTAGAAGTAGGAGCATTCCTGGTGGTGGTAGTGGTAGTAGTGTCTGTAGTAGAAGTAGGAGCGCTCGGGTGCTGGTGTGAGTAGTAATTTCTGTGGTAGAAGTAGGAGCGCTCGTGGTTGTGGTAAGAGTTGCAGGGCCTGCGGTAGAAGTAGGTGGCCTCACGGTGGTTGTAGGAATAGCAGGGTCTGTGTTAGAAGTAGTTTTGCTCACGAAGGTGGTAGGAGTAGCATGTTCTGTGTTAGAAGTAGGAGCGCTCGTGGTGGTGTTAGGAGTTGCACAGTCTGTGGTAGAAGTAGTAGCGCTTGTGGTGGTGGTAGTTGTAGTTTCTCTGGTAGAATTAGGAGAGCTTGTGGTGATGGTAGGAGTAGTAGTTTCTTTGGTAGAAGTGGGAGCGCTCATTATCGTGATAGGTGTAGTAGGGTCTGTGGTAGAAGTAGTTGCATTCATGGTGGTGTTAGGAGTAATGGTTTCTGTGGTAGAAGTAGGAGTGCTCATGGTGTTGGTAAGAGTAGTAATGTCTGTGTTAGAAGTAGGAGCGCTCGTGGTGGTGGTGGGAGTAGTACTGTCTGTGGTAGAAGTAGGAGCACTCGTCTTGGTGGTAGGAATAGTACTTTCTGTAGTAGAAGTAGTTGCGTTTGTGGTGGTGGTAGGAGTAGTAGTCTCTATGGTAGAAGTAGGGGCGCTCGTGGTGGGGGTAGCAATATTTGATTCTGTGGTAGAAGTAGGAGCACTCATGGTGGTGGTAGGAATAGTAGTATCTGAGGTAGAAGTAGTTGCGCTCGTGGTTTTCGTAGGAGTAGTAGTTTCTGTGGTAGAAGTAGGATCACTCGTCATGTAGATAGGAGTAGCAGGGTCTGTGGTAGAAGTAGGTCCTCTTAAGGTGTTGGTAGGAGTAGCAGGTTTTGTGGTACAAGTAGTTGCACTCGCGGTGGTGGTAAGAGTAGCAGGTTTTGTGGTAGAAGTAGTATTGTCTGTGGTGGCAGTAGGAGTTGCATGTTCTGTGGTAGAAGTATGAGTGCTCATGGTGGTGGTAGGGTAGTAGTTTCTTTGGTAGAAGTAGGAGTGCTCGTTTAGTTGGTAGAAGTAGTAGGGTCTGTGGTAGAAGTAGGAGCGCTCCTGGTGGTGCTTGGAGTAGTAGTGTCTGTGGTAGAAGTAGGAGCACTCGTGGAGGTGGTAGGAGTAGTAGTTTCTGTGGCAGAAATAGGAGTGAATGTGGTGGTGTAGGAGTAGCAGGGTCTGTGGTAGAAATAGGTGCTCTCGTGGTGGTGGTAGAATTAGTAGTGTCTGTGGTAGAAGTCCTAGTGCTCGTAGTGGTAGTCGGAGTAGTAATGTCTTTCGTAGAAGTATGAGCGCTCGTGGTGTTGGCAGGAGTAGTAGTCTGTGGTAGAAGTATGAGCGCTCATGGTGGTGTTAGGAGTAGTCGTTTCTGCGGTAGAAGTAGGAGTGCTCGTTGTGGTGGTAGGAGTAGTAATTTCTGTGGTAGAAGGTGCAGTGCTCGTGGTGGATGTAAGAGTAACAGGGTCTGTGGTACAAGTAGGTGCTCTCATGGTGGTGGTAGGATTAGTAGTGTCTGTGGTAGAAACAGTGGTTCTCGTGTGGGTGGTAGGAGTAGTAAGTCTTTCGTAGTTGTGTGAGCACTCGAGGTGGTGGCAGGAGTAGTAGTGTCTGTGGTAGAAGTAGAGCACTCATGGTGGTGTTAGGAGTGTCTGTGGTAGAAGTACAGCACTCATGGTGGTGTTTTTGGTAGTTGTTTGAGCGCTCGAGGTGGTGGCAGAAGTAGTAGTGTCTGTGGTAGAAGTAGAGCACTCATGGTGGTGTTCGGAGTAGTAGTGTCTGTGGTAGAAATAGTTGTGCTCGTGGTGGTGGTAGAAGTAGTAGTGTCTGTGGAAGAAGTACGAGCGCTAGTGGTGGTGGTAGTTGTTGCACGGTCTGTGGTAGAAGTAGGAGGGCTCGTAATGGTGATAGGTGTAGTAGTGTCTGTGGTAGAATTAGGAACGCTCATGGTGGTGGTAGGAGTAGCAGGGCTTTTGGTAGAAGTAGGTGCTCTCGTGGTACTGGGAGGAGTAGGAGGTTTTGTTGGAGAGGTAGGAGTGCTCGTGGTGGTGGTGGTAGTAGTAAGTTCTGGGGAGGAACTAGGAGCTCTCATTATGGTGATAGGAGTAGTAGTTTCTATGGTACATGTAGGAGCGCTCGTGCTGGTGGTAGGAGTAGTAGTATCTGTGGTAGAAGTAGTTGCGCTCGAGGTGGGTGTAGGGTTTGTAGTGTCTGTAGTAGAAATAGAAGCACTCGTGGTGGTTGTAGGAGTAGTAGTGTCTGTGGTAGAAATACTTGCGCTCGTGGTGGTGGTAGGAATAATAGTGTCTGTGGTAGAAGTATGAGCGCTCGTGGTGGTGGTAGTAGCAGTAGTGTCTGTGGTAGAAGTAGGAGCACTCTAGGTGTTCGTAGGAGTAGTAGTTTCTGTGGTAGAATTAGGAGTGCTCGTGGTGGTGGTAGGAGTAGCAGGGCCTGTGGTAGAAGTTGGTGCTCTCATGGTATTGGTAGGAGTAGCAGGGTCTGTGGTAGAAGTAGTTGCAATCGTGTTGGTGGCAGGAGTAACAAATTCTGTGGTAGAAGTAAGAGCACTCCTGGTCGTTGTAGGAGTAGTATTGTCTGTGGTAGAAATAGGAGCACTCAAGGTGGTGGTGGGAGTAGTAATGTCTGTGGTAGAAGTATGAACACTCATGCTGTTGGTAGGTGTAGTAGTGTCTGTGGTTCAAGTAGGAGCTCTAGTGGTGGTGGATAGAGTAGTAGTGTCTGTGGTCGAAGAAGTTGTGCTCGTGGTGGTGGTAGGAGTAGTAGTTTCTGTGGTAGAAGTAGGAGTGCTCGTGGTGGTGGTAGGAGTAGTTGATTCTGGGGTAGAAGTAGGAGCGCTCGTGGTGGTGGTAAGTGTAGCAGGTTCTGTGGTCAATGTGGGAGCACTCGTGGTTGTGGTAGAAGTTGCACGGTGTGTGGTAGAAGTAGGATCGCTCGTGGTGGTGGTAGGAGTAGTAGTTTCTGTGGTAGGAGCAGAAGCACACGTGGTGGTGGGAGTATTAGTTCCTGTAGTAGAAGCAGGAGTGCTCATGGTGGTGGTAGGAGTATTTGATTCTGTGGTAGAAGTAGGAGCCATCGTGGAAGTGGTAGGAGAAGTAGTGTCTGTGGTAGAATTAGGAGCGCTCATGGTGGTGGTAGGAGTAGCAGGGACTGTGGTAGAAGTAGGTGCTCTCGTGGTTGTGGTAAGTATACAAGGGTCTGTGGTAGAAGTAGTTGCAATCGTGGTGGTGTTAGGAGTGGCAGATTCTGTGGTAGAAGTAGTTGCGCTAGTGGTGGTGGTAGATGTAGTAGTGTCTGTGGTAGAAGTAGGAGCGCTAGTGCTGGTGGTAGTAGTTGCACGGTCTGTGATAGAAGTAGGAGGGCTCGTGGTGGTGATAGGAGTAGTAGTGTCTGGGGTAGAAGTAGTTGTGCTCGTGCTGATGGTAGGAGTAGCAGGTATTGTGTTAGAAGTAGGAGTGCTCGTGGTGGTGGTAGGAGTAGTAGTGTCTGTGTTAGAAGTAGGAGCGCTAGTCCTGCTGGTAGTAGTTACATAGTCTCTGGTAGAAGTAGGAGGATCATGGTGGTGATAGCAGTAGTAGTGTCTGCTGTAGAAGTAGTGGTGCTGGTGGTGGGTGTAGGAGTAGTAGGGTCTGTGGTAGAAATAGAAGCACTCGTGGTGTTGGTAGGAGTAGTAGTGTCTGTGGTAGAAGTACTTTCGCTCGTGGTGGTAGTAGGAGTATTAGTGTGTGTGGTAGAAGTAGGAGCACTGTTCGTGTTCATAGGAGTAGTAGTTTCTGTGGTAGAATTAGGAGCGTTCGTGGAGGTGGTAGGAGTAGCATAGCCTGTGGTAGAAGTTGGTGCTCTAATGGTGGTGGTAGGAGTAGCAGGGCCTGTGGTAGTAGTAGTTGCAATCGTGGTGGTGGTAAGAGTAGCAGATTCTGTGGTAGAAGTAAGAGAGCTCATGATCGTGGTAGGAGTAGTAGTGTCCGTGGTAGAAGTAGGAGCGCCCATGGTGGTGTTAGGAGTAATAATGACTGTGGTATAAGTAGTTGTGCTCGTGGTGGTGGTAGGTGTAGTAGTGTCTGTGGTAGAAGTAGGAGTGCTTGTGGTGGTGTTAGGAGTAGTAGTGTCTGTGGTAGAAGTAGTTGTGCTCGTGGTGGTGGTAAGAGTAGTAGTTTCTGCCTTAGAAGTAGGAGCACTCGTGGTGGTGGTAGTTGTTGCACGGTCTGTGGTAGAAGTAGGAGGGCTCATAGTGGTGATAGGAGTAGTAGTGTCTGTGGTAGAATTACGAATGCTCATGGTGGTGGTAGGATTAGCATGCCCTATGGTAGAAGTAGATGCTCTTGTGGTTGTGGTAGGAGTAGCAGGGTCTGTGGTAGAAGTAATTGCAATCGTGGTGGTGTTAGGAGTAGCCTTCACACTACTTGTAATTCAGGCACTAACACTACTCCTATCTCAGGCACTGACACTGTCCCTAACTAAGGCGCTGACACTACTCCCAACACAGGCACTGGCACTGCCCCTAACAAAGGCCCTGATACTACTGCTAACTGAGGCATTGACACTGTCCCTAAATAAGGCCCTCACACTACTCCTAACTCAGGCCCTAACACTACTCCTAACTCAGTCACTGACTCTGTCCCTAACTAAGACCTTGTCACCACTCCTAATTCAGGCCCTGACAATGTCCGTAACTAAGGCCCTGAGACTACTCCTCACTCAGACCCAGACACTGTCCCTAACTAAGGACTTGACACTTCTCCCAACTCAGGCACTAACACTTTCAGTAACTAAGTCCCTGACCCTACTCCTAACTCGGGCACTGGCACTGTCCCGAATTAAGGTCGTGACACTACTCCTAACTCAGGCGCTGGCACTGTCCATAACAAAGTCCGTGACACTATTCTGAACTCACGGCCTTTCACTGTCCCTAAGTAAGGCCCTGAGACTACGCCCAACTCAGGCACTAACACTTTCCATAACTAAGACCCTGACACTTCTCCTAACTCAGGCAATGACACTGTCAATAATTAAAATCTTGACACTACTCCTAACTCAGGCTCTGACACTGATGATAACTAAGGCCATGATAATACCCCTAAATCAGGAACTGGCACTGTCCCTAAGTAAGGCCCTGACACTTCACATAACTCAGGCACTGACACTCCCCATAACTAAGGCCTTGACACTACTCAACACAGGCACTGACACTGTCCCTAACAAAGGCCCCGACTCTACTCCTAACTCTGGCACTGACTCTGTCCCTAAGTATGTCTTCACACTACTCCTAACTCAGGCCCAAACAGTACTCCTAACTCAGGCACTGCCACTGACCCTAAATAAGGCCATGACACTACTCCTAACGCAGGCCCTGACACTGTCCCTAACTATGGCCCTCACACTACTCCCAACACAGGCAATGGCACTGTACATAACACAGGATCTGACACTACTTCTAACTTATGGACTGACACTGTCCGTAACAAAGGCCATGACACTACTTCTAACTCAGGCCCTGACACTGTCCCTAACTAAGGCCCTTACACTACTCCTTTCTCAGGCACTGACACATTTTCCCTCCAGGATCACTGAGTACCTCCAGACCCCTGTGGGCCTGCTGAGCAACATCAAGGCTCATAGGTCCCTGGGAGGCCCTCTTTGTATGCCGAGTGATGGGCAACACTCTGCACGTTCCTTCAGGAGAGCTACATTTCGAGAGCACTCGAACAGCATCAGGACCACAGTTCTAGCCAGTCCAACGTGCCCTGGAAGTCTTCGTCATGGCCCTCGTCTGAGCTGCCATGAGAAAGCACGCTGCTTAGAATTCTTCGAGGACCTCGTACGTGAAGTCTCTCTACTCAGGGAGAAAGTCAGCATCCTACCATGCTGTGTTGCTCACAGGACACTGAACGTGAGGACTCGCCTCAAGGTAAGGCCCTGAATTGCCATGCAGAAGCGGAGGCATGCAGCAGTTGCCACGAGGCTGTAGTCTCTGCTCTGCAGCATTTTAATGCCAGTATGCTTTTCAGGACACCTAGGAGCCTCACGTGGGCACCCTATTCCCTGCAAGAACACTGAGAACCCCCAGGCTGCACTGGGCCTGCAAAGCAACATCCAGACCCATAGCCCTTCAGACCCACTCTGTGTAGGGCGAGTGTAGGGCAACACAGTGCACTCTTTCTTGGGACATCTTGATTTCCCCAGCACTCCCACAGGTTCATGAACACCTTTCTAGCGAGTTCCAACATGCCATGGAAGTCGCACTCATTCCCTAGTCTGAGCTGCACTGAGAAAAAGCCTCGGCTTCGCATTCCATCTAGGACCTCCTACCTGCAGTCACCCTGCCTCCAGGAGAAAGTTGGCTTGCGTTCCTATTGTCACTAAAACACACTTCTTCCTGTAGCACTGCAGGCTTTTGAAGAGGCACAGGCCCAGAGGCCTAGCTAGGGCATTCCTTGGTTGAGGCAATTCACTAGATGCAGAACACCCTGCCTCGAGAAGTTGATTCAGGGAAGGATTCAGTGTGTACTCTGTGTCTCTTTTGACTTGTTAGAAAACACAGGGATGTATGCTGCGTGTGCCCATGGAAATGGGGGCGTGATGGTACTAGCCTTGCTTTTCCATTTGGAAAGCTCCATTCATGGTGCCTTGAAGCTCCCTGAAATGCTCTGCTGTTGACAGGCCTCTGGCCACTGTAGGCATGGGTCTGGGAAGAAAATGAGTTTTCTCTGGCTACACAGGGTGCTTCCATGGCTGGGGTGGGGCTCATCCTGCCATGCACTGGAGCTAAAGGGAAACTCATCGTGAATAATTTCCTCGAGGAAAGGTCCTGCTAGCAATGTAGAAAGGGAGGCATGCAGCTGTTTCCTTGTGGTCCTAGACGCTGTTCCACTTTATTTTAAAGGAAGTACCCGTTTCAGGATGCCTAGGCCCCTTGGACGTGCATCATTCTCCCACCAAGATCACTGAGTGCCTCCAGTCCACTGTGGGCCTGCCGAACAACATCGAGGCCCATAGGTCCCTCGGTGGCCCTCTGTGTCTGGCGATTGTTGGGCAACACACTGCACTTTACTTCAGGAGAGCTACATTTCCAGAGCACTCGTATAGCATCAGGATCACATTTCTAGCCAGTCCAACGTGCCCTCGAAGTCTTCCTCATAGCCCTCGTCTGAGCTGCAGTGAGAAAACACTCTGCTTAGAATTCTTCGCGGACCTCGTACCTGAAGTCACTCTACTCAAGGAGAAAGTCAGCATCCTACCATGCTGTGTCACTCATGGGACACTCAACTTGAGGACTTGCCTCGAGGTAAGGCCCTGAATTGCCATGAAGAAGCAGAGGCGTGCAGCAGTTTCCATGAGGCCGTATTCGCTGCTCTGCAGTATTTTAAAGCCAGTACGCTTTTCAGGACACCTAGGAGCTTCGCGTGTGCCCTGTATTCCATGCAAGAACACTGAGTATCCCCAGGCTCCCCTGTGCTTTCTAAGCAACATCCAGGCCTGTAGTCCTTCGGAGTTACTCTGTGTATGCCGAGTGTCGGGCAACATACTGCACACTTTCTTGGGACTGCTTGATGTTTCCACCACTCCCACAGGTTCACGAACCCGTGGAGTAGGAGTAGTAGTGTCTGTGGTAGTAGTAGGAGCGCTCGTGGTGGTGGTAAGAGTAGTAGTTTCTGCGGTAGAAGTACTTGTGCTTGTGGTGGTGGTAGGAATAGTAGTTTCTGTGGTAGAAGCAGGAGCGCTTGTGGTGGTGGTAGGAGTAGTAGTGTCTGTGGCAGAAGTAGGAGTGCTGGTGGTAGTGGTCGGAGTTTCATGGTCTGTGGTAGAATTAGGAGCACTCTTGGTGATGGTAGAAGAAGTAGTGTCTGTGGTAGAAGTAGTTGCACTCATGATGGTGGTAGGAGTAGTAGTGTCTGTGGTAGAAGTAGTGGCGATGGTCGTGGTGTTAGGAGTAGCAGGTTCTGTGGTAGAAGTAGTAGTGCTCTAGGTGGTGGTAGGAGTAGTAGCGTCTGTGGTAGAAATAGGAGCGCTAGTGGTGGTGGTAGCAATTGCACGGTATTTGGTAGAAGTAGGAGGGCTCGTGGTGGTGATAGGAGATGCAGTGTCTATGGTTAAAGTAGTTGCGCTCGTGGTGGTGGTAGGAGTAGTCGTGTCTGTGGTAGAAGTCATTGCGCTCGTGGTGGTGGTAGGAGTAGTAGTGTCTGTGGTAGAAGTAGGAGAGTATGTGGTGGTGGTAGGAGTAGTAGTGTCTTTGGTAGAAATAGGAGAGCTCATGGTGGTGAAAGGAATAGTAGTTTCTGTGTTAGAAGTATTGCACTCATGGTGGTGGTAGTAGTAGTAGTTTCTGTGGTAGAAGTAGCAGCGCTCATGATAATGGTAGGAGTAGTAGTGTCTTTGGTAGAAGTAGGAGAGCTCGTGGTGGTGATAGGAGTAGTATTGTCTTTGGTAGATGTAGGAGCGCTAGTGGTAATGGGAGGTGTTGCACGGTCTGTGGTAGATGTAGGAGGGCTCATGGTGGTGACAGGGGTAATAGTGTTTGTGGTAAAAGTAGTGGCGCATGTGGTGGTGGTAGGAGTAGTAGTGTCTGTGGTAGAAGTAGGTGCACTCGTGGTCGTGGTAGGAGTAATGGTGTCTTTGGTAGAAGTAGGAGAGCTCATTGTGGTGGTAGGAGTAGTAGTTTCTGTGTTAGAAATACTTGCACTTGTGGTGGTGGTAGTAGTAGTAGTTTCTGTGGTAGAAGTAATAGCGCCTGTGATAGTGGTAGGAGTAGTAGTGTCTGTGGTAGAAGTAGTTGCACTCGTGGTTGTGGTAGAAGTGGTAATGTCTGTGGTAGAATTAGGTGCGCTGGTGCTGGTGGTAAGTGTAGTCGTGTCTGTGGTAGAAGTTGTTGCACTCGTGGTGGTGGTATGAGTAGTATTTTCTGTGGTAGAAGTGGGAGCACTTGTGATGGTGGTAGGACTCTTTGTTTCTGTGGTAGAAGTAGGAGCGCTCGTGGAGGTGGTAGGAGTAGCAGGGTCTGTGTTAGAAGTAGTGGTGCTCGTGGTGGTGGTAGGCATAGTAGTGTCTGTGGTTGAAGTAGGAGCGCTAGTGGTGGTGGTAGGAGTACTAGTGTCTGTGGTAGAAGTAGTTCTGCTCGTGGTGGTGGTTTGAGTAGTATTGTCTGTGGTAGAAGTAGGAGGGCTAGCAGTGGTGGTAGGTGGAGCTGGTTTTGTGATAGAAGTAGGAACGCTCAAGGTAGTGGTAGGATTATTAGTGGCTGGGGTAGAAGTAGGAGCACTAGTGGTGGTGGTAGGTGTTGCACGGTCTGTGGTAGAAGTAGGAGCGCTCATGGTGTTAGGAGTAGTAGTGTTTGTGTTTGAAGTAGTTGCGCTCGTGGTGGTGGTAGTAGTAGTAGTTTCTGGGGTAGAAGTAGGAACGCTCGTGATAGTGGTAGGAGTAGTAGTCTGTGGTAGAAGTACTTGCACTCCTGGTGGTAATAGGAGTAGTAGTGTCTCTGGTAGAAGTAGGAGCACTCATGGTGGTAGTGGGAGTAGTTCTGTCTGTGGTCGAAGTAGGAGCGCTCGTGTTTGTGGAAGGATTAGTAGTGTCTCTGTTAGAAATAGTTTCGCTCGTGGTGGTGGTATGAGTAATAGTTTCTGTGGTAGAAGTAGGAGTGCTCATGGTGGTGGTAAGAGTAGTAGTGTCTGTGGTAGAAGTAGGAGCGCTCGTGGTGTTGGTATGTGGAGCAGGGTCTGTGGTAGAAGTAGTTGCGCTGGTGGTGGTGGTAGGAGTGTCAGGTTCTCTGGTAGAAGTAGGAGCCCTCGTGGTGCTGGTAGGAGTTGCATGGTCTGTGGTAGAAGTTGGAGCGCTCCTGGTGGTGGTAGGAGTAGCAGGTTCTGTGGTAGAATTTGGAACACTCGTGTTGGTGGTAGGCGTAGTAGTGTCTGTGGTTGAAGTAGGAGTGCTCATGTTGGTGGTAGTAGTAGTTTCTGGGGTAGAAGTACTTGAGTTCCTGGTGGTGGTAGGAGTAGTAGTGTCGGCAGAAGAAGTAGGAGAGCTCATGGTGTGGTTGGAGTAGTAGTGTCTGTGGTAGAAATAGGAGTGCTTCTGGTGGTGGTGTGAGTAGTAATTTCTGTGGTAGAAGTAGGAGCGCTCGTGGTGGTGATAAGAGTAGTAGTGTCTGAGGTAGAAGTAGGAATGCTCGTGGTGGTGGTAGGAGTAGTAGGGTCTGTGGTACAAGTAGGTGCTCTCGTGGTGGGGTAGGAATAGTAGTGCTTGCGGTAGAAGAAGTGGCCTTTGTGCTGGTGGTAGGAGTAGTAGAGTCTGTGGTAGAAGTAGGAGCGCTCGTGGTGGTGGTAGGAGTAGTAGTGTGTATGGTCGAAGTAGTTGCGCTCGTTGTGGTGGTAGAAGTAGTAGTGTCTGTGGTAGAAGTAGGAGCGCTATTGGTGGTGGTAGTAGTTGCGCGGGCTGTGGTAGACGTAGGAAGGCTCGTGGTGTGATAGGAGTAGTACTGTCTGTGGTAGAAGTTGTTGTGCTGGTGGTTGTGTTAGGATTGCAGATTCTGTGGTAGATTAGGTGCGCTCATGGTGGTGGTAGGTGTATAAGTGTCTGTGGTAGAAATAGGAGCGTTAGTGGTGTTGGTAGGAGTATTGGTGTCTGTGGTAGAAGTAGGAGCACTCGTGGTGGTGGTGGTAGTAGTGGTTTCTGTTGTAGAAGAAGGAGGGCTTGTGGTGGTGGTCGAAGTAGTACTTTCTGTGGTAGAAGTAGGAGCGCTCCTGGTGGTGGTAGGAGTAGCAGGGTCTGTGGTAGAAGTAGGTGCTCTCGTGGTGGTGGTAGGATTAGTAGTGTCTGTGATAGAAGTAGTGGTGCTCGTAGTGTTAGTAGGACTATTTATGTCTTTGGTAGAAGTATGAGCGCTCGTGGTAGTGTCAGGAGTAGTAGTGTCTGTGGTAGAAGTATGAGGGCTTGTGGTGGTGTTACGAGTAATAGTTTCTGTGGTAGAAGTAGGAGAGCTCGTGTTAGTCATAGGAATAGTAGTTTCTGTGGTAGAAGTAGAAGCACACGTGGTGGTGGTACGAGTAGCAGGGTCTGTGGTAGAAGTAGGTGCTCTCGTGGTGGTGGCAGAAACAGTAGTATCTGTGATAGAAGTAGTAGCGCTCAAGGTGGTGTAAGATGTAGTAGTGTCTTTGGTAGAAGTAGTTGCGCTCGTGGTGATGGTAGTAGTAGTAGTTTATGTGGTAGGAGTAGGAGCACTCGTGATAGTGGCAGGACAAGTAGTATCTGTGGTAGAAGTAGTTGCACTCGTTGTGGTGGTAGGAGTAATAGTGTCTGTGGTAAAAGTAGTTGCGCTCGTGGTGGTGGTAGAAGTAGTAGTTTCTGTGGTAGAAATAGGAGCGTTCCTGGCGGTGGTAGTGGTAGTAGTGTCTGTAGTAGAAGTAGTACTGCTCGGTGTGCTTGTGGGAGTAGTACTTTCTGTGGTAGAAGTAGGAGCGCTCGTGGTGGTGGTAGAAGTTGCAGGGGCTGTGGTAGAAATAGGTGCTCTCCTTGTGGTTGTTGGAGTAGCAGGGTATGTGTTAGAAATAGTTTTGCTCGTGGTGGTGGTAGGAGAAGCATGTTCTCTGTTAGAAGTAGGAGTGCTTGTTGTGGTGGTAGTAGTTGCACAGTCTGTAGTAGAAGTAGAAGTGCTAGTGGTGGTGGTAGTAGTAGTTTCTCTGGTAGAAGTAGGAGAGCTCGTGGTGATGGTAGGAGCAGTAGTTTCTTTGGTAGAAGTAGGAGTGCTCGTGGTGGTGGAAGGAGTAGTACTGTCTGTGGTAGAAGTAGGAGTCCTCGTGGTGGTGGTGTGAGAGTAGTGTCTGTGGTAGAAGTAGTTGTGCTCGTGGTGATGTTAGGAGTAGCAGGTATTGTGTTAGAAGTAGAAGTGCCCATTCTGGTGTTAAGAGTAGTAGTGTCTGTGGTAGAAGTAGGAGCGCTAGTCCTGCTGGTAGTAGTTGCACGGTCTCTGGTAGAAGTAGAAGGGCTCGTGGTGGTGAGAGCAGTAGCGGTGTCTGTGGTAGAAGTAGTTGTGCTCGTGGTGAGGGTAGGAGTAGCAGTGTCTGTGGTAGAAGTAGAAGCACTCGTGGTGGTGGTAGGAGAAGTAGTGTCTGTGGTAGGAGTAAGAGCACTCATGATTGTGGTAGGAGTAGTAGTTTCTTTGGTAGAAGTAGGAGCACTCCTGATCATAGTAGGAGTAGCTGATTCTTTGGTAGAAATAGGAGCGCTCGTGGTGGTGGTAAGAGTAGCAGGTTCTGTGGTAAATGTGGGAGCACTCGTGGTTTTGGTAGGAGTTTCTCGGTCTGTGGTAGCAGTAGGATCGCTCGTGGTGGTGGTAGGAATAGCAGGGGCTGTGGTAGAAATAGGTGCTCTCGTGGTGGTGGTAGGAATAGCAGGTTTTGTGGTAGAAATAGGTCCACTTGTGGTGGTGGTGGTAGCAGTAGTTTCTGGGGTAGAAGTAGGGGCTCTCATTGTGGTGGTAGGAGTAGTATTTTCTGTGGAAAAAGTAGGAGCACTCATGGTTGTGGTAGGAGTAGTAGTGTCTCTGGTAGAATTAGTTGTGCTCGTGGTGGTGGTAGGAGTAGTAATTTCTGTGGTAGAAGTAGGAGCACTCTTGGTGTTGGTAGGAGTAGTAGTTTCTGTGGTAGAAGTAGAAGCGCTAGTCCTGCTGGTTGTAGTTGCACGGTCTCTGGTAGAGGTAGGAGGTCTCGAGGTGGTGATAGCAGTAGTAGTGTCTGTGGTAGAAGTAGTTGTGCTCGTGGTGAGGGTAGGGGTAGTAGTGTCTGTGGTAGAAGTAGAAGCACTCTTAGTGGTGGAAGGAGTAGTAGATTCTGTGTTAGAAATATTTGCAATCGTGGTGGTGGTAGGAGTAATAGTGTCTGTGGTAGAAGTAGGAGCGCTCGTTGTGGTGGTAGGAGTAGTAGTTTCTGTGGTAGAAGTAGGAGCACTACTGGTGCTGGTAGGAGTAGTAGTTTCTGTGGTAGAATTAGGAGAGCTCGTGGTGGTGGTAGGAGTTGCAGGGCCTGTGGTAAATGTAGGTCCTCTCGTGGTGGTGGTAGGAGTAGCAGGGTCTGTGGTAGAAGTAGTTGCAATCGTGGTGGTGGTAGGAGTAACAGATTCTGTGGTAGAAGTAGGTGCGCTCGTGGTCGTGGTAGGTGTAGTAGTGTCTGTGGTACAAGTAGGAGCTCTCGTGTTGCTGGTAGGAGTAGTAACATCTGTGTTAGAAGTAGGAGCGCTCATGGTGGTGCTTGGAGTAGTAGTGTCTGTGGAAGAAGTAGGAGCATTCGTGGTGCTCTTAGGAGTAGTAGTGTCTGTGGTAGATGTAGTTGCACTCATGGTGGTGGTAGGGGTAGTAGTTTCTGTGGTAGAAGTAGGAGTGCTCGTGGTGGTGGTAGGAGTAGCAGGTATTGTGGTAGAAGTAGGGGTGCTCATGCTTGTTGTGGTAGAAGTAGTTTCTGGTGTAGAAGTAGGAGCTCTCGTTGGGGTGGTAGGTGTAGTAGTGTCTGGTAGAAGCAGTGGTGCTCGTGGGGGTGGTAGGAGTAGTAATGTCTTTTGTAGAAGTATGAGCACTCGTGGTGGTGGCAGGAATAGTAGTGTCTGTGGTAGAAGTAGGAGTGCTCATGGTGGTGTTAGGAGTAGTAGTGTCTGTGGTAGAAGTAGTTGCGCTCGTGGTGGTGGTAGGAGTAGTAGTTTCTGCTGTAGAAGAACGAGCACTCTTGGTGGTGTTAGGAATAGAAGTGTCTGTGGTAGAAGTAGTAGTGCTCGTGGTTGTGGTAGGTGTAGTATTGTCTGTGGTAGAAATAGGAGCACTAGTGGTAGTGGTAGGAGTAGTAGTTTCTGTGGTAGAAGTAGTTGTGCTCGTGGTGGAGGTAAGAGTAATATTGTCTGTGGTAGAAGTAGGAGCGCTCATGGTGGTGGTAGGGTGGTAGTTTCTTTGATAGAAGTAGGAGCACTCGTTGTGTTGGTAGGAGTAGTAGTGTCTGTGGTAGAAGTAGGAGCGCTCATGATAGTGGCAAGGGTAGTAGTGTCTGTGATAGAAATACTTGTGCTCGTGGTGGCGGTAGGAGTAATAGTGTCTGTGGTAGACATAGTTGCACTCGTGGTGGTGGTAGGAGTAGTAGTGTCTGTGGTAGAAAGTAGTTGCGCTCATGGTGGTGGTAGAAGTAGTAGTTTCTGTGGTAGTTGTAGGAGCATTCCTGGTGGTGGTAGTGGTAGTAGTTTCTGTAGTAGAAGTAAGAGCGCTCGTGGTTCTGGTGGGAGAAGTAGTTTATGTGGTAGAAGTAGGAGCGCTGGTGGTGGTGGTAGGAGTTGCAAGGCCTGTGGTAGAAGTAGGTGGTCTCGTGGTGGTTGAAGGTGTAGCAAGGTCTGTGTTAGAAGTCGTTTCTCTTGTGGTGGTGGTAGGAGTAGCATGTTCTGTGTTAGAAGTAGGAGCGCTCGTTGTGGTGGTAGGAGTTGCACAGTCTTTGGTAGAAGTAATAGTGCTCGTGGTGGTGGTAGTAATAGTTTCTTTGGTATAAGTAGGAGAGCTAGTGGTGATGGTAGGACTAGTAGTTTCTTTGGTAGATGCAGCAGCACTCGTGGTGTTGTTGATAGTAGTAGTGTCTGTGCTAGAAGGAGGAGCACTTGTCTAGGTGGTAAGAGTAGTAGTGTCTGTGGTAGAATTAGTATCACTCTTTGTGGTGGTAGGAGTTGCATGTTCTGTGGTAGAAGTAGGAGCGCTCATGGTGGTAGTAGCATAGTAGTTTCTTTGATAGAAGTAGGAGCGCTCGTTGTGTTGGTAGGAGTAGTAGTGTCTGTGGTAGAACTAGGAGCGCTCATGGTGGTGGTAGGAGTAGTAGCGTCTGTGGTAGAAGTAGTTGCGCTCATGGTGGTGGTAGGAGTAGTAGTTCCTGTGGTAGAAATAGGAGCACTCTTGGTGGTGTTAGGAGTAGTAGTGTCTGTGGTAGAAGTAGGAGTGCTCATGGTGGTGGTAGGGGTCGTGTGGTCTGTGGTACAAGTAGGTGCTCTTGTGGTGGTGGTAGGACTAGTAGTGTCTGTGGTAGAAGTAGTGGAGCTCGTGGGGGTGGTAGGAGTAGTAATGTCTTTCATAGAAGTATGAGCGCTCATGGTGGTGCAAGAGTAGTAGTGTCTTTGGTAGAAGAGGGAGCGCTCGTGGTGGTGTTAGGAGTAGTAGTGTCTGTGGTAGAAGTAGTTGCGCTCGTGGTGGTGGTAGGAGTAGTTTCTGCCGTAGAAGTAGGAGCGCTCGCGGTGGTGTTAGGAGTAGTAAATTCTGTTGTAGAAGTAGTTGCAATCGTGTTGGTGGCAGGAGTAACAAATTCTGTGGTAGAAGTAAGAGCACTCCTGGTCGTTGTAGGAGTAGTATTGTCTGTGGTAGAAATAGGAGCGCTCAAGGTGGTGGTGGGAGTAGTAATGTCTGTGGTAGAAGTATGAGCACTCGTGCTGTTGGTAGGTGTAGTAGTGTCTGTGGTTGAAGTAGGATCTCTAGTTGTGGTGGAAGGAGTAGTAGTGTCTGTGGTCGAAGAAGTTGTGCTCGTGGTGGTGGTAGGAGTAGTAGTTTCTGTGGTAGAAGTAGGAGTGCTCATGGTGGTGGTAGGAGTAGTTGATTCTGGGGTAGAAGTAGGAGCGCTCGTGTCTGTGATACGACACGAGCACCACAGCGTGGCTGGAAAGCACCTGCTCTTTTCTCTTCCCACTTCTTTGTATTCTCCCAGCCTCTTAAGGTAGTACAGTGACTTGCAGGGGTATTAAAGTCAAAAGCTAGTTTTGTAGCTGGGACATTGGTTGAGAGAAGGCAGGGATACTTGATAGAAATAGGAGAGGCTGGAAAATAATCTGATCCATTTTGGTCCCTCAACACTTGCAAAAATTGGGCCAAGGATTCTGGTTTTCAGGGTGAAAAGCAAGCTGAAAAGTTTAAATGCAAGCTACACAGGAGTCATCTCTCATCTGTATTGGTAATCTTGGGAATTTTGCTGGAGGCTGATCATTCAGAGAGGATCTGACCTACTCTTGGACATCAAAGGAAAAAGCAGATTTCTGATCCCACGGAGTCTCTGCTCTTGGGGCATCTGTACAACGTGATCACTGCTCTGGTTACTCTCCTGAGGTATGTACGTCCTAAGTGTTCACTCTCATAGGCTACGTGACTTGTACTTTTCTTGGCTTTTAAAACTCTAAAGGGAAAAGGGTCTTCACAGACCACATGGGATCATGCTTGTTGTGTTCTTGTGTTGTTCGCAGAAGTAGTGCATCTAGAAGGATGCTCCGGACTCAGACATGCAAAGACATGTGGAAATAGTGTGAACAGAGGTGGAAAGTGGGGCGTGGGGTGTGGGATAGTTAAGGAGCAGATTTCTTGTGTTGATCTGTAGTTCCCTCTTGTCATTATTTATCGCATCTTCTGTGCATCACAGGAGATAAAGTTCAGACAGAGCAGGGATGGTGGGATGAGGGAACTCACACAAAATTTTGGACTTAGCTTTGTTGTATCTACTTGGCCCCATTTGTCTAGGTGTCCTCTTTGTGTAGCTTATGCCCTACAGTCATTTTCATCCATTCAGAAATCTATTACATAAACTGCTTTATTTCTAAAACCCAGCTGAATATTGGAACTTCCAGTTACCACCCTCTCCCCCCTCATCCCCAAAATGGCTCACTGGTGTGTTATTATTTTTTATCTGATTAAAAACTGTTTCTGGGTTTTTGTTTTGTTTTGTTGGGGTTTTTTTTTTTTTTAAGCACCTGAGTGTTTCGGAACTGAAAGTATGTATCATCAAAGTGCTCATGATATACCCATAAGGATAGACTAGGGCGTGTAGCTTATCTGTAATAAGATGCGAAAATTTTAGAAGTTTTTCCTCTGATCTGTAAAATTTTCTCTCAAGAAAGTTTTTCTTTCTTTATGTTCTGTAACTTATTTTGGGTAATGCACAGTGAGAGGATTCTGTGGGAGTGAAGATAATGCTACATACAACCTATCCTTCATGTTGTCATGGACTTACCCTACTTTGTACAAGAGGCCAAGGGTTGGCCTTTTGAAGACAGGGCTATCTTGGCATTACGACCTGAGAGATGCTGAAAACATCTCCTACTGCTTTCCTTATATCAAAATTACACAATTAGAAACTTATATTTTTATGGTACACATATACAATGGACTATTACTTAGCCATAAAAAAAGAATGAAATAATGCCATTTGCAGCAACATGGATGGACCCAGAGATTATCATACTAAGTGAAGTCAGACAAAGACAAATATCATATGATATCCTTATATGCGGAATTAAAAAAAAAGACAAAAGAGTTTATTTACAGAACAGAAAGACTCACAGACTTCGAAAAAAACCTCATGGTTTCAAAAGGGAAATGTGGTGGGGAGGGATAAATCAGGAGTTGGGGTTTAACATATGACTATATATAAAATAGATGATCAACAAGGACCTAGTGTACAGAACAGGGAACTCTACTCAATACTCTGTAATAACTTATATGAGAAAAGAATCGGAAAAAGGATACATGTATATGTATAACTGAATTACTATGCTGTACAGCAGAAACTAACACAACATTGTAAATCAACTATACTCCAATATAAAATAAAAATTAAACTAAAAAAAAAAAAAAAAAAAACAGGAAGGGACTTTCCTGGTGGTCCAGTGGTAAAGACTGCTCTTCCACTGCAGGGGGCATGGGTTTGATCCCTGGCCGGGGAACTAAGATCCCGCATGCCTCACAGGGAGGCCAAAAAAGAAAAAAAAAAAAAAAAAAAAAAAGAAAAAGAAACTTATATGTTTAAGTCTTGAAGACTTTCATGGTAAGTTCCTGTTAAACAGGACTGTCTGGGATGAGAAGCAGCTGTCATCCAGAAACTCACCTAGGTCTCCCGCCAGCCACCTGGGAGGACAGGGCTGAGTGCTCCGTGGGGGAAGGGCTCGTGACGCTGGCCTTGGCAAGGAGCCGCCAGGAAGCTGGCTGCACACTGCCCTCCCACAGCTGCCCTGGTTCGCAGTGACAGCGGCTCCCGCTCATACAGGGCTGTACAATTATTCAGAAAAGAGTGGGGACAGTGTGAAGTCACCTCACCTCCTTGAAACTGGTTGACTATTTACTCCTGGGACTTATCAGATTAATTTATAACCTACCCCACCTTCCCCTCCCTTTACCTGCCTCTCGCTGCTCTTTGTAGGGACAGTTGTAGGAAAGGGATTATGGTTCCCTCCCACTGTGCTGGTGACATTCCAGTCGTGAAAATGTGAAGCCTCCCCTCTCAACCATCCCCCCTTCCCTCCGTCAGCTCTTGTTCTGCTCCTTGCATGCTGATGAAGGAGCTGAGCCATTTTTGAGATGTTTCCACTTACCAACATATGAAAAGCACACGCTCAGGGATCCAGAACATAAGCGCATGCAAACTACATACAAAGTGTTCAAGAAAACCTAGCTGTTTGCCGTAACAATTCCATGCAATGAACGATGTAGACGAGCCCTCCTCCACCGTTCTGTGTGTGCCTTGCAGCCCTGAGAGGCACTCCTCTCGCAAGATGCCACTGAGGCCACTGCGCGCAGCTGAGGAAGAGCGAAACAGGCCGCATGTTCCCTTTGTCCCAACCCTGCCCCCGAGACGGTCATGGCAAGACATGCTCTCTTGATGCAGTAAGGAGGCTGTTAGCAACCACCAGCAAACACCTGGTTCCCTGTGCGTTCCAGGTATCTCACAGCTGCAGATCCTGAGAAATGTGGGCACTTATCAAAATTAGCTTTCCCTTTTTAACACGTTCCTTTTTAGTTTTGGTTAGTCTTTTTGGGTTAAAAAGGAACGTTCGTATGTTGCTTGGCTACTCCAGACACACGGCACAGGAGTTCCTCTTGGCTACCTCATCCCCTTGTATGCTGGCAGCTCTGGCAGGTCTTTTCACACCTTTTTCTCGGTAAAAAGGGAGAGGAATTGCTGACACACTGTGTGACAGAGCACGTGAAGCAATTTTATTTTCGGTTTGAATATTACTGGTAAGGATATTGCTGGAGTGATGCATTAGTAATTTTTTGCTCCCTGATGATAAGTGAACCAGAGACAAATATTATTATTTATAATATTATTTACTGATAAAAGTAAATGAGCTGTCAAGTCATGAAAAAACACGGAGGAACCTTAAATGCGTATTAGTAAGTCAGAAAAGCCCATCTGAAATGGCTGCATAAGATCCTAACTATATGACATTGTGGAAAAGGGAAAGCTATGGAGACAGTAAAAAGATCAGTGGTGACCAGAGGTCCAGGGGAAGGAAGGGATGAGCAGGTGGTGCACAGGAAAGGTATTTGCAGACAGTGAGACTACTCTGCCTGACGCTGTAGTGGCAGACACATATCATGCCACCATACATTTGTCAAAACCCATATAATGTACAACACAAAGAGTGAACCCTAATATGTAAACTGCAGATTTTAAATAATGATGTTTCTGTATTAGTTTACTGACTGTAACAAATGTACCACACTAATACAAGATATCAATAGCACAGAAGCTGGAGTGGGGAAGGGAATACATGGGAACCCTCTGTGCTTTCCATTCAATTTCTAAGTAAATCTAAAACTGCTCTAAAAAAGTAAATTTTATGGGACTTCCCTTGTGGTCCAGTGGTCGAGAATCCACCTTCCAATGCAGGGGACTCTGGTTCGATCCTTGGTCGGGGAGCTAAGATCCCAGAGGCCATGGGGCAACTAAGCCCGAGCACCACAACTAGAGAAGCCAGCATGCTGCAACTACTGAGCCTGCACGCTCTAGAGCCTGCGCGCCACAACAAGAGAGAAGCCCCCATGTGCTGCAACGAAGACCCAGCACAGCCAAAAAAAAATTTTACTGGAGAATGATCAAGGTGGCCGAGGAGTAGGACGTGGAGCTCACCACCTCCCATAAATACATCAAAACTACATCCACACGTGGAACGACTCTCACAGAACATCTACTGAGACCTGGCAGAAGGCCTCAGGCTTCAGAAAGGGCAAGGAAACCTCCACGCAACTGGGTAGGACAAAAGAAAAAAGAAAGAGAGAGAAAAGTAAATTTCATTAACTAAAAATATCTGAATGATGACAATCACGAGTATAGTGTTTACCTATGTGAATACTATGCAGCAATGAAAATGGTTAATCTGGATGTTAAATGTATCCTCATAGTGGTAACCACAAAAATAAAAAAAGAAAGAAAGAAAAGTAAAAGGAAAAAGCAACTAAACACAAAAGAAGATAGTAATTCAGGAAATGTGAGACAAAAAAGCTAAAAGGCATATAGAAAACAAACAGCAAAATGACAGAAATCCCTCCATATCAGTGATTACTGTAAATGAACTTTAACTAATAGATTTAAAAACATGATTTAACTATATGCTGTCTACAAGAGACTCACTTCAGATCAAAAGACACAAAATTGGCTGAAAATTAAACAATGGAAAAAGACAATCAATGCAAATCAAAAGCAAAAGAGAGCAGGAGTAACGGTACTGATATCAGACAAAATGATTTTAAATCAAAAAGGTTTAAAAGAGAAAAATAAAAGCATTATATTAATAAATGGTTCATACAGCAGGAACATATAACAATTATAAACATTTATGTACCTAATCACAAACACTCAAAATACACAAAGCAAAGAATGACAGACCTGAAGGAGAGAGAGTTCTACAATAATGGTTGGAGATTTCTACACCCAACTCTCAATAATGGATAGAAAACCAGACAGAATATAGGTGAGGGAATAGAGGACTTAATATAATAAATCAACTAGACCAACTATACAGGGGAACACTCTACTCAGCAACAGAACTCACACTTTTCAAGAGGACATGGGACATTCCCCAAGACAGTCCACATCTTAGGCCATGAATTAAGTCTCAATGGATTTTAAAATATAAGTATCATATAAAGTATCTTCTCTGAATGCAACAGATGAAGTTAGAATTCATTAGCAGAAGGAAAAATGGAAAATTCACAAATATACAGAAATTATCCAACACACTACAACAACCAGGTCAGAGGAAAAATCAAGAGAAACTAGACTCCCACCCCACCTGGACCACAGCAAAGTGGTCGGCTGACCTGCGGCACCTAGGTCTCTGAAAGATGAATTTAGGTGAGATTTGTGACAATGCAAAGAAAGGAAGAGACTATGCACTTCTTGTAAATTATGACTCATCAGTGGTATATTACTAGGGGTGATAACAGCAAATTCAGAGACATTGTCAGTCAATCGGAGACCCAGCTGTCAAAGGCCAATGGCAGCAGGTTCAACAGGAATTATTGGAAGAATATGAACAAGTTAAAAGCATTGTCAGCACTTTGGAAAGTTTTAAAATCGACAGGCCCCAGATTTCCCTGTGTCCTGTCAAGAGGAGCCATTTAGAGATCCTGCTGCTTGGCCGCCCCCTGTACATGCAGAACACAGAAATCCACCTCAGATAAGGCGTCCCAATCGAGAAGAACTCTGAGCAAAGAAATGCCGGGAGGAGGAGCCCAGGGAGCTGTAGGCTGAGCACATCCTATATCAAAGAGTGAAAAACCCTCTACAAGAAGGGGCAAGGATTGTAGACAAGAGGGAGAGATGACAAGGGAAGGAAAAATATGCAAGGCGGTGCAAGTGATGGTGAAATTCCAAAATTCGATGGTGCTGCATATGATAAGGATCTGGTGGAAGTCCTCGGCGAGACATCGTCTCCAGGAATCCTAGCAGGAACTCTGTGGGACGACACAGCAGACCTGGAAGAAGTGAAGAGGTTGCTAAGGGAAGCTGCTGTTCTTCCTGTGTGGATGCCTGACTTTTTCAAAGGACCAGAAGGCCATGGAAGGGTGTGCTGATGCCTGGGCCCCCAGGCACTGGCAAGACCACGCTGGCTGAAGCTGCACCACTGAATGTTGACACAACACCCTTCAACAGCACCCTCCTCCACACTGAATCCATAGAGGGGCCTGAGAAGCTAATCTGTCTGTTGTTTGAAATGGTTTGAAATGGCTAGATTGTATGTCCCCACCACGATCTTCACTGATGAGACAGATTCTATCTGCAGTCGAAGAGGAACCTCTGATGAACACGAGGCAACTTGCAGTCACATCTGAGCTACTCATTCAGATGGACGGAGTTGCAGGAGCTTTAGAGAATGGCAGTCCTCCCAAAATGGTTATGGTATTGGCTGCTACTATGTTCCCATGGGACACTGATGAAGCTTTGTGAAGGAGATTAGGAAAAAGGATATATATACCTCTCCCAACAGCAAAAGGAAGAACTGAGCTTCTGAAAATCAATCTTCGTGAGGTTGATTGGATCCTGATATTTAACTGGAAGATACAGCAGAGAAGACTGAGGGCTATTCTGGTGCTGATATAACTAAGGTTTCCAGGGACGCCTCTTTAATGGCAACGAGATGGTGAACGGCCTAAGTCCAGAAGAGATCTCTGCACTTTCTAAAGAGGAATTTCAGATGCCTGTTACCAAAGGAGATTTTGAATTGGCTCTTAAGAAAATTGCGAAGTCTGTCTCTGCTGCAGAATTTGGAGAAGTATGAAAAGTGGATGGTTGAATTTGGATCTGCTTGAATTTCTGTCAGCCTTCATTTCTGGTATTTTTGTTTATAAAATGTGAAGAAATTCCAACAATTTTTTTAAAAAGCAGGTTTGGAACTTTTCCTTGGAGAGATTTTCTCTTAAAGGGGAAAAATTTAAAACCACAAAGAATATAACCACAAAGCTAATAAGAAAAGCTTACATAGAGAGCCTCATATCCACATACCCATGCATTACAACTGCACACCCAAACCAGAGCATCAAGGCCTGAAGAAAGCGACCAGTGTGCTACTGCAGAAACTTGTTTACAGAAGATTTAGAAGAATCTCTGTTTCTCACTGGCATTTGTTGGTTTTGGGTTTTTTTTTCCTATTCTTTGCTCTAAACACGAGGGACCTATATCTGTTGACTTTTAACATCAAAACTGGGTTGGTGTCCGATCCATTATTTGTTAAGAATGATGGTTTTGGATTAACTAATGAATCTGCTAGTTAAACCTTTAGAATTCAATGCTTACAGTCTATCATATAATTTTTACCTTCCCTTCCCTCACCATTTCTTCTATTAGCTATTCAATCATTTATTGAGCTTTATGGGGGAATAGCCTCATGCTTTGTGGTTTTTGAATCATTTTGCTGGATGGCTTTCTCTGGTCTTTAGTATTTTTTGCTGGCAATATTTCATGTTGGAAGGGTGGGAAGAACATCGTGTTTGCATAAGATGCTTTTCTTCATTCTAAGACTTCTGAGTTTGTTTTCACTTTTCTTTCAATATGCTCAATGCATAAACCTTTTATTTTTCTCAGCTTCAACACTGTTTTTTGCTGGATTTGCCTTTGGTATGCTAAATAAACGCTTTTGTATTCTAAAAAAAAAGGGGGGGGGGAGTAAAGAGAAACTAGAAAATACTTGGAAATGAACGACAATGAAAACACTACGTACCAAAACTTACTTAGGGGATGCAGAAAAAGCAGTGCTGAGGGAAATGTATAGCTTTAAATGCCTACATTAAAAAACAAAAAAGATATCAAATTAACACTTAACTTTACAACTTAAGGACTCAGAAAAACCAAACCCACATCTAAAGCCACACCAAATACATTATTTGATGTAACTAATATCATAAAATATGAATAAAATCATCTCTAGAAACCTTCGCATTTAAATCAACCTAACCATGTGATGCAAGTCAAACACTCCGCTTGTCGCGCAGACTCAGGACGAGGCCACGGCCTGGCAGGTGGCCGGAGCGGAAATTGAGCCACCAGTTTCCGGGTCGCTTCAGACGCGCCCGGTGTGAAAGGAGGCTGGCCTGCGGCACCGGGAACGCCCCACGTCACGCTGAGCACGACGTTCTTGATTTGGGAGGACCGCCTGCCCCGGAAACGGTGAAGCCCCGAGCCAGGGCTGCTGCGGAAGCCTGCACAGAAGGGGCTCGGCTCCCCGGGGGGAGGGGGAGGGAGGCCCCGCGCCCCGCCTCCCCCCGCCCCTCTGCCGGGTTTACTCAAGCAGGGAGGAAGGAACCGAAGAGAGCACGGCTCCTGGGGGAGCCCCAGGCCCAGTCGGGACGTCACTGCCCGCTCCTCGTCTTCTCTTCCACCCAGAAAGCCCGACCTGCGGTTCCTCGCCCTAAGGAAGGTTTCCCTCCCTAAGGAAGGCTCCTAGGTGCTTTCCAAGCGCCTAAATGTTGAAGCCGTTTAAACACAGGGCTGTCCTCACAGAGCTGGGTAGCAGCAGACCGACAGGTACGGTCCCGTTTCTCGTGTTCTGACCAGGTCCCCAGGTTGGAAAAGTGCCGAGAGCTGCACTTTCTCTAAACGCCACCGGGGGGAGCGCGTCAGTCACTGCTCCAGAGGCTGTTCTCTAAAAAGACCAGGACGCGGATGCTGGGAAGGGCCGGCGTCTCCCCCAGGCCCGGGCTGGGGACACAGGGCTCCCTCCGTGCTGAGCATGGTCAGAACACGGCTCACTCCGGGGACAGCGACAACGGAGAGGCCCGGCTATCAGCAGGGCGGCTCCTATTCCCCTGCTATCCCTGGGGTCTTCTTTCATGTCATCAGGAGACTGCCTCCCCACATCCCCTGGCCTGGAACTTGAATTGTCTTACAAAGACTTTGTTACATACACGGACTCAGCCTCATGCGTGATGGGCCCACCAAAAGAAGTTATTCTGTGATGCGATCTTACCGTATTGATCCAGACTCAGTATTTCAAACCCGTGGTAATTTCAACATGACAAACCAAAGTTTAGTTTTCTCCTTGTGAATAAGGATGTGCTGTGAAAATTACAGTCCAACATTCAGGAAACTGTAACTGCCAGGTGGTTATGCACTGCATTCAAATCATAAATACTATTACTCAGTCCCTTAAAAATGTTTTTGTCACAAAGCAGATTATAAAGGTTTGAGAAAATACTTAATTTACAAAAATTGAAATAAAACATCCAGAAATAACCAAGTTTAACTACTGGTGCCTATCTTCCCAATCTTTTTCCCATACATACACATGTACATTATTATTCTTCAAACTGGGATCAGATGGTACACGCTAATGCCTGGTCTGCTTTTGTAACTTTAAGTCATAAACATTTTGCCATATCGGTATATTTTCTTCTGTAACATTACTTTTATCTTTTTGGTCACACTGCGTGGCATATGGGATCTTAGTTCCCACCAGGGACCAAGCCCACGTCCCCAGCATTGGACGTGCAGAGTCTTAACCACTGGACCACCAGGGAAGTCCCTGTAACATTACTTTCAGAGTATGAAATATAGACTGTTTAACCAATCCCCTATTTCATGTTTTTTTCAGTATAAGAGTATAAAACACCTTTGAATATGTGAATATGTATGTAAATTCCTATAAGGAGTATTTAATGAGTATTTAGTCAAAGGGTACATACCATTTTAAGGCTTTCCATATATAGTAAATGCCAAACTGGACTCCAAAAAACGTGCTATCAAGTCACACTCCCACAGCGGTGTCTGAGGGGACGACGTATCTCCCTGATCACCTCACAACAGGTGGTTCTTGCCCCCTGCACTGAGAAGGAGCTGTAAAAACACAGAAATGCCCAAGCTTCCTTTTGAACCCCCACTAGAATCCACGTAAAGGGACACAACCGCATCTCTTCAAAACGATGCTCTGCTCATCCGACAGCATCCGCCAAGGACACGAAGCCATCAAGCACCTCCCGCTCCTGGGGCAGAGCCAGAATTCCAGCCCAGGACTGATGCTGAGGCCACGCTCCAGGCCGCCTCCACCAGGCCCTGGGGATCACGGTGGGCAGGTGGTCCCCGTAGGGAGGAGGACGAGGCGCTTGGATTCTTAGACATCCCGGACCCAGTACAGGATGGCCCCCAAACTTAGCCCAGACAGGTTCCCAAAGCAACATGGGCCTGAGCAGGACCACCCAGGACAGCCCTCCACACGGCAGCTCCTTCCACAATCACAGCCAGCCAAAGCATGTCTCTAAAACCCAGAGAGCAGTTTAAAGAGAGACCTCAACATCTGGAGATGTCAGTCTTGAAATAAGTTAATTTCTCAAATTATATTCTTTCCTCTAAACGAACTAAACTGCTATTTCCTGACCTAGTGAAATTCTGCCCTGGGATACCTGTTCAGTACAGCAGCACCGTTGTCGCCCCAGGTCACCACGTCTGCTAGCTCCCCCATGGGAGGAAGGGCCACCCTCGCTCAGCAGCTCTGTGGGAGCAGCGGCCGAGGCAGACACTGAGCCGCAAGTCTTGCTGACAGTCAGAAGGAGACCCGGCTTCGCCACTCCAAGGAAGGCCCCCTTTGGCCACATCCACGCAGAGAAAACCTTGAGCCATCCATAAAACCGTCCAAATCAGGTCTCCTTAAATGAACACTATGCAGAGCTGAGGGAAATTATATCTGGTTTTGTGACATTTTAAAAATTGCATGCAAACTTACTTTATCTTAAAACTAAGACGTTCTTCATTCTATGACATAAATCACAGCAAGATCCTTTTTGACCCACCTCCTAGAGAAATGGAAATAAAAACAAAAATAAACAACTGGGACCTAATGAGACTTAAAAGCTTTTGCACAGCAAAGGAAACCATAAACAAGACAAAAAGACAACCCTCAGAATGGAAGAAAATATTTGCAAATGAAGCAACGGACAAAGGATTCTCCAAAATATACAAGCGGCTCATGCAGCTCAGTATCAAAAAAACAAACAACACAATCCAAAAATGGGCAGATGACCTAAACAGACATTTCTCCAAAGAAGATATACAGATTGCCAACAAACACATAAAGGATGCTCAACATCACTAATCATTAGAGAAATGCAAATCAAAACTACAATGAGGTATCACCTCACACCTGTCAGAATGGCCATCATCAAAAAATCTACAAACAATAAATGCTGGAGAGGGTGTGGAGAAAAGGGAACCCTCTTGCACTGTTGGTGGGAATGTAAATTGATACAGCCACTATGGAGAACAGTATGGAGGTTCCTCGATAAACTAAAAATAGAACTACCATATGACCCAGCAATCCCACTACTGGGCATATACCCTGAGAAAACCATAATTCAAAAAGAGTCATGTACCACAATGTTCACTGTCGCTCTATTTACAATAGCCAGGACATGGAAGCAACCTAAGTGTCCATCATTGGATGAATGGATAAAGAAGGTGTGGCACATATATACAATGGAATATTACTCAGCCATAAAAAGAAACGAAATTGAGTTATTTGTAGTGAGATGGATGGACCCAGAGTCTGTCATACAGAGTGAAGTAAGTCAGAAAGAGAAAAACAAATACCATATGCTAACACATATATATGGAATTCAAAAAAACAAAAGGGTTCTGAAGAACCTAAGGGCACGACAGGAATAAAGATGCAGACGTAGAGAATGGACTTGAGGACATGGGGAGGGGGAAGGGTAAGCTGGGACGAAGTGAGAGAGTGGCATGGACATATATACACTACCAAGTGTAAAATAGATAGCTAGTGGGAAGCAGCCACATAGCACAGGGAGATCAGCTCTGGGCTTTGTGACCACCTAGAGGGCTGGGATGGGGAGGGTGGGAGGGAGACACAAGAGGGTGGGGATATGGGGATATATGTATATGTACAGCTGATTTACTTTGTTATAAAGCAGAAACTAACACAACAATGTAAAGCAATTATACTCCAATAAAGACGTTAAAAAAAACAAAAAAAACTAGGACGTTCTTTCCAGATTCCCAAAATGGTTGGTGACTGTTAACTCTGAAATGTATTATTCTTTACTCTGGTCACGTAGCAGAAGTGAGGGAAAGGGAAATCAGAATTCCTGTATTCGAATCCCAGCCCTGCCGCCAGCTGTGTGGCATAGGGCAGGTCGCTCAGCCTCCTCAGAGTCCGTACTGCTCTGATGGGACAGGCCCTGCCCATGCGTCCTCCTCAGGACGACCGTGATATCTGACCCCGGACAGTGAGAGGCCAAAGGATGCATGTTAAACTCTTGAGAGGCAAAACTTGAAGGCATGTTGTGTAATGCAGATGAGGAGATGTGCTCCGTTACTATTAACTTACACTAAAAAGCCCTAGATTATCTTCATTATACGTTATAAATCATCATTTAAACAATCAGAAATAGCTAGTTTTCCAGATTGGTGAGTCGCTTCCACAGTTTAACAGAAATCTAAGTTTTATAAAACTATTTTCAGGTGTTGCTTCATTGTACGTAATGAGTTTTAAGTTTTATCACTGCAGCTGGAATTAACTTGCTATAAGCCACAGACAGGAGAGAGGCTTCAAAATTCAAATAATATCCTGATTCTGATTTTAAAGTGTTAACTTAACAAAATATTACATCCCATTCGAACTAACATTATTTAGTAAGCACTGGAAGAGTCATTCAAATACATTGGTTTTTACCAAACAATAGGAAAAAGACATAAATTAATTTTTCAATTTTGCTGATGTTCCATTTCTTCCTCTTATCCTAAGCAACTGCCTCATTTCTCAGCTCTGCAGGGTGATGCTGAGATAGCGTTTATGATGTCCACCCACACAGGACAAGTGCAACTCAATCATGACAGGAATTATGATGCAGGATGCCTTTGGGAGGAGGAGAATGCAGGCCTGCCAGGACCCGCACCAGCTGTGACGTCCAAACACAAATGTGGGTCCTCACTGACTACTGACCCTGACCGAAGTCTCATTTGCTTCTCCCCTTTCCAGAATGGCAGACCCAATGCGTTGTGGAAGAAAGAACTGTGAGATGACAACTGGGAGCACACCGGCCTCAGAGAGACACTGGGAGCTGGGGCAGCTGGACCACCTCACGGCACCACAAGGGGCCAACTCGAGTCTCCGTGGGCGTCATGACAAGGCTGCACGCACTGCAGCCGGACCCCAAGATGCTCTGCGGGGTCCGCTCTGTGGGACAGAGGTGGCAGGAGGGCCATCCTCACCTTCTTGAGCTCCAAGCACACGGAAACTTAAGTGCCCCAGGTCTGTTCCCACAACGATATGCTGAGCTGGAGACAGTGCCTTGGGGAAAAGTGCCAGGCTCAGCAAACATTATCTTTGCCAGTTTTGATTACTACACCAATTCCAAACACAGGAGGATTTTTAAAACTTTAATAAGAAAGTTTAAAGTCTGAATAAATAAATTTTAACTTTTCAACATCTTAAAGGCAAAACAAAGCAGACAGAATAAAGAAATAATATGAAGAAATGTTTATCCAACTGTGTTTCATTAATTCATTAATTCAATTTCTAGTTAAAATATTATAGAAGGGAAAAAAAAAGTAAAAATACATAGGATTCCACTGCTATGGGGACAGAGACAAATGACTTAGAACACATCACCCTACGGCCTCTTCGGGTCCAGAACAAGGTCCCTGAGCTCCCCGATACCGTAGGTGGGGTTACGACAACGCTGGGATGAAATACTGCAGGGAGACGTCTTCATGGAGCAGGTCAAAATGAACAATCTTGTTCTTCACAATATCTAGGCAGAGAGGAAATCCATTACCGTAGAGACCCATTCCGCACACACACTTTCACCCCTGGACACTGCAGCAGCTTCTCCCCCGAGCCTCTCCTGGAGCACCCAGGCCCTCCCAAGGTGACTGGTCTCCACTGTCCCAGCCGATGCCAAACCAGGGGCCTGGCCCAGGCCGGCTCACCTGCTGCCAAGGAACAGGCCAAGGTATCCAAGGAAAAACCCACACGGCAGACTTCCCAGAAGCCACATGTACCCAAGTCACCATCCTTCCAGGAAAAAAGCAGCTTCCCATCAGCGAGTGCCCTGAGTGTGCTGAGAAGAGCCAAGCATGCAGGGCCTTGTTAGAGAGCGGGAGGCAGCCTGCAAGGGCAGGCATCATGCAGCCTAAGGTGAGCACCGAGGCATGGGGCCCAAGACCAAAAAGAGAAGCCAGACAAGAGGAAGGAGTGGCCGCGGCATGACAGCAGCCCAGCTGCCAGGGCCACACCACCGAGGGCAGGAGCTGCAGGGGGAGCCGTGGGGCAGGCCACACCGGAGGAAAGCCGGCTGAAGCTAGAACAAGCCAGGCAGCAGGGGCACGGCAAACAAAGAGCACACGCCCCGGCTGCTGAGAGACCAGTCCCAAGAGAAGGGGAGGTTGGGAAGGGACACAGGGGACCAGCAGAAGGACACTTCAGGAGACATGCTGGACACACAGAGGTGGCAGTGGAGACTGAGGGCGGCAGGGAGAGCTCCCCAGAGGTGGGCAGCGGAGCCAACCACTGTTAAAAGTCAGGAGTCAAGAGGAAGCACACATGACAAGACACTGACTACTGCAACAAGTCAGGCTCAGACACAGGAAGGAAAGAAACGCTTTCAGATGGAAACTTAAATCCAAGCCCAGTGGTATCAGAGACTCCACATACGTAAGGTTAGAGGAACACAGCAAGACCGGGCCGGACGCCCCTGCACACATGCAGCTTCTCTCCAGGTGCAGACTCACACGTGACGCCAGGCAAAGTAGCACAGACCCAACGGCTGGGAAAACCCAAATACCTGACTACCCCAGAAAACTGGAGTCCACCAGTGACCGAGCTGTTCCCTGCATTTACGAAACTGCACACAACGCCTAAGACTACAGTTGATTAAAGTACTTGAAGTGTGAAAAATGAATCAAAATGCAAACTTACTGCATGTGGCCTTTGTAGGATTTACTTGTTGTCCAGCAAGGAACTGTAGGAGCTTCCTAATGTCTATGTGCACTTGAGCCATTTGTTCTGAGTTTCTATCTTGAGAAGCATTTTCAGAAGCTAAAATGACATAATATTTTAAGATACAATTATCTTCAAGTGGAACGGGGAACCCAGAGATCGTACGATGACTGTTTATGTAAATAAATGATTTACATGACCACTCATTTTAGCAGCCTAGAGAAATACTGCATGATATAAATGCAATCACTCACTAAGCAAACATTAAGTACTGACTCTTTTAAGATGCTATGCTACAGGAATTCCCTGGCAGTCCAGTGGTTTTAGGACTCCGTGCTTTCACTGCTGAGGGCCAGGGTTCGATCCCTGGTCAGGGAACTAAGATCCCACAAGAGTCACAGCCCCCCCAAAATACTATGCTAATGTACAGGGAATCTTCAATTATAGGGCCCTGAGATATGACCCAATCTCCTCCTTAAGGTCAAAGAAAACAGTTTCTCTTAGAAACATATACAGGACTTCCCGGGTGGTCCAGTGGTTAGGACTCTGCACTTTCACTGCTGAGGGCCCAGGTTCAGTTCCTGGTCGGGGAACTAAGATCCCGCATACCTCATGGCATGGCCAAAAAAAACCCCCAAAAAGAAAAAAGACTATACACACCTAAAGCAAGGCCTCTCATTATAAAGTGGAATGAAAGGGAAGAAAACATCCTTTCATCTCTGGGAAGGTATCAAAGACCCTCTTTGTTACTTACTAAAATAAACAAAATGAGGAACACCAAAAATAAGTCATTTCATACAACTGCTGTCAAAGCTTTATTCACATGGATTTCACTTTGCTCCAGAAGCATGCCCGTCACTATAAAGTAAAATTCCCTCGCAATGGTAAGCTACAATGTGTCTCTAATAAGCAAACTTGTAGTAACGAATTTTAATTCTAGAAGTGGCAGGAGCCTTATTAGATCTACTTTGGAACACACGGGTGCCTAAAATGGCCTTCACGGAGTGAGCACCGTCCCCAGGGCCTCTGCCTCGCTCCCTGCTGGAGCTTCCCCCCCACAGCCTGCCCGCCACTGTGAGCTCCACAGCACAGGACTCTGATTCCTGAGCCAATCCGCTCAACCACCCTCTCATCCACTGCTTACTGAACTGATTCCTAGTCCCTTACCACCTTGTATGAGACAAGAAATTTGATGATGTGTGAAAAGCTAATATTTGCTAATATAATTCTGTAAGTACCAACGAGAGTAAAGTAGGAAAAGTGGGTGGGGTTGGAGACAAGATAGTGGAGTAGGACTTGAGCTCACCTCCTTACCTCCTCTCATGCAAACACCAAAATCACAACTAACTGCTGAAAAACCATCAACAGAAAAAGAATAGAACCTACCAAAATGATATTCTACATCCAAAGACAAAGAAAAAGCCACAAAGAGATGGTAGGAGGGGCACATTCACAATACAGTCAAATCCTACACCAGCTGGGTGGGTGACACACAAACTGGAAAATAACTATTATCGCAGACGTTCTCCCAGAGGAGTGAGAATTCTGGGCCCCACATCAGGCTCCCCAGTCTAGGTGTCCAGCATCGGGAGGAGGAGCCCCCAGAGCATCTGGCTTTGAAGGCCAGCAGGGCTTGAGTGCAAGAGCTCCACAGGACTGGGGAAACAGAGACTCCATCCTTGAAGGGTGCACACAAAGTCTCATGCACACTGGGACCCAGGGAAAAAAGCAGTGACTTCATATCAGCCTGGGCCAGACCTACCCGCTGGTCTTGGAGCGTCTCCCGAGGAAGTGGGGGGCGGCTGTGGCTCACTTTTGTGGAGAAAAGGACACTGGTGGCAGAGCTAACACCGAGTACTCATCGGCGTGAGCTCTCCTGGAGGCAGCCATCTTGACACCAAGACCCGGCCCCACCCAACAGCCTGTAGGCTCCAGTGCTGGGACACCTCAGCACAAACAAGCAACAGGATGGGGGAACGGCCCCGCCCATCAGCAGACAGGCTGCCTAGTCATCTTAAGTCAACAGCCACCTCAAAACACACCCCTTCACAAGTCCCTGTGCTCCACCTGATAGTGGGCAGGCACCAATCCCTCCCACCAGGAAACCTGCACAAGCCTCTAGACCAGCTTCACCCACCAGGGGGCAGAAATCAGAAGCAAGAGGAACTACAATCCTGCAGCCTGTGGGATCGCAAACACGAAAAGTTGGACAAAATGGGACGGCAGAGGAATATGTTCCAGATGAAGGAACAAGATAACACCCCAGAAGAACAACTACGTGAAGTGGAGATAGACAATCTACCTGAAAAAGAAATCAGAGTAATGACAGTAAAGATGTTTCAAGATCTCTGAAAAAGAATGGCAGCACAGACCAAGAAGAGTCAAGAAATGTTTAACAAACAGCTAAAAGACATAAAGAACAGAGTGGAACAATTCAATAACTGAAATGAAAAATACACTAGAAGGAATCAATAGCAGAATAAATGAGGCAGAAGAACAGATAAGTGAACTGGGAGACAGAATGGTGGGAAATCACTGCTGCGCAAGAGAATAAAGAAAAAAGAATGAAAAGAAATGAGGACAGTTTAAGAGACCTCTGGGACAACATTAAAAACACCAACATTCCCATTATAAGGGTCCCAGAAGGAGAAGAGAGAGAGAAAGGGCCTGAGAAAGTATTTGAACAGATAACAGCTGAAAACTTCCCTAACCTGGGAAAGGAAACAGTCACCCAAGTCCAGGAAGCGCAGAGTCCCACACAAGACAAACCCAAGGAGGAACTTGCCGAGACACACTGTAATCAAATTGACAGAAATAAAAGACAAAGAAAAAAATATTAAAAGCAACAAGGGAAAAGCAACAAATAACATACAAGGGAATCCCCATAAGGTTATCAGTTTATTTCTCACCAGAAACTCTGCAGGCCAGAAGGCAGTGGCACAATATATTTCAAGTGATGAAAGGGAAAACCTATAACCAAGAATACCCAGCAAGGCTCTCATTCAGATTCAATGGAGAAATCAAAAGCTTTACAGACAAGCAAAAGCTAAAAGAATTCAGCATCACCAAACCAACTTTGCAACAAATGCTAAATGAAGTTCTCTAGGTGAAAAAGAAAAGGCCACAACTAGAAAAAAGAAAATGAGGAATGGTAAAGCTCGCTGGTAAAGGCAAGCATACAGTAAAAGTAGGAAATCATCCACACACAAATATGACATGAAAACCAGCCATCGTGAGAAGATGAGAGTACAGTTTTGTATATATATAGCCTGCCATATCAAAACATCATGGGAACCGCAAACCAAAAATCTACAAAACATATACACACAAAAAAGAAAAAGGAATCCAAACACAACACTAAGGGCAGTCATCAAATCACATGAGAACAAAAGAGGAAGGGAAGAAAAAAGACCTACAAAAACAAATCCAAAACAATTAACAAAATGGCAATAAGAACATACATACTGGTAATTACCTTGAATGTAAATGGATTAAATGCTCCAATTAAAAGACATAGACTGGCTGAATGGATATAAAAACAAGCAACTAGAGAAAGAACAAACAAAACCCAAAGTTAGTAGAAGGAAAGAAATCATAAAGATCACAGCACAAATAAATGAACTACAGATGAAGGAAGTAGAAAAGATCAATGAAATTAAAAGCTGGTTCTTTGAAAAGATAAACAAAATTGATAAACCTTTAGCCAGACTCATTAAGAAAAAAAGGTAGAGGATCCAAATCAATAATATTAGAAATGGAAAAGGAGAAGTTACAACAGACACCAAAGAAATACAAAGGATAAGAGACTACTACAAGCAACTATATGCCAATAAAATGGACAACCTAGAAGAAATGGAAAAATTCTTAGAAAGGCACAATCTCCCAAGACTGAACCAGGAAGAAATAGAAAATATGAACAGACTAATTATGAGTACTGAAATTGAAACTGTGATTAAAAATCTTCCAACAAACAAAAGTCCAGGAGCACAGGCGTGTTCTATCAAACACAGAGAGGAGAGTTAACACCTATTCTTCTGAAACTCTTCCAAAAATTTGCAAAGGAAGGAACACTCCCAAGCTCATTCTATGAGGCCACCATTACCCTGATACCAAAACCAAACAAAGATACCACAAAAAAAGAAAATTACAGGCCAATATCACTGGTGAACACAGACACAAAAATCCTCAACAAAATACTAGCAAAAAGAATCCAACAACACATTAAAAGGATCATACACTATGATCAAGTGGGATTTATCCCAGGGATGCAAAGAATTTTCAATATCCGCAAATCAATCAGTGTGATACACCACATTAACAAAAAATTAAAAAACCATATGATCATCCCAACATGCATCAATAGATGCAGAAAAAGCTTTTGACAAAATTCAACACCATTTATGATAAAAACTCTCCAGAAAGTGGGCACAGAGGGAACCTACCTTAATGTAATAAAGGCCATATATGAGAAACCCACAGCTAACATCATAGTCAACGGTGAAAAGCTGACAGCATTTCCTCTAAGATCAGGAACAAGATAAGGATGTCCACTTCCACCACGTTTTTCCAACATAGTTTTGGAAGACCTAGCCAGAACAATCAGAGAAGAAAAAGAAATAAAAGGAATCCAAATTGGAAAAAAAGTAAAACTGTCACTGTTTGCACATGACATGATTCTATACATAGAAAATCCTAAAGATGCTACCAGAAAACTACTAGAGCTCATCAATGAATTCAGTAAAGTTGCAGAACACACAAGATTAATACACAGAAATCTGTTGCATTTCTACACTTTAACAACAAAAGATCAGAAAGAGAAGTTAAGGGAACAATCCCATTTACCACTGCATCAAAAAGAATAAAATACCTAGGAATAAACCTACCTAAGGAGGCAAAGACCTGCACTCCAAAAACTGTAAGACGCTGATGAGAGAAATCAGAGATGACACAAACAGATGGAAAAATATACCATGCTCCTGGATTGGAAGAATCAAAATGACTATACCACCTAAGGCAATCTACAGATTCAATGCAATCCCCATCAAATTACCAATGACATTTTTCACAGAACTAGAACAAAACATTTTAAAATTTGGATGGGAACAAATAAGACCCCAAATAGCCAAAGCAATCTTGAGAAAGAAAAATGGACCTGGAGGAATAAGCCACTCTGACTTCAGACTATACTACAAAGCTACGGTCATCAAAACAGTATGGTACTGGCACAAAAACAGAAATACAGATCAATGGAAGAGGATGGAAAGCCCAGAAATAAACCCACGTACCTGTGGTCAATTAATCTTCTATAAAGAATCCCAGAATATACAATGGAGAAAAGACAGTCTCTTTGGTAAGTGCTGCTGGGAAAACTGGACAACCACGTGTAGAAGAATGAAATTAGGACATTCTCTAACACCATACACCAAAATAAACTCAAAATGGATTAAATACCTAAATGTAAGACCAGACACTATAAAATTCTTAGAGAAAAACATAGGCAGAACACTCTTTGACATAAATCGCAGCAATATCTTTGTGGAGCTAACCTCCTCGAGCAATGAAACAAAAATAAACAAATAATTAAACTTAAAAGCTTTTGCACAGCAAAGGAATCCATCAAGAAAATGAAAAGACAACCCAAAAATGGGAGAAAATATTTGCAAACGATACGACCGACAAGGGATTAATCTCCAAAATAAGCAAACAACTCAAGCATCTCAGTCTCAAAAAACCAAACAATTCAATCAAAACATGGGCAGAAGGGACTTCCCTGGTGGGGCAGTGGTCAGGAATCCACCTGCCAGTGCAGGGGACGTGGGTTCGAGCCCTGGTCCAGGAAGATCCCACATTCCCTGGAGCAACTAACCCTGTGCGCCACAACTACTGAGCCTGCGCTCTACAGCCCACAAGCCACAACTACAGAGCCTGTGTGCCACAACTACTAAAGCCCGCGCACCCTAGAGCCTTGTGCTCTGCAACAAGAGAAGCCACTGCAATGCAAAGCCCGCGCACCGCCACGAAGAGTAGCCCCCGCTCGCCGCAACAAGAGAAAGCCCACGCGCAGCAATGAAGACCCAACACGGCCAAAAATTAATTAATAAAAAAAAAAAGGGCAGATGATCTAAAAAGACATTTCTCCAAAGAAGACATACAGACAGCCAAAAAGCACATGAAAAGATACTTAACATCGCTAACTACTAGACAAATGCAAATCAAAACTACGATGAGGTATCACCTCACACCAGTCAGAATGTCCATCATTGAAAAGTCTACAAACAATTAAATGCTGGAGAGGGTGTGGAGAAAAGGGAACCCTCCTATGCTGTTGGTGGCAATGTATATTGCCATAGTGGTGCAGCCACTATGAAGAACAGTATGGAGGTTCCTTAAAAAACTAAAAATAGAGCCACCATATGATCCAGCAATCCCACTCCTGGGGGTATACCTGGACAAAACCATAATTCGAAAAAATACATGCACCCCAATGTCCATTCCAGCACTATTTACAACAGCCAAGACACAGAAGCAACCTGAATGTTCATAGACAGAGGAATGGATAAAGGAGTGGTACATACATACAATATAAAATAACTCAGCCATAAAAAAGAATGAAATAATGCCATTTGCAGCAACATGGATGGACCTAGAGATTATCATACTAAGTGAAGTAAGCCAGACAAAGACAAACATCATATGATATCTTTATATGCAGAATCTAAAAAAATGATACAAATGAACTTATTTACCAAACAGAAACAGATTCACAGACTTAGAAAACAAACTTACGGTTACCAAAGGGAATAGGTGAAGGGGAGGAATAAACCAGGAGTTTGGGATTAATGTATATAAACCAGTATATATAAAATAAACGACAAGGACCTACTGTATAGCACAGGAAACTACACTCAGTACTCTGTAATAACCTATACGGGAAAAGAATCAGAAAAAGAATATATATATATGTAAGTATTACTGAATCACTCTGCCATACACCTGAAACTAATACAACATTGTAAGGCAACTATATTCCAACAATTAAAAAAAAAAAAAAAACAGAAAGAAAGAAAAACTTTTTACTTTTTTAATACACACACAAAAAAAGTAGGAGAAAATGAGAAGTGTCACCCACATTTCTGACTCCATCCCAAGTGAGAAACTACAACCTCTGGGAGAAGGCACAGGCAGTGAAGAGCTGGAAGGGCTCTTGGAGACCGAGCCCAAGCCCAGGTTCTACGGACGAGGAAGGAGGGAGCCCCAGGGCTCACCCTTCAGCCACCGGTGGAGGCACGGCTCCTCAAGCCCAGGAGGCTCACCTGCCCACCACACTGCAGTAACAAGTGACCCAGCCCCGTTATCTGTTCCCTTCCCGAGCATGAAACACAGGCACCCAAAGTTCAACCATTTTCCATCTAGAGACCTCGGTATGGCATGTCATCTGAAACAACTTATCAAAAGCAAAACATAACCCAGCAGGAAACTTACCTAGTGGAGGATTTCCAAGATCTTTAAAATGAGTTGTAACACACACTAGTTCAGTTTCTATTTTCAAGTTCAATTCTCCATTTAGGTTTGCTTCAATAATCTGCAAATTGAGTATTTTACAGTCTTAAGAAAAGTAAAAAGGAAAAAAAAGTGGACATCAGCTTCCAACAAACCAGGTGACAAAGTAGCCCCCCAAAACCCAGGGCACTCCTGACAGCACCAAGCCCCACATGGCATCAGCAAGAAGACAAGGCCTGAGAGCCAGGGACTCAGAAATCCCCGGAGAGCAGCCCCTCCGCGTGCAGAGCGCCGTGGGAAGACCTGAGAACAGGTGGGGCTGGGGGTCCCTGCTAGAAGCTCTGACAACACAGACACTGTGCGACTCCTGCAAAACGGAGGGAGGAGAACCGGAAGAGAACGTGAAGTTAGAAGCTCACCACCTGCCTTATCTTTATAAATGGACCAAACCATCTATTACAACTGCCAATTCCACATAATCAGAAAGCCTTCAGAATATCAGGAGAACATAACCATCTACCTAAAAAATAAACTCAGACATTGGGAAGTGAGATTTCTAAATTCAGAAAGGCCCGGAGATGCCATCAGGTGTCCAGGACTCCAACAAGCCGCAGGGCCCCTGGCCGCTGTGCTTTCCGCACTCAGAGGACAGCTGGGCGTGGTGACCAACTGCCGTGGCCCCTACCGGCCACACCTCTCCCCGCCCCAGCAGCGCCTGGAACTTCTCCCAAGATCAGAGGGGCCCTTTCCTTTCAAGCTCTGCCCTCCACCAACCGACAGGGTCTTTAAACTGGACAGAATCTAGAAATGAAGCTCAGAGAAAGATACAGGTACCACGATACGCTTAAGATATGGGTCATCTGCCCAGGGCACGCTGCATTTCGCCTTTTACCGTCGGTACCTGGCCACCTCTAAAGCCTGGCAGGTCTTCGGAAAGCCCGTGCGGCAGTGTGCAGGTCAGCATTTTGCTCAACAAACAATACAAGACTGCCCGCGAGCCGCCGCAGATGACGGTGGCTGTCTCACCGAGGAGCCATTCCAGAGGTGCAGCAAGAGGAGCGGAGGCCATGGGACGAGTGGAGCACGCCCTGCTCCGCAGGGCTCAGCTGCAGCTAAATCTTACACAGATTTACTTCGGAGTATCACCTAGTAGACCTCATTCTTGTTCCTTAAATTAGTGAACTCTGAATAGTTTCCATCCTAGTAACAAAATCAAAAAATGCTTTTAACTTGAGTAAGCTCTCATTTCTAAGGCTTTGATGTTACATAGAAAACAGCCTCTACATTTCCTTGCTGCATCGTCTAGTAAACGTACCTCTGAATGGGAAGCATTCATTATTCTTTCACTACCCAGAAACATACGGTGATGTTTCTAAGCCCGCTCTCTTATCCGGACACAACACTTGACTGAAATAAAATACGTAAAACAATCCTTGTGCTTACTGGGACTCTAAAGCTAACCCATAACACAGGCCCGTCTGCTTCGAGTAAGCACACACTCAGTGTCTACCTGTAAATTCTCCCCGCTTTTGAAAAACAGGTTTTATATAAATACAGATTTATTCAAGAAGGCAGCTTGCAAGGTTCTAGATTCACTCCAGACTTCAAACACTCTCGCAGCTTTCTTCACATCCCCACCGCCTGAGTGATCAAACAGTAGCTCCACACCTCTGACCACAGCCGGTGCCTGGTGTGGGGCAGCGTTCAAACAGAACTTGCCAAGGGAGTTCACGAGCGACTCCCCGCACACTGGTCACCACGTTTATTTTGTGAGCGATGGCCAGAGTATTAGCCACATCAACACACTCTGCTTCTCAGGGACCTGGACAAGGTCTCACCTCTTTCGGAGTTTCCCCAAATCATAATTACCTACCATTTACGGAACAGTGACTAAACGCACTGGGAACCTAACACAAATGATCTCGATTCACAAAAAGGAGCAGAGCCACTGTGACAGCTGGGCTGCCATTCCCGTGCCGGATAACACCCAGCACCAGGGCGCACCGCTCAGCCGGGGGCCCAGGGTGGCTGCAAGGACTCGGCGCCTGTGAGGCTGAGACAACGTGCGAGGCGTAAGCAGCAGAGCACCGCTCCGACCACCAAGCACCGCCGACCCACGTGTCCACCGCAGCAACAGCATCCCTGCGCGCTCGTCACAGACTCAGCCCGACCCCACTACAGACCTCCCGAACCAGACCTGCATTTGGTTGGAGGGGATCCCAATGCCTTAAAACCTGACGGAGACTCCTGTCAGTCCATGCCTGTTTTTTCTGCTCCTACCTGAGTCGCACACGTCTCTCACTAAAGGAAGTAAGGTAAGGATGGCGTCTCAACAAGGGCCGCTGGGGCGTCTGACGGGACAGGGATATTTTTAACGTGTTAAGTCCTATTCATTTTCCTTAGTTCTCTTGCTTGTAATCTTCAGACACAGAATTCTGGTTACTCAAGTAGATCTCATTATGCATTTGGCTACTCCAACTTTCCATATGCTTGATGACTTTCCATTTAGTATTTCACAGTGCAGTAGCCACTTCCACAAAATTCTCACTTTTAAACACTCCAGGGAAGCAAAAAACACCTCTGATGCTTTTATCTAAGCGACTTTGCTGACTCATTTCCCTTGGACCAAAATAACAAACGATCGGATCCTGGACTTAATCGCCCTGCCTTTTCTCTCCTGGGCCTCTTGAACCTCCCTGGAGGTCCCCAGGGTACCCTCAGAGGAAGCTCCCAGCCTGACAACTGGATCAACATCAAGGCAGGCACAGCAGAACACCCATGTCTGCCCAGCACACACTGCTTCATCCGCAGCCATTGTAAATCAAAGTGAAATCTATAAAGATTAAGTCATGAGAGAAAATTACTCTCGAGTGAGCACACCTGCGGCGATAAAACAGCCCATCAGCGTTTTCCAGGCTTCAGGAAACTTTTGGATTCCAAAGATCTCTTGAAGCCAAGTTTCATTCCAGGTCCGTGCGCAAACACCTATTACCCGCGTGCTGACTGGCCGCCCCACAGTGGGTAGCCGTCACGCAGAGGCGGTTAAGACCATCTCCCTTTTCGGGAAGCTGCCACTTGAGGAGGGTTCCCAGGTGCTAGCAGGTAACTTGTGTGGTGCTGAGCAGAGCAGCTCGGCAGAGGAGGGGCTTACAGCCAGTGCGGTGGGAGAAGGGCTAAGTGCTTTCCAGGGGACAACGGGAGAGAAGCAGCCGAGTGTGAACGGCAGAGACGGGCCTGGGAAGAACCGGCGCTGTGGGGATGGACGAGAGTCTAGAGGGGTCCTGCAGGGAGGGGGCAGCCGTGTGGCAGGTAACCGGCCTGCAGACACCGAAAGCAAAGGTTTCACCAGGTGGACAGGGGTTTCTATAATGAAACATCCAGGGACACAATCGAATGAGTTCTGGGGGTGAGTGAAGAACTCAGGAGAACCCCAGGAGGGAAGGAGAATGACCCACACAATCCCCCAACACTGTCACTGTCACATATAGCGTTTCACGACATTGGCAGAAAACCTTCCCAGAAGTAAACAGGGAAGTAAACATGACCCTCGACCTGACCTAAGAGCTGCCTACGGGAAGAGGGGTGTGTCCTGGGGGATCTCTGTACTGGGCTCACGGAGACATCTGGCAAGTAGAGAGGCCAGCATCAGTGATCATAAGAAAATATGTACATTATCAGATAAAACATGTAATATGCTGCCCAAAACATATGGAAAGAAAGCCAGAACTGTTGAATATATCCTTAACGTACTATTAATATAGATATGAGGGACTAGGGCAAATGCGAGTGAGGAAAGTTGAGAAGACCTAGAGCAGGTTGCTACGGGCGCCTGTAAAACTGCAGGCTCTCAACAACCAGCCAGGCCCCCAGAGCCGGGGGGTGAGGGACGCCCCACGTGGACAGCACATGGTGAACGGCAGGGCACCAAGCCTCCATCAGACGGGGCTCCTCCCAGGACATGCAGCCGAAACCACAAACTTGGGAGCTCTTTTCCAAGAAGTTAGGGCTTACAAGGTGATTGCTGATGTTTTTCATCTTCTCCACAATGCTCTTCATAGTCTTCAAGACTGGTAAATAAATACTAACCTACAAAGCAAATGAGAAAAATCAGTCGTATTAAAACATTAACATAACATAGTCAAGCACTGACAGGTGCTCATTACCTGTTTGCAATGTGTGTACGCTTAAAAGCTCTGGAATCTTGTTTTTAAATTGCCCGAATACAGGTCCTGCTTAAAATATAAAAAGAAAAACAATTCTACAGCTTCACTCACTCATGCCTGCCTCTGGTGACATCAGTGACCATGTCCCTGTAGGCATCCCCTGGTTCCAAGACTGCAGCCCTGCAGCCAAGATGCCCTGCACATGCCCCAGGGGACTAAGACTCAGCACAGGTGGAGGCCGTCCTCCAGGGGTTCACACCCAGGCTCAAGGTCCGCCTCCTGCTCTGTGCAGAAACACTGGGGGCCAGTCTCTGCAGCAGTGCCCAGACTGGGTTACAGCAGTACTTGGTACGATGCTGGCTTTTTCCCAGCAAAGATGTCTTCTAGTAAAAGCCAAATAAATATTCCATTCGCTGTATTTTCAGTCTCTTCTTCAATAAATCGTAAGCAAGAGTTTGACCCTTGGGCATCATCTTTATTCCCAGTGGCTCTGGGACTCCTGTCAGGAGAACTAAAGCAGGCTCTCCTTTTGACTCTTACACACACCCTGGACATCACTCCTTACGAGACAAAGGAAAAAACCACGTCCTGCGAAACCCAAGCTGGTGCCTAGGACCGTTACTCCTGATAAATGCGATGGTCCTCCAAAATACTGCCTTAGTTTTACGTGAGCGCTATTACTGGGCAAGACTTTCTCTCTCCTAACTGTAAAGAATGTGGCATTTCTATTATGTAAAATGATACTTTAAGATGTTTTATGTAAACAACTGAAGACAAATATTGCAATTTTTTTTTCCCTGGAGTGTCCTTTAAAAATGACTATCTCTTTTCAGGCACTATACAACTTTCAAATAAAACCTACGGCAAGACTTTATCTGAAGTCAGAGAATTCAAATCACAGCATTTAATACGTGGTGAGCGACAGGATGCCGGGCATCACTCACGTCAGCGTCTGGGACCGTCGGTTCTTGTAAGTCTTTCCACAGTTTTCTAGGAATAACCTTTACAGGGATGTCATGTGTCACAACACGACTACTGCTTGACACGGATAACTGCCAACAGAAAAATTAAAAATTATTTGTATCATGTCAACACTTAAAAAAAAAAAGAACTGAAAGACAAAAAAAGTTGATCCCAAATCTAAGTGGAATGTTCTCAATTCAACAAATATTTATGGTGTGCCTATCCAGCTTGGGGCCCTGCTAGGAGCTGGGAAGTGTGGTGAGCAAGAACAAGATAAGGTCCCCTCCGTTCCAGAGGTACAGGTGGGTAAGGAAGGAAACACAAACTCTACACGCTGGGTGCACTACATATGATCACCGCAGATGTGAAGAAAGCAGAAGAGCGACCAGGTGAGCGTGGGAGGAGGGCCTTAGACTGGGAGGCCAGGGAAAGCTTCTCCGAGAGGTGACGTCTCAGACAGGACCAGAACAAGGATGAGCTGCCAGTCATGGGAAAACAGAGACGAGGGGGACAGTGTTCCCCCAGGCAGGGGGAGAGCACATGCAAAGCCGTGAGGCACAAGCTGACTTGCTACGCAGAAGGGACCAAGAGACCGTTCTGTGTGCACAGGACACTCGGGTGCTGCTGGAAGGATAGAACTCGACCTGTCCATGTGCAGAGGCTCCTCTGAGACTCCACAGACCAAAATATTCTGCTCTTTAAGAAAGAAAAGCATGATATGTTACTCTCTTACTTTTCCTTAAGTAACTTTAGAACCATACCACACTTATATTGTGAGGTGAAATACAGATTAGCTCTGAGAACTGCCTGACTGCAAAGAGCTGAGAAAAAGGAAGGAAGGTTGAGAAGAGAGTGATCAAGACAGTGGAGGAGTAGGACGTGGAGCTCACCACCTCCCACAGATACATCAAAACTACATCCACACATGGAACGGCTCTCACAGAACATCTACTGAGACCTGGCAGAAGGCCTCAGGCTTCAGAAAGGGCAAGGAAACCTCCACGCAACTGGGTAGGACAAAAGAAAAAAAAAAAAAAGAGAGAGAGAGGAATTGGGATGGGGCCTGCACCCCAGGGAGGGAGCTGTGAAAGAGGAAAGGTGCCCACACCCTGGATGTCCCCTCACAGGCAGGGAGATCAGCCTGGACAGAGGGGGAGCTGTGGAACCTTGGAGGAGAATCCAGCAACCAGTTTACAGAAGGCAGAATGGAGAGAGACCTGCACAGACGGGAGATGCCACCGCCCTGCACTGCCCAGCCTGAGACACGTGTCCGCTGGGGCGGGTGGGGGCTGGGTGCTGAAGCGCAGGCTTCGGAGCTCAGGCCCGGGGAGAGGACTGGGGTGGGCTGCCTGAAGGGGCTGGAGTGTGGTGTGGCCATGACCAAGGGTGCACCTGGGCCCGCCGGAGAGGCAATGTGCCACTGCTGGAGGACGTGACGGGAGGGGTGGGGCCGCCACCGGAGCTTCTTTCCACGTGCACGCGCACTCTCCGGCAGCACAACACCACCTATGTGAGCTCCTGGGGCGGGCGTGAGCCACCGCTGCCGCTGCGTGTCGGGAGTGGGCGCCGGCTGCCACTGCCGTCGCAGGCTCCAGGAGCACGTGCAAGCTGCTGCAGGCTCTGGGAATACACACGAGCTGCTGTTGTGGGCTCTGGGTGGGCAGGCGCCCGCCGCCGCCGCTGCTGAGAGCTCCAGGAGGGGCACCCGCTGCCCTCACGGTTGCGGCTCCAGGAACGTGCAAAAGACACCACATCTGCACACTCCCATCAAGGGGAGAGTGGCCAACGCGTGCTGAGGAGAGGCAAAAGGCATCCACGCTAAAAGCAGCCCTCGCACCAAAAATATTAAACCTATACAAGCTACACAGGGATGCTCCCGCATATAAACAGCCTTCTAAGACCACAGGTGGTAACTGTTTCTCCTAAACTCAGAGAAAGAGAAATACAAGTAAAGTGAAGAAGCAGAGGAACCACTCCCAGTTAAAAGACCAAGAGAGAATTCCCCGAAGGAACAAACAATGAAACAGACTTCTTCAGTCGAACAGAGAAAAAGTTCAAAAAGGTGGTAATAATAATAGTGAAGGAATTAAAAAGGCTTTTTTTTTTTTTTTTTTTTTCAAAACAACCATTTCCGCACACGGAGGAAGCTGCAGCAGACAGATGCCCACGCTACGGGAACTCAGCCCTCCCGGGTCCACCCAAAGAAAGGCTTTTGACAGAAGTGCAGATTACCGTAAAAAAGAACTAGAGACAATAAGGAGGAGCCAAGAAAAATTACAAAATTAATTTGCTGAGATGAAAGCTGAGCTAAAGGCAACGAATAACAGAATGAATAACACAGAAGAAAGAATAAGTGAGCTGGAAGATAGAATAATGGAAATCACTCAATCAGAACAGCAGACAGAAAGCCAAAAGAAAAAAAAAAATGAAAGCAAGATAAGAGATCTATGGGATAATATAAAGCATGCCAATCAATGCATAATACGGATTCCAGAAGGAGAAGAAAGAGAAAAGTGGATCGAAAATGTTTTGAAGAAATTATGGCTGAAAGCTTCCCAAACCTAAAGAAGGATACATATATCCAGGTACAGGAAGCACAGAGGGTCCCAAATAAGATGAACCCAAACAGACGTACACCGAGACATAATTAAAATGGCAAAAGTTAAAGAGAGGATTCTAAAGACAGCAAGAGAAAAACAAGGAGTTAATTACAAGGGAACCCCCATAAGGCTATCAGCTGATTTCACTACGGAAATGTTGCAGGCCAGAAGGGAGTGGCAAAATATATTCAAAGTCTTGAAAGGGAAAAAAGTCTGCAACCTAGAATACTCTCTCTACCCAGCAAGATTATCATTTAGAATAGGAGGAGAAAAATTTCTCAGACAAGCAAAATCTGAAAGAATACAGTGATACTAAACCTATCCTAAAAGAAATATTGAAAGGTCTTCTCTAAGTATAAAAGAAGCAACAAGCTATACCAAAGAGGGAACAACAAATGGAAAGTAAATCACTTAAGCCAATATACAGATTAAAAAGAAAAAAAAAATTTTAAATCTATTTGTGAAAGCAATGATAACCACAACAAACTACAAAAGAATAAACATAAAGATGTAAAAGAGGACGTCAGACCCATAAAACGCAGGGGAGGAGAATTAGAAAATGAAGATTTTTTTTTTTTTAAATCTGTTTGAGCCTACAATGACTATCAGTCTAAAGCAAGTAGATATAGGAAGGGGTTAACATACTTGAAAAACAGGGTAACCACAAATCAACAACATACAATAGATTCACAAAAACCAAAAAGAACAGAACACAAGCATAAAATAAAAGGAATCAAACCACAAAAAGAAAAACAAGAAGAGAAATAAAGGAACAAAGAAGAAACACAAGATCAATTGGAAAACAAGGTTTAAAATGGCAATAAATACATATTTATCAATAATTTCCTCAAATGTCAATGGACTAAATGCTCCAATCAAAAGACAGAGTGGTGGACTGGATAAAAAAGAAGAGCCTGCAATATGCTGCCTACAAGAGACCCACTTCAGGGACTTCCCTGGCAGTCCAGTGGTTAAGGCTCTGTGCTTCCACTACAGGGGGCACAGGTTCAATCCCTGGTTGGGAACTAAGATCCCGCACACAGCATGGTACGGTGTGGCCAAAAAAAACACTAGAGACCCACTTCAGGGCAAAAGAAACACAAAGATTGAAAGTGAGGGAATGGAAAAAGGTATTTCATGGAAACGGAATTGACAAGAAAGTGGCAGTCGCACTACTCGTATCAGACAAGATAGACTTTAAAACAAAGGCCATAAAGAAGGATAAATAAGGACAGTATATAATGATAAAAGGATCAATACAAGAGGAGGATTTTATACTCATCAACATATATGCAACTAATATCAGAGCCCCCAAATACATAAAACAAATACTAACAAACATAAAGGAAGAAACTGACAGGAATACAATAATAGTAGGAGACTTTAACACCCCACTTGCATCAGTAGACAGCTCTTTGAGACAGAAAATCAATAAGGCAACAGAGATCCTAAATGATACAATAGAACAGTTAGACTTAATTGTTATTTTTGGGACATTACGTTAAAAAAAAAAGAATACACATTCTTTTCAAATGCACATGGAACATTCTTTAGGACTGACCACATACTAGGGCACAAAACAAACCTCAACAAATTTAAGAGCACAGACATTATTTCAAGCATCTTTTCTGACCACAATGGCATGAAAACAGAAATCAACCACAGCAAAAGAAATGAGAAAAAAACAATCACATGGAGACTAAACTATGCTACTAAGAAACCAATGGGTCAAGAAGGAAATCAAGAATGAAATTTAAAAATACCTTGAGACAAATGACAATGAAAACACAACCATACAAAATCTAAGGATGCAGCAAAAGCAGTTCTTGGAAGTTCATAGCAATACAGGCCTTCCTCAAAAAACAAGAATAATCTCAAATAAACAACCTAATCTACTGCCTAAAAGATTCAAAAAAAAGAACAACACCTAAAGTCTGCAGAAGGAAGGAAATAATAAAGATCAGAGGGGAAATACATAAAATAGAGATAAAAAAATAGAAAAAGGGGCTTCCCTGGTGGCTCAGTGGTTAAGAATCCACCTGCCAATGCAAGGGACACAGGTTCGATCCCTGGTCCAGGAAGATCCCACATGCCACGGAGCAACTAAGCCCGTGTGCCACAACTATTGAAGCCAGCAAGCCACAACTACTGAAGCCCGCGCCTAGAGCCCATGCTCTGCAATAAGAGAAGCCACCGCAATGACAAGCCCAAGTGCAGCAACAAAGACCCAATGCAGCCAAAAATAAATCAATAAATAAATTTATAAAAAAAAAAAAAAGAAAAAAATCAATAAAGCCAAGAGCTGGTTCTTTGAAAGGGTAAACAAAATTGACAAACGTCTGGCAAGGATCACCAAGGAAAGAGAGAGAAACCAAACAAAATAAGAAATGAAAAAGGAGAACTATCAACTGATACTGCAGAAAAAACCATAAGAGAATGCTATGAACAATTATATTTGAACAAATTGGACAACCTAGAGGAAATGGACAAGTTTCGAGAAACATACAGCCCACCAAAAGTTGAATCAAGAAGAAATCAATAATTTGAACAGACTGATCACTAGAAGTGAAATAGAATCTGTAATAAAAAAAATTCCCTACAAACAAAAGTCAAGGACCAGATGGCTTCACAGGCAAATTCTACCAAACATACAAAGAAGAACTTTTACGGATCCTTCTCAAACTCTTCCAAAAGATTGAAGAGGAGGGAACACTCCCAAAAGCATTCTATTAAGCCACCATCAACCCAATACCAAAACCAGACAAAGATACCAGCAAAAATGAAAATTACAGGCCGATATCTTTGATGAACATAGATGCAAAAATTCTCAACAAAATATTAGCAAACCGAATCCAACAACATGTAAAAAAATCAGACACCATGACCAAGTGGGATTCATCCCAAGTTAACAAGGATGGTTCAACATATGCAAACTGATGTTATACACCACATCAACAAAAGAAAAGACTGGGACTTCCCTGGTGGTCCAGTGGTTAAGACTCCGTGCTTCCACTGTAGGGGCATGGGTTTGATCCTGGTCAGGGAACTAAGATACTGCATGCCACGCAGCGCAGCCAAAAATGAAAAAAAATTAAAAATTAAAAAAATTTAAAAAAGAACAAAAGAAAAGACAAAAACCACATGATCATCTCAATGGATGCAGAAAAAGCATTTGACAAAATTCAACATCCATTCATGATAAAAACTCTTACCAAAGTGGGTATAGAGGGAACATATCTCAACATAACAAAAGCTATTTATGACAAACCCATAGCCAATATAGTAAGAGTGAAAAGCTGAAAGCCCATCCACTAAAATCTAGATAAATACAAGGATGCCCACTCTCACCACGTCTATTCAACATATTACTGGAAGCGTTAGCCATGGCAATCAAACAAGAAAAAGAAATAAAAGGCATCCAAATTGGAAGGGAAAAGGCAAAACTGTCATTATATGTAGATGGCATGAGGCTACATATAGAAAATCCTAAAGACTTGACAAAAACTACTAGAACTGATAAATGAATTCAGCAAGGTAGCAGGATACAAGATTAACATACAGAAATCTGTTGCATTTCTTTACACTAACAATGAAATATCAGAAAGAGAAAGTAAAAAAGAAAAAAAAAAAGACTCTTTTAAAATCACATCAAAGAAAAATACAATAAAATACTTAGGAATAAACCTGACCAAGGAGGTGAAAGACTTACATGCTGAGAACTATAAGACATTAATAAAGGTAATTAAAGATGATTCAAAGAAATGGAAAGATATCTCATGCTCTTGGATTGGAAGAATTAATACTGCTAAAATGGCCATACTAAGCAAAGCAATCTACAGATTTAATGCAAACCCTATCAAATTACCCATGACATTTTTCACAGAACTAGAACAAATAACTCTAAAATTCATATGGAACCATAAAAGACCCAGAATTGCCAAAGCAATCCTGAGGAAGAAGAACAAAGCAGGAGGCATAACCCTCCCAGACTTCAGACAATACTACAAAGCTACCGTAACCAAAACAGCATGGTACTGACACAAAAAAAAGCCATATGGATCAATGGAACAGAATAGAGAGCCCAGAAATAAACCCACACACCTACAGTCAATCTTTGTGACAAAGGAGGCAAGAATATACAATGGGAAAAAGACAGTTCCTTCAGCAAGTGGTGCTGGGAAACTTGGACAGCTGCATGTAAATCAATGAAGTTAGAACACACCCTCATGGCATACACAAAAATAAACTCAAAATGGCTTAAAGACTTAAATGTAAGACGTGACACCATAAAACTCCTAGAAAAGAGCATATGCAAAACATTCTCCAACATAAATCGTAGCAACATTTTCTTAGGTCAGTCTCCCAAGGCAATAGAAATAGAAACAAAAACAAACAAATGAGACCTAATCAAACTTACAAGATTTTGCACAGCAAAGGAAACCATAAACAAAACAAAAAGACAACCCACAGAATAGGATAAAATATATGCAAATGATGTGACCGACAAGGGATTAATTTTCAAAATATACTACAATGAGGTAACACCTCACACCAGGCAGAATGGCCATCGTTAAAAAATCTACAAATAACAAATGCTGGAGAGGGTGGGGAGAAAAGGGAACTCTCCTACACTGCTGGTGGGAATGTAAGTTGGTGCAGCCACTACGGAGAACAGTATGGAGGTTCCTCACAATACTAAAAACAGAATTACCATATGACCCAGCAATCCCACCCCCGGAAATATACCCAGACAAAACTATAATCCAAAAAGATGCATGCACCCATATGTTCATAGCAGCACTATTTACAATAGCCAGGACATGGAAACAACCTAAATGTCCATCGATAGATGAATGGATAAAGAACATGTGGTATATATAAACATTCAGTGTTATAATACTCAGCCATAAAAAAAGAATGAAATAATGCCATTGCAGCAACATGGATGGACCTAGAGATTATCATACTAAATCAGAAAGAGGAAGACAAATACCATATGATATCACTTATATGTGGAATCTAAAACATAACACAAATGAATCTACCTTCGAAACAGAAACAGACTCACAGACATAGAGCACAGGCTTGTGGTTGCCAAGGGGGAGAGTGGGTGGGGGACGGATGGACTGGGAGTTTGGGGTTAGCAGATGCAAACTATTACATACAGAATGGATAAACAACAAGGTGCTACTGTATAGCACAGGGAACCATATTCAATACCCTGAGATAAACCATAATGGAAAAGAATATTAAAAACAAGAATGCATACATATGTATAACTGAGTCACTTTGCTGTATGGCAGAAATTAACACAATGTTGTAAATCAACTATACTTCAATTAAAAAAAAAGTTGAGAAATCCTCTTCCATAAAGAGCATTAAACTGAATACAACACTCACCCGAAAAATAAAGTCCACAAATCACATAAGGAGGAGAGGTGCCAGGATGAGGGAAGGCCAGGGAAGAGGCAGCATTGGTGCTAAAGGAAGTTAAGGCTTCAAAGAGTAAGAGGAGAGACTCCAAGGAGAAGACCCAGCATCACCAAAGCCTGGGAGTTGGGAAAGAACGGGACACACCTGGGGAACCACTCGGAGGGCAAGTGTTTGCAATTTGGCTCTACAATGGGTTGGGCCACACATGAAGGGCTTCGGACAGTAAGCTGGAAACGTGAACTTCATTCTGTGAGCAGTGACAGCCTGTGGGGTACACGTGTCCTGAAGAGAGCTGCGCATTGGATTCATCTGGTAGTAGCATGGAAGAAAGATGTATTCCTCGAAAACCAGAGGTCATTCTAAAGGTGTTAGCAGCAGAGCCGTGGGAGAAGGGAGGGACACACAAATGCTTCAAAAGTGAAAATGGAGAGAAACCATGGTTTCTAGACTAGGTGACAAAACCAGTAAAAGAAATGGAGATGCTGGGATATGCAGATATGAGAAGAAAGATGCAGAAGTGCTATTTCATAGGAAAAGCAGTATCCTCGTTGAATATTATGGGATCACAATGCTATTTAAATATGAGGAGGACCTGACTCCAATGGAAAACAAATACTGATGTGCAGATCTTTCATTTTAATAAAACCAATTAGCTTTCCACATAGTTAGAAAGCCTAGGCTTATAACTACTTTTGAATCCTCTGGGAAGTTTCAGAAACGCTCCCGTCGTACTCACCAGGTCTACAGAAACTGTGAGGCAGGGAAAGTGTTTATTAGTCAGCTTGATTTTCAAGGCTCGGGCATTCTGGGCAGTTTTCAAGGCTCGAGATAAATTTTCCGATGTTAGCTCTAAATAAATCGCATTGTTTTCTGCGGAGACACCTTCCATTTGAAATTCGCTGAAGAAGTTCTCCTAAGGGAAGAAAAATGGGGGGGCATCTGTGCTCTTTCGGGCGGCATTCGTGGCCGGCGGGGGTGGGGGCGGTTTGCAGGCCTCTCAGAGCCTCCGCTCACCTGTTCCAGCTCACACCACATGCTCACCCCTCCATTGGCCACCTTGTCCGAGAGGACGAAGTTCAACTTATCCGGGCTGATGCGCAGAGTGCAGGTTTTGGCAAGCTTGGCTATCATGTTACTGACTCCTACAAAGAAGGATTCGAGTAAGGAATTACTAAGAAGCACGCCAAGTATCCCAGACGCTAACTTAGCTCGCAGGACTCCCAGTTCAGCCCGACGAGCTTGCCGGTGGGAGAATCACGTTTACGCTGGTACCCACCGGGAAGGCTTTAATGCCGCTGAGGTCACGCCAGCCTCCCAACAACCCTGTGCGGTTCGCATCACCAGCCATCAGGGCTGGAATAAGGAAACCTAGATTCGTAAGTGAACTGGCGCCTACTGGCGCCTTCATCCCTCCCACGTCCACTCGGGGCCCCCGGGTGCTGCAGCGATCGGGGCAGGGCCAGGCGCCGCAGGGGGCGGGGAAACCAACGGGGCCGGGCTGTGAAGGGCGGTCTGCGCCAGATAAAGGTGTCTGTGCCGCCAGCGGCCGGGTTAAGAAAAGCCACGAGATAGGACTCAAGCTTCAGGGACAACCCTCGGCACCTGCGCCCGCCCCATCCTCCAGCGGCCCGCCAGGCCAGCGCGCCCCCGTCTTCCTCGCGGGGCCCCGGCCGCAAGCACTGCCCCTTCCGGGCCTCCCGCCCTCCCCTCTGCCCTCCTCCCCGCCGCCCGGGGCCGACGCGGCCCCCACTCACGCGTGAAGTTGTTCAGACAGGCCGCATCCACAAGCTTAGCCCGAAACTTCATGGCGTGACGCAGCCCGTGCGGGGCGCCCGTAGGCGGCCGACTCCAGGGACCCCAGCCTTACGGGGCCCGCCGGAAACGCCACCGCAGGCCTGGGTTCCGCCTGGCTCGGCCGGACGCGCGCCCGCGGAGGGGAGGAGGGCTTTCCGGTCGCGCCCCTGGGGTGACGCGACCTCTGCCGGAAGTGACGCGTCCTCCGCCCGCAGGTACCGGAAGTGGTTCTGACGATTTGAAGTTTGAGCTCCGTGATCCTTATTTCCAATTCTCTTTTACAACATGAGAAATAAAATCAATCCCTTATTTATAAAGTATTGAGTAGAGTTACCGCTTAAATACACACCTCTCTGGGGTAGGGGAGCTTTAGAACCTCCCTCGGCTCAGACGTTCGCACTAGTATCTCAGCGGTGCAGGACCACGTTGGATGATGCTGTGAAATTGTTTCAAATTTAAACTTTTAAAGTGTGCAAACCACAGGATGTTTAAAGAGCACTAATGTTAAGTGGTAATTCTGTAGGCTTATCTCAAGATGAACTTCACCAGAGCCTGTTAAAAAAAATCTCACAGCATAGGGGCTTCCCTGGTGGCGCAGTGGTTAAGAAGCTGCCTGCCAATGCAGGGGCCACGGGTTCGAGCCCTAGTCCGGGAAGATCCCACATGCCATAGAGCAGCTAAGCCCATGTGCCACAACTACTGAGCCAGTGCTCCCTAGAGCCCACGCACCGCAACTACTGAGCCCGCGTGCCACAACTACTGAAGCCCGCACGCCTAGAGCTGGCGCTCTGCAACAAGAGAAGCCACCGCAGTGAGAAGCCCGCATGTACCACACCAAAAGCCCCTGTGCAGCAACAAAGACCCAACGCAGCCACAAATTAATTAATTTTTAAAAATCTGACAGCACAAATAATATAAATGATGTGGTAGAATTTTGAAAAACAAAAGGAGAAATAGAACAATTGTCTCCAACTTGGTTTTTCAGAGGCAAGATTGTCCATGTTAAGAATGTTTTATTTTTAATGTGCTTTGCAAGTAGAAATCTACAACCTTGTTTTTACCTTGGTGTATAGAATCAAGGTATGATAAACAGTAATAACAGATCATTTTAAAAGTGCAAAATACGAAAATTACAAGCAGTTTTACCTATTTTAAGACTATAACATGAAGGTAGACTCCAATCTACATTGTTACAAGTGTTTGCCAAGCCAAACGTGATTAATGTCACATTTAAATTTTTTAGTAACAAAACATGCTTTTTAGTACTTCATAAGTTAATTTTAAAATAGATAAATCATTAAATGAGATGGTTGCTATGGAGGTCATGAATATGATTAAATACTAAGTAAGCTTTGTAAACAGTGTTTCATAATGTATTGATATTTACTTCAAATCACTTAATTTTTTGCCATAAAATAAAAAAAAAACGATTTGTTTAGTCATAACAACATCAATGGCGTTGGGTGTTGTGGGGAAAATTGTCTAAGCATGGATAATGAGTTGTTTTGTTCAAGAGGAAAAAAATTAAAGCTCTGTGGCAATATTAACCAAAAAAGGGGCTTCCCTGGTGGCGCAGTGGTTGAGAGTCTGCCTGCTAATGCAGGGGACACGGGTTCGAGCCCTGGTCTGGGAAGATCCCACATGCCGCGGAGCGACTGGGCCCATGAGCCACAATTGCTGAGCCTGCGTGTCTGGAGCCTGTGCGCTGCAACGAGGGAGGCCGCGATGGTGAGAGGCCTGCGCACCACGATGAAGAGTGGCCCCTGCTGGCCGCAACTGGAGAAGGTCCTCGCACAGAAACGAAGACCCAGCACAGCCAAAAATTAATTAATTAATTAATTAATTTTTTAAAAAAAGAAGTACAGTTCGTGAATTAAAAAAAAAAAATTTTTTTAAACTTCCTAAGAAGATACGTGAGTATACATTCTGCACAAAGGCCCAAATAATATAGGGAATTTTGACCCAACAGATATAAAATTAAGTTGCAATGATCTTTTCTTGAAAGATAACAGGAATCTTATGTTTTCTTGCAGTTTTCTTAAATAGGTTTGGCAAATTAATAATTCAGGCTAAGCCTGTCATTAGGACTCAAGTGCTATTGTTACTTGGTTCCCATTCTTGAAAAAGTAGCAAAGACTGGTGGTCCAGAAACTAGATAATAGTCTTGGTACAGGGAAAATTGGCAAGCTTGAAGCATTTGAAATGATTAGAAATGTATTTGGATCAATTTTACCAAAGTAAACTAATTTATATTTTGATATCTCTCTAATTACAGGTATTAGTTGATAATCAATACATACTTAATGAACTGAGTTGAATTTCATTACACTAATGGGGCTGTGTCTTGCTTCAGTCTTTTGGACCTTTTTGCTGCGGCTTGCTCTGTGCCGCACCATCTCTCAGAGAGGCATGCCATCCTGGATCCATCTTTATTTATGAAGGTCATAATCCATATGATAATATGATTATAAATCAATAAAAATGGACTCTTTGCATGCTTCTTAGAAAAAAAATATAATTCAATAATTTCAGTATTGATAATTAAATATATTGACACTACTTCCCTACATTTCTTCCAGACGTTTTGAAGGCAAGGAATGAGGTCACCAGAGCTCTCTAGAAGCCTGTGTGGTACTGAGTTTTCTAATGCAATGTATAGTCATATTGTTGTTGGTCTAGCTAATACATAGTCTTCTAATGTATATGATTATAAGATCCGGGGAGCAGTGTTGATGTTATTCATTATGTTTGTTTATTGTGCAAGGAAATGCCCTCATCTTGAAAACGGAAATACAATGAGTGAAGCATACAAAACATCAGTCAGGGTGTGGAGTTGGAAGTAAGGAACTAACCTTTTTATAGCTGCAGAGATGGTAAACTCCACCTAGATAAGTATCATGCATTTAGTAGCTGTCACCCAAAGCTGCATCTGCCAATGTCTGTCAGGTGCCTGCTTCCCCCTACAGTCCCAGGGGAAGGCTATTTGCAGTCCTGTAGTTACCAGTTAATGTTGGAAAAATTACCCAAGGGGAAAGATACTGGCATAGCTCAGAGGTCCTGCATCAGTCCTGATGGGCAATATTTGTCTTTTTTTTTTCTTTTACATGGGAAAACTGTAAAATGAGGGAAAGCATACTGCAGAGGTGGCATGAGTGAATGTCTTTCGAGAATTATACTAGTTTAAGGGTGGGTTTTGCTTAAACAGTTCTTCGAAGACTCTTCTCGTCTTTTAGATGTTAAAGGAAAAATACTTCAATACATTTCATAATTTAAAAAATTGACATCTGTGGAGCCTGTTAGAAGTGTCAGGTACAGTGCTTGGGGCTGGGGCTCCGAGAAGGGGGCTCCTCCACCCAGGAGGGGGGAAGACCCACGTTTGTTGGGTGGCTCCTGTGTTTCGTTTTGATGTAGTAGAACTTATTTTTTTTTCTTTTGTGACTCCTGAAGTCTGAGTCATATTCAGAAAGGTGTTCCTCTATCCAATGCCATACGGGAGTTTTTCCAAGTTTTCTTGTTGTATTTTTATGTTTTTTTATGGTTTTGTTACACCTGTAAATCTTTTCCCATATTGGGAATTCATCATGTTGCACACTGAGAAGTATGGATGCAATGTTCTTTTCTTAACGAGGAGATAATTGTTCCAAGCCATTTGTTTTTTCCCATCCCTTTTGAGATGCCACCTTTATCATATATACTATGTTCTGACATAGATATTAATCTATTTCTGAATATCAGAAACAGAGTTTTTTGTTTGTTCCATTGGTCTGTCAATGTTCCAGTGTCACACAGTTTAAATTATTTATATCTATGTCATTAATAATTCTGGGACACCAATTCCAATGTGTGGGGCTTTCTCCCCCACCCCAAGAAATTCTCCAAGACCAGCTGAGTGTCCTATGATTCAAGTCTGACACTACCTACCTGGAGAGAGCGTCAGACCCCACAGGTCCCACAAGACTGGCCCCCCCACCCCATTCAGATGACGGTCACGGTCCAGATGTCACCCGTGCTTCTGATCAACTGGCTGTGAATTGGAGTACCATGATCCCCTCCTTGGATTTGAATGTTTTGCCAGAGCCACTCACAGAACTCAAGAGAATCATTACTAGTTAAATTATTTACTAGTTGCAAGAGAAACATTTTACTCACTGGTTTATTATAAAAGGATGTAACTCAGGAACAGCCAAATGGAAGCAATGAATAGAGCAAGGCATGATGAAGGGGCTCAAAGCTTCCCTACTGCCTCAGAGCTGGCCACTGTTCCCTAATCTCCATGGGTTCACCAAACCGGAAGCTCTCCAAACCCCATCCTTTTGGATTTTTATGAAGGTGTCTTACATAAGCATGATTGATTTGATTTAATCACTGGCCTTTGGCATTCAATTCAGCCTCCAGCTCCTCTCCTGTCCCTAGATGTCAAGGGTTGAGACTGAAATTTCCAACCTTCTATTCAGTGGTTGGTTCTCCTGGCAACCAGCCCCCATCCTTTCCAAAAGTCACCTCACTGACACAACAAAAGACACCTTGATCACTCTTATGCTCAGGAAATTCCAAGGGTTTTAGGAGCTCTGCACCATAAACTGGGAAGAAAAACAAATGTATATTTCTTACTGTAAATCACAGTACAACAGTCTTAGAGCTATTTCCCTTTGTTGATTGTTTTTATTTCAGGGGTTTCCTAGCTTCTCACTAAGTTTATATTTCCATGGAAACTTTAGAGTCAGTTTGGTTGAAAACACAACCCTTTGGTTTCTTATGCATATGTGTTTTAATCTTTTTAAACCTTTCTAAAACTGAAAATTTCAAACATATATAAATAGACAGAATAGTATTAAGTGAAACCTTGTGGACCAACACCTGACTTCAGTGATCATTTCATGACCAATCTTTTTCATTTATTCTCCCACCCATTTCCTCCTATATTATTTTGAAACATATCCCAGGTATATCATTTCATTTGTAAATTTTAAAATATATATTATAAATCTAAGTGATAAGAAATCTTTGTTATAACAAAATCATAATACCGTAATAACCTAAATATTGTTTTTAAAAACAATTCCTTAATATTCCATAATTGCCTCATAAATACCATAATTTTTTTTCTGGCTTTTAATTGAGATCAAATTGAATTTGTAGATCAATTTAGAGAGAACTGACTTCTTGACAGTGAAATTTTTGTATCCACAGATGAGTTATGTCTTTCCATTTATTGAAGTCTTTTTTTCATTATCCACTTCTCTTTCATTGGCTCTTCATACAGTTTAATTCTTTCATTTGATTTTTTAAACTCTTTGTTGTGGCTTTTGTAAATTATATCCTCTTACTGGTTGTAGTTTGCATTTATGAATGATTTTGATTTATATATGATAATTTTGTCTCCATCTGTGTTTGTAATGTATTTTTTAATCGAATTTATTGCATTTCAAGGAATTCATCAAGTCATCTGCAAATTAGTCACGGTCAGACTTCCTCACTAATTTTTACCTCTAATTTTATTAGCTTCTCTAATTGCACTGACAGTGTATCCAGATCAGTGTTAAATAACAGTGGTAACAGCAAACATCCATTCCTGGTATGGATGAATAATAAATGAAGGCAAAGATGCTATTATGTGAAAGACTGTTGAAAAATACCATCTTCTTCTAAATGCAAACTCATTTTTCAGTGCTTCAACAACATGATTCATCCTCAGAAGCTACACTAACATGGGACTTCCCTAGCGGTCCAGTGGTTAAGACTCTGTGCTTCCACTGCAGGGGGTGTGGGTTCGATCCCTGGTTGGGGAACTAAGATCCCACATGCCCTGAAGCTAAATTTTTTTTTTTTAAAAAGCACAGTAACGCAGAGAGATTGAATTTACTTTCACATTTTTTATTAGTAAAATTCATTCACTTTTTACTGGCAGGTAGGAACTACTTGGAGGTTTCTTTCTCACTCCTGATTTTTGATTCCTATAGGTGTGGTGTAACCTAAGGGAATCACTTGAATATTTTGGACCTGTGGTCATGGCCTTCTGTACCAGTTCTTCTAGGTGTCATCTCTTGGGGTGCCATGAACCCTGAATCTATATAAACAAGTATACTTCGGGTGTCCCCAATTACTAAGGATTTTAAGTTTCACACATAATAAGAATTCAGAAACGTCATGCTGAAAATACAGAAAAGATTGAAATTAATGTCTTATAAAATAAACCTTCTCAAAGAACCCTAAGTCATGCTGATGTAATAAAAAATTAAAACACTGTCTTTCCTTCTTAAGTCAAGTACTTTCAAGTACCAGTCTAATGGATGGTGTAATGAGCTACTGTAAGTAAAGAGCTCATAAAAAGGCAAATACAGGGGAAGGAGATAACATGGTGGTCTATACGCCAAGGCCTCTCACTGCCTTGTCCCGCCTCCGTGGTGCTCCTTGTTGGCTGCCCCAGGGAGGGATGTGGGTATACAACTGAATGTGAAACTCTACAAGTACATTCATTTCTGACACATATACTGCTTTCAGCTTAGATTTTCTCACCATTGGCCAAGAAGTGTAGCAACACATTTGTTTTTACATGGTTTGAGATGCCTTCTACATCTCTTCATTACTTCCTGTGACTAATGAGAAATGATGAAATATATTTCATATGCCTTAATGACTTTCAAGGGTTTCTAAGTTACCAGTTGGTATTCTTTCCCCATTGAGTTAGGGTGAGAAGTGTTACTTATATTATCTGGTATTAAATATTTATTCTCTCCGAGTTCCTCTCTGCCCCCAACCATCTCATTTTGTACCATCATCATCCCATCCCTTTTACCGAAGGAAGATGATAGTGACCATCACACCTAATCTTATCAAGGGAATCTAATAAGTAACATAAGGACTGAGAAAGAGTATATATATATATAAGTGATAGCAAATGATGAAGAATTTGGCTTAGAAACCACTTTTATATTTGCTTCTTTTTTGCATTAAACCTTATGTACATGATTGGAGCTAAGAATTGAAATTCAGACAAGCCTTGCTTATCTCATACTTTTGTCATAATTATTCTCACACACACCACTTTGCATCAAGCAATCCCAACAAATCCCTCCCTGGGATGGAGTCACTGATACCCTATCTTTTCCCAAGGGTCTCATACCTGGAGTGCAAATGTTTGAACGGTGGTTCCTGTTTTATTATATATAAACTGACCTAGGAAAACTTCTTCTCCTTCACATTGTTTCGAGATGCCCTGTAAAGAAAGCAACAGACACAGAGGTTGTAATGAATGGGTGTTCAGTTACAGTAAATGGAGGCAAGTGTCTGTTCAAGTAGCAACGATTCTCCAGACATCTTTGGGTGTCCCCCGGGGCACAGCGCTATGCTAGGTGCCAGTACTGCCCTATAAACCCAAAAGGTGTTTAACTCGGGTGGGGGAACTCTTAGGCAAGAAACAGGCTAATCAAAGGGCTGAATAGATTCAGATAGAGAGATAAACAGAGAGGTGAGAGAGAGAGATGACAGAGCAAATTCCAGCATTGACTTTGGCCTCATAAATGTATTTGCTATACGTTGAATAAAATAAACACTAAATGAGTCCCCATATTGAGCCAATATGCGTGAAACTTAACCAGTTTGCCAAACTATAATCACACAAATAGCTCCATCCAAAATGTAAGCTTTTGTTGATTTGTGTATGCAATTTCCCTTGTGCTTTTAACCTTCCTTCTCTAACCTTTATTTATTTATTTATTTTTTCCACTATCAAATTTTTTTTTTCTTATTAGTCATCCATTTTATACACATCAGTGTATACATGTCAATCCCAATCGCCCAATTCATCATACCACCACCGCCCCCCACCCTTTCCCCCATTGGTGTCCATATATATTTCCTCTACTTCTGTGTCTCAATTTCTGCTTGGCAAACTGGTTCAGCTGTACCATTTCTAGGTTCCACATATATGCATTAATATACGATACTTGTTTTTCTCTCTCTGAATTACTTCACTCTGTATGACAGTCTCCAGATCCATCCACATCTCTACAAATGACCCAATTTTGTTCCTTTTTATGGCTGAGTAATATTCCATTGTATATATGTACCACATCTTCTTTATCCATTCGTCTGTCGATGGGCATTTAGGTTGCTTCCATGACCTGGCTATTGTAAATAGTGCTGCAGTGAACATTGGAGTGCATGTGTCTTTTTGAATTATGGTTCCTCTGGGTATATGCCCAGTAGTGCGATTGCTGGATCATATGGTAATTCTATTTTTAGTTCTTTAAGGAACCTCCATACTGTTCTCCATAGTGGCTGTATCAATTTACATTCCCACCAACAGTGCAAGAGGGTTCCCTTTTCTCCACACCCTCTCCAGCATCTGTTGCTTCTAGATTTTCTGATGCTGCCCATTCTAACTGGTGTGAGGGGATACCTCATTGTAGTTTTGATTTGCATTTCTCTAATAATTAGTGATGTTGAGCAGCTTTTCATGTGCTTCTTGGCCATCTGTATGTCTTCTTTGGAGAAATGTCTATTTAGGTCCTCTGCCCATTTTTGGATTGGGTTGTTTCTTTTTTTAATATTGAGCCACATGAGCTGTTTATATATTTTGGAGATTAATCCTCTGTCCAATGATTCATTTGCAAATATTTTCTCCCATCCTGAGGGTTGTCTTTTCGTCTTGTTTATGGTTTCCTTTGCTGTGCAAAAGCTTTGAAGTTTCATTAGGTCCCATTTGTTTATTTTTTTTTTGTTTTTATTTCCATTACTCTAGGAGGTGGATCAAAAAAGATCTTGCTGTGATTTATGCCAAAGAGTGTTCTTCCTATGTTTTCCTCTAAGAGTTTTATAGTGTCCAGTCTTACATTTAGGTCTCTAATCCATTCTGAGTTTATTTTTGTGTATGGTGTTAGGGAGTGTTCTAATTTCATTCTTTTACATGTAGCTGTCCACTTTTCCCAGCACCATTTATTGAAGAGACTGTCTTTTCTCCATTGTATATCCTTGCCTTCTTTGTCATAGATTAGTTGACCATAGGTGCATGGGTTTATCTCTGGGCTTTCTATCTTGTTCCATTGATCTATGTTTCTGTTTTTGTGCCAGTACCATATTGTCTTGATTACTGTAGCTTTGTAGTGTAGTCTGAAGTCAGGGAGTCTGATTCCTCCAGCTCCATTTTTTTCCCTCAAGACTGCTTTGGCTATTCGGGGTCTTTTGTGTCTCCATACAAATTTTAAGATTTTTTGTTCTAGTTCTGTAAAAAATGCCTTTGGTAATTTGATAGAGATTGCACTGAATCTGTAGACTGCTTTGGGTAGTATAGTCATTTTCACAATATTGATTCTTCCAATCCAAGAACATGGTATATCTCTCCATCTGTTGGTATCATCTTTAATTTCTTTCATCAGTGTCTTATAGTTTTCTGCATACAGGTATTTTGTCTCTTTAGGTAGGTTTATTCGTAGGTATTTTATTCTTTTTGTTGCAGTGGTAAATGGGAGTGTTTCCTTAATTTCCCTTTCAGATTTTGCATCATTAGTGTATAGGAATGTAAGAGATTTCTGTGCATTAATTTTGTATCCTGCAACTTTACCAAATTCATTGATTAGCTCTAGTAGTTTTCTGGTGACATCTTTAGGATTCTCCATGTATAGTATCATGTCATCTGCAAACAGTGACAGTTTTACTTCTTCTTTTCCAATTTGTATTCCTTTTATTTCTTTTTCTTCTCTGATTGCCGTGGCTAGGACTTCCAAAACTATGTTGAATAATAGTGGTGAGAGTGGACATCCTTGTCTTGTTCCTGATCTTAGAGAAAATGCTTTCAGTTTTTCTGCATTGAGAATGATGTTTGATATGGGTTTGTCATATATGGCCTTTATTATGTTGAGGTAAGTTCCCTCTATGCCCACTTTCTGGAGAGTTTTTATCATAAATCGGTGTTGAATTTTGTCAAAAGCTTTTTCTGCATCTATTGAGATGATCATATAGTTTTTATCCTTCAATTTGTTAATATGGTGTATCACATTGATTGATTTGCGTATATTGAAGAATCCTTGCATCCCTGGGATAAATCCCACTTGATTGTGGTGTATGATCCTTTTAATGTGTTGTTGGATTCTGTTTGCTAGTATTTTGTTGAGGATTTTTGCATCTATATTCATCAGTGATATTGGTCTGTAATTTTGTTTTTTTTGTAGTATCTTTGTCTGGTTTTGGTGTCAGGGTGATGGTGGCCTCATAGAATGAGTTTGGGAGTGTTGCTTCCTCTGTAATTTTTTGGGAGAGTTTGAGAAGGATGGGTGTTAGCTCTTCTCTAAATGTTTGATAGAATTCACCTGTGAAGCCATCTGGTCCTGGGCTTTTGTTTGTTGGAAGATTTTTAATCACAGTTTCAATTTCATTACTTGTGATTGGTCTGTTCATATTTTCTGTTTCTTCCTGGTTCAGCCTTGGAAGGTTATACTTTTCTAAGAATTTGTCCATTTCTTCCAGGTTGTCCATTTTATTGGCATAGAGTTGCTTGTAGTAGTCTCTTAGGGTGCTTTGTATTTCTGTGGTGTCTGTTGTAACTTCTCCTTTTTCATTTCTAAATTTATTGATTTGAGTCCTCTCCCTCTTTTTCTTTATGAGTCTGGCTAATGGTTTATCAATTTTGTTTATCTTCTCAAAGAACTAGCTTTTAGTTTTATTAATCTGTGCTATTGTTTTCTTTGTTTCTATTTCATTTATTTCTGCTCTGATCTTTATGATTTCTTTCCTTCTGCTAACTTTGGGTTTTGTTTGTTCTTCTTTCTCTAGTTCCATTAGGTGTAAGGTTAGATTGTTTATTTGAGATTTTTCTTGTTTCTTGAGGTAGGCTTGTATAGCTGTAAACTTCCCTCTTAGAACTGCTTTTGCTGCATCCCATAGGTTTTGGATCATCGTGTTTTCATTGTGATTTGTCTCTAGGTATTTTTTTGATTTCCTTTTTGATTTCTTCAGTGATCTCTTGGTTATTTAGTAATGTATTCTTTAGCCTCCATGTGATTGTGTTTTTTACGTTTTTTTCCCTGTAATTCACTTCTAATCTCATAGCGTTGTGGTCAGAAAAGATGCTTGATATGACTTCAATTTTCTTAAGTTTACTGAGGCTTGATTTGTGACCCAAGATGTGATCTATCCTGGAGAATGTTCCGTGCGCACTTGAGAAGAAACTGTAATCTGCTGTTTTGGGATGGAATGTCCTACAAATATCAATTAAATCTATCTGGTCTATTGTGTCATTTAAAGCTTCTGTTTCCTTATTTATTTTAATTTTGTATGATCTGTCCATTGGTGTAAGTGAGGTGTTAAAGTCCCCCAGTATTATTGTGTTACTGTCAATTTCCTCTTTTATAGCTGTTAGCAGTAGCCTTACATATTGAGGCGCTCCTATGTTGGGTGCATATATATTTATAATTGTTATATCTTCTTCTTGGATTGATCCCTTGATCGTTATGTAGTGTCCTTCCTTGTCTTTTGTAACATTCTTTATTTTAAAGTCTATTTTATCTGATATGAGTATTGCTACTCCAGCTTTCTTTTGATTTCCATTTGCATGAAATATCGTTTTCCATCCCCTCACTTTCAATCTGTATGTGTCCCTAGGTCTGAAGTGGGTCTCTTGTAGACAGCATATATGTGGGTCTTGTTTTTGTATCCATTCTGCAAGCCTGTGTCTTTTGGTTGGAGCATTTAATCCATTCACGTTTAAGGTAATTATCGATATGTATGTTCCTATGACCATTTTCTTAATTGTTTTCGGTTTGTTTTTGTAGGTCCTTTTCTTCTCTTGTGTTTCCCACTTGGAGAAGTTCCTTTAGCATTTGTTGCAGAGCTGGTTTGGTGGTGCTGAATTCTCTTAGCTTTTGCTTGTCTGTAAAGCTTTTGATTTCTCCATTGAATCTGAATGAGATCCTTGCCAGGTAGAGTAATCTTGGTTGTAGGTTCTTCCCTTTCATCACTTTAAGTATATCATGCCTCACCCTTCTGGCTTGTAGAGTTTCTGCTGAGAAATCAGCTGTTAACCTTATGGGAGTTCCCTTGTGTGTTATTTGTCATTTTTCCCTTGCTGGTTTCAATAATTTTTCTTTGTCTTTATTTTTTGCCAGTTTGATTACTATGTGTCTCAGCGTGTTTCTCCTTGGGTTTATCCTGTATGGGACTCGCTGCGCTTCCTGAACTTGGGTGGCTATTTCCTTTCCCATGTTAGGGGAGTTTTCGGCTATAATCTCTTCAAATATTTTCTCTGGTCCTTTCTCTCTCTCTTCTCCTTCTGGGACCCCTATAATGCGAATGTTGTTGCGTTTAATGTTGTCCCAGAGGTCTCTTAGGCTGTCTTCATTTCTTTTCATTCTTTTGTCTTTATTCTGTTCCACAGCAGTGAATTCCACCATTCTGTCTTCCAGGTCACTTATCCGTTCTTCTGCCTCACTTATTCTGCTATTGCTTCCTTCTAGTGTAGTTTTCATTTCAGTTATTGTATTGTTCATCTATGTTTTTTTTGTTCTTTAATTATTCTAGGTCTTTGTTATACATTTCTTGCATCTTTTCCTCGACTCTTTTTCCGAGTTCCTGGATCATCTTCACTATCATTATTCTGAATTCTTTTTCTGGAAAGTTGCCTGTCTCCACTTCATTAAGTTGTTTTTCTGGGGTTTTATCTTGTTCCTTCATCTGGTACATAGCCCTCTGCCTTTTCATCTTGTCTATTTTTGTGTGAATGTGGTTTTTGTTCCACAGGCTGCAGGATTGTAGTTCTTCTTGCTTCTCTCTACCCTTTAAAATTGAAGATTTTTGAGAGGAGAGCACACTGGTGGAAATTAATTTACCTTGTAAATCTAAAGTTTATTGTTAGGTTCATTGAATCATAGTAACACAACAAAATAAAGATTTCATGAGTTCAGTCATTTTATTCAATATAATGAAAATCATAATATCAACATTTAAACTATTTATAAATTAATTTATTAAAAGAATTGGATACATCATGACTAAATAATGCACTCACAATTTTATATAATATATATTATATTATATTCAATTATATATAATATATTCTATTATATATAATATATATTATATATAATATATACATTAATCTATATATTGACATATCAATTTACATATTTCACATTTGAGATATATATATATATAAAGTCTCATATAGTTCCTTTAACCTGTTGTGAGGCATGCTAGTTTTATTTTCACCTTCTTTATCATTCTATTTTAATTTCACTTGGTTCATAAATTCACTAATATTAGAGAAAAACAATGAGAAGTAATTTTTCTTACTAAAGGATTCTTGACTGAAGGATTCATCCATAAAATCCCTCTATAATGAGCAACTGTGCACACTTTTGTGAGATAGGGTTTGATCTGCTCAAATCCAACATAGCTCAACTATAGGTGTCTGCAGACACTGACTGTGGATGGCATCAGGCTTGCATTAAAGGACAATAGTTTCTGTGTTTTATAACTCCAGGACCATGTCATTTAAAGGCGTTTGAATGACACACAAGGCAGGCTGAGCACCCTTGTTTAATTCTGAGCCCTCCTCTGGATAGGAACATGAAGGGATTGAAGTAAGGCATAAACTTCTGAGGAAAACACGGGATCAGACACTGAGAGAAAAACATGTGGAGATAGCCAGATGGTGACTGGTGTAGTGGCCTGGAGAAAACTCACGCTACCCTGGCTGTAGGGGGAATCAGCAGCATGCTGGTGCTGATGTTTACTGCAAGGGCCCAGAAAGGGCCAGAGCTGGGGCCGTGCTGTGGGGCCCAGCATGAGGTTGAGGAGTCCCTACATCTGAGAGTGGGCTAACTGTCTTTTTAAGAAGCAGTTAGACCCTAGTCATCACCCCTGCCCTTGTCTAGAACGAGATTATCTTTTCCCTCCCAGGTCTAGGACAGCTGACCTCAGGAGCACCCGGCAAAAATAAGAGGTGAAGGTATAACCTCTGCATGAATGGTGGGCTGTGCACCTCCACACTCAGCACATTGGCCAAGCTGAAACCCCCTGGGCACAAGGTTGCAGGATTCCTGGGGTCAAACTTCTGGATACCACACTCTGCAGTTTCCAACCAGACCATCTAGCCATGAAGCTCACTGTTGACTTGCCTCTCATGTGTGCAGAAAAAGCCAGCTTTTGACTGTTCAGCTCTTAAATGTGACAAGCGTCACCAGACACATGTGGAAAGCAACTAACAAGAAACATGGAGCCCCTGTTAACAAATAGGAAAGGGGGTACTTGGGAGTAAAGATGTGAGGGAGCTAAAAACATGGAACAAAACTGTAATTGCATCCAGTAATATAGGAAAACATATAGACTCTAGAAAAAGGAGTATTTATAGAAAAAAAGTCTTAGAATAATCATGACAGCAGAAATGAAAAATTTAGCATAGGGTTTAAAATATAAATTGATAAAATATTCCAGAAGGTGGAACAGAAAACACAGAAGAAAAATAAGATAGAAAAGATTTTTAAAATAATAGATTAGACAAAACTACAATGAAGTATCACCTCACACCAGTCATAATGGCCATCATCAAAAAATCTACAAACAATAAATGCTGGAGAGGGTGTGGAGAGAAGGGAACACTCTTGCACTGTTGGTGGGAATGTAAATTGATACAGCCACTATGGAGAACAGTATGGAGGTTCCTTAAAAAACTAAAAATAGAACTACCATATGACCCAGCAATCCCACTACTGGGCATATACCCTGAGAAAACCATAATTCAAAAAGAGTCATGTACCATACTGTTCACTGCAGCTCTATTTACAATAGCCAGGACATGGAAGCAACATAAGTGTCCATCATTGGATGAATGGATAAAGAAGATGTGGCACATATATACAATGGAATATTACTCAGCCATGAAAAGAAACGAAACTGAGTTATTTGTAGTGAGATGGATGGACCTAGAGTCTGTCATACAGAGTGAAGTAAGTCAGAAAGAGAAAAACAAATACAGTATGCTAACACATATATATGGAATCTAAAAAAAAAATGGTCGTGAAGAACCTAGTGGCAAGATGGGAATAAAGACACAGACCTACTAGAGAATGGACTTGAGGGTAAGGGGAGGAGAAAGGGTAAGCTGGGACAAAGTGAGAGAGTGGCATGGACATATATACACTACCAAATGTAAAATAGATAGCTAGTGGGAAGAAGCTGCAGAGCACAGGGAGATCAGCTTGGTGCTTTGTGACCACCTAGAGGGGTGGGATAGGGAGGGTGGGAGGGAGGGAGATGCAAGAGGGAAGAGATATGGGTACATATGTATATGTATAACTGATTCACTTTGTTATAAAGCAGAAACTAACACACCATTGTAAAGCAATTATACTCCAATAAAGATGTTAATAAAAAAATAGATTAAATAAGTCAAATCCTCAGGATGTGGACATGAAACCCCCTGACAACAGTTGTGCATCAGGCCTGGCCAGCAACCAGGTTGGAGCAGATGAGCAGTGTTCCAGAGGATATCTTTAAAAAATAAAAAATAAATTATTTATAAAGTATCTGACATGAATGGGCAGAATGGGAGGATATTTACACATCTGAAGAAGAGGTTGGAAATGTTTTCATGATAGAAATATAGATAACAAAACAAATTAAATTAAAATGAGGCAATTATCCTCAAGAACATCAAAATTTTCATGTAAAGAAAATAGTATTCCAGTGCATTGTATGACTCAACTAAAACAATATTGTTCACAGAGTCACAATGAAAACGTTGGCTATGGATTGAAACTGAGATAAGCCGTCTGGCAGTGTCTCACACATGAAACACGGATTCATCATGTGATCTAGCAATTCCACTCTGTGGCACAAACCCAAGAGAAATGAAGACTGAGGTCCACAGAAAACCTTGTACCCAGCTCCTCACAGCAGCTTTATTCATAATAGTCAAATGGGTGGGATCCATTCAAATGTCCAGCAACGGACTAACGGATCAATAAAAGGGGTGTATCTATATAAGAAAATATTATCCAGAGATTAAAAATATGAAGTACTGACACATTATAACATAAATGAACCTTGGAAACATTATGCTGGGTGAAAGAAGCCATTCACAAAAGACCAGGACTTCCCTGGTGGCGCAGTGGTTAGGAATCCGCTTGCCAGTGCAGGGCACACGGGTTCGAGCCCTGGTCCGGGAATATCTCACATGCCGCCGCGGAGCAACTGGGCCCGTGAGCCACAACTACTGAGCCCTGAGCGCCTAGAGCCCGTGCTCTGCAACAAAGAGAAGCCACCGCTCGCTGCAACTAGAGAAAGCCCACACGCAGCAACAGAGACCCAACGCAGCCAAAAATAAACAAATTTAAAAAAAACAAAAAAACAAAAGACCACGTATTATATGATTCCATTTTATACAAAATATCCAAAATAGGGAAACCTACAGGTACAAAGTAGATTAGTGGTTGTCAGCGGCTGGGGGAGTGAGGTGGGGGATGGGAAGTGACAGCTAAGGGGTGCAGGCTTTCTTTGGAGAATAGTAAAAATATTCTAAAATTGATCATGTTGATGGTTACACAACTCTGTAAATATACCAAAAGCCACTAAGTGTATACTTTACATGACTGAATCGCCAGAGTGTGAATTTTATCTCAATAAACCTGTTTGTTTGTTTTTTTTAAGTTAAGACATAAACATTTTGGGAGAATGGGAGAGGCATGGAAGAGAACTAATCTCCATTTTCCATTAGAGGAAGTCAGTAGATAATAGTCAAAACTGAAAAATCAAGGAATAACAGTAAAAGCAAATATGAAGGCAGTAATGACATAAGCAGCTAAAACTGTTGCAAGTGGAAGCTTCCAGAGGGTAAAAATTGGGGTGGGAGAAGTGGGACAAGGGGAAATCATGTTTCCCTATAAACATGGAAATGTTTCTTTTTAAATTATACACATATAACTTTGATAAAAGTAAAAAATAGAATTAAGTAATAGTAACCATCTGGTCCAACCCTCTTACTTTGTAGATGACAAAACAGGAGCCAGGAAGTAAATGATTTTCTCACAGTGATACAAATGGTTAGCTGCACAGTTCAGATGAGATCCCAGCTCCCAATTCCTAGCCAATCACCTACTATAACCCCTTCTGAATGAAGATTTAGACAGCTTCTCACATAGACAGAAAATTCCTTGGGTGCGCTGGAGATGTTTCCTGAGGGAGACACCTTCTCTGAGATGTGCTCCATGGTAACAGCAGTTGGTATGATCTTCCTGGCAAGCTTGATTAGGGCATGACCCTGGGAACCTGGAAAGGCCCAGCACTTCCCAGGGTGGACATCCGGCTGGAAAGAAAGCACTGCATTAATCTTTTATCTGCTTATATAAATCCACTCCTACAATGTTGGCCAGCTAATCACTATTGACCAAAGAACTTGCTTATGCCTATAATATGAAGGCACTGTGTGGGATGTATCAAACAGGAAAGCTTCCATGACACCCATAGTTTTGGTTGTGCTGATGTCAATCAGAGCCTTTTATTGCGTGAGTATGTTTTCTTTTATTGCTCTAACTAGACTGTAAGTCGCTACAGGCAGCTAGTTGGTATGAGTGGTGAAGGCACTGGTGAAGACAGTGCTGGTGGTGGTAATGAAGAGGGTGGTAGCAGTCACTGTGGTGACGATGATGGCAGGTGATGATGGTGATGGTGGTGGTGATGGTAGTAGTGGTGATGATAATGGTGGTGATAGCGAAGCAGGCTATACTGGTGGTAAGGAAGAAAGATGATGTCTACCATTTTCTAGATCTAGACTGTACTCTGGAGTGAGATCTATACATTTGCCCCTGAAGGTATTTCTAGACTGGAAATAAATTCAGGTGTGTAGTTATAGTTAAGAAGAGCTGTACTGTCAGTTGGTGTCTAGTGCCTTTTGAATTGAACTGAAATAATAGTGAAAATCTTACTTGGAAATTTCTCCTATTATAATTGGACTTTATAAAAATGTGTCGGCCTGAACAGCACATGACGCAGTGCTTGCACTTAGGGGTCATGCATCTTCAACAAGTGTTTGTCGAGTGACTGAAGTTTTCAGTGGAAAAGGAAGACCACAGAATCAACTTAAAGAAAAGATATGGAATGTGTATGTTTTATTTGAGAAGTGTATACTCTAGTTCACTGATCTTAGAATAATAAATAATTATTAATTAATTAATTAATCATAGTTCATTGCCCATAAGTAGGAAATGTTTCACGTAGTTTGACGACTGTAGAAATGCAAGAGGACAGTTTCAGGTTCTCTGACAAGTTCAGCGTTGTTTCCATTTCAGACATTAATACTTTTCATGATAAGTAATAGGAACAGAATCCTAAAATATAAACAGGTTATTTTAAATCTAGCTTTTACCTGGAGAATGATATCTGGAGGCATTTCATAATTTAAGAACCCAATCCCATGCCAGTAGAGTTTTGCTTTATTATTTTTGTAACTTTCTGAGGTCCCAGCTTCAAGAACAGAGGCTCCTGAAATTATAAAATAATTTTTAAAATTAAAAAAATCACACAATTCAAAACACCATTTAGATTTTAATGTTGTTGGAAAACTATTACTGGGCAACTTACAAATAAGGTAAAATGCATACCAGGAAACTGATAAGAAAAGTATGACTTTCAGCTTTCACTACCACTGAAATTTTGTCACTTTGAGAAAACCATGCTTGCTCTGTGTGGTTTCACAAAATTTCTGGAACTGATATTACAATAAAAAATTGAAATCTGGAGCAATTGATTTAGACATGGAAGTATTATGTGTACTGTGTTTATTAGCTAAGGAGACATATGGATCCCCATATTTCAACACCGCATGTGATAAATAAGCCCAATTCACTCAAAAACAAAAGCAGAATGACCAGCAATGTCATAAATGTACTAACAAGTTGTATTCATACAGACATTCTGCAGATTTATTGAGCTTTCATTTTAATCAAAGAAATATAAAATATACTCATCAAATATTATCTCTTCAGGTTACTTCATTTTAGAAGCAAAATGTATCTGACACATAAGAAATAAAGAAAATGCAAATCACTTCCTTAAATTCCATCTGGATATCACAATACAACATTAAAAAGACACATATGTGATGAATATCAGATCACCAGTGCCTTTTCTAAGATGGTAGGATTTGAAATAGTGAATGTACCCAGGGTTGCAGGACTTAGCAAGTAGAAACACAAGATTCCCAGTTAAATTTTAATTTTACATAAACGATGAATAATTTTTTAGTACAGTTACGTCCCATACAATATCTGGGACATATACTAAAAAATTGTTTGCTGTTTGCCTGAAACTCAAGTTTCACTGAGCATCCTTTATTTTACCTGGCAACCCTGTGAGTACCTTGTTGTTTGTTTTTTTTTTCTGGTATGTTTGTAGAATACAGATTTTTTAAAATGCTCTGGTTTTGTCTACATGGTTATTTCCTTGTCATATTTTTTTTAACATCTTTATTGGAGTATAATTGCTTTACAATGGTGTGTTAGTCTCTGCTTTATAACAAAGTGAATCAGTTATACATATACATATGTTCCCATATCTCTTCCCTCTTACATCTCCCTCCCTCCCACCCTCCCTATCTCACCCCTCTAGGTGGTCAAAAAGCACAGAGCTGATCTCCCTGTGCTATGCGGTTGCTTCCCACTAGCTATCTATTTTACGTTTGGTAGTGTATATATGTCCATGCCACTCTCTCACTTTGTCACATCTTACCCTTCCCCCTCCCCATATCCTCAAATCCATTCTCTAGTAGGTCTGTGTCTTTATTCCCGTCTTGCCACTAGGTTCTTCATGACCTTTTTTTTTTTTCCCTTAGATTCCATATATATGTGTTAGCATACTGTATTTGTTTTTCTCTTTCTGACTTACTTCACTCTGTATGACAGACTCTAACTCCATCCACCTCACTACAAATATATACAATGGAATATTACTCAGCCATCAAAAGAAACGAAATGGAGTTATTTGTAGTACCTTGTTTCTGAGTGCTGATACCGTCTGCTTGGTCAGTGAATGTTCCTGCTGGACTGATTGGACGGGAATTAAACTTCCACATACTGATGTGAGGACTGACCCCACCCCAGCCATAATCTAGTTCAGAAAACGCTAATTGTGGCAGGTAGGGTTTTTAAGTAATTCAAATTCACTTTTCTCATTCTCATTTTTTAAGTTTCTATTCAGCTTTATTGAGATATACATACTACCCAATTTATTCATTTAAAGTGTACAATTCAGTGGTTTTTAGCGTATTCACAGAGTTGTACAACCATGACTGAAATCAACATTAGAACACTTTCAATCAGCCCCCAAAGAAACCCTATTGTGCTCAGCGGTCACTCCCCACTCCCCCAAACCCCACCCCATCCCTAGGCAATCACTGACCTACTTGCTATCTACATTTGCCTATTCTGGACCTTCTGTCTTGCTGTCTCTTTGTAGTCAATCACAGTAGTAGCCTTTTGAATATGGCTACTTTCACTTAGCACAATTGATACATTTGAGCTTCCTGGCAGGTATAATGAATGTGTTCCTTCTTATTGTTGTGTAACATTCCACTGTATGGATACATCACAACTAGCTATTCCTTCATCTATTTCCAGTTTTGGTGACAATGAATAAAGTTGCTGTAGACATTCTCAGACAGGTTTTATTGTGAACATAAGTTTAAACTTCTCTTAGGTAAATATTGATACGTAGAGGTGGAATTGCTGGGTCATACATGTTATGTTTAACTTCATAAGAAATTGTCAAATGTCATACCCTAGTGAAGTAAGTCAGACAGAGAAAGACAATTATTGTATGTTTTCACTTATATGTGGAATCTAAATAATAAAACGAGTGAATGAATATAACAAAACAGAAACAGACTCATTGATACAAAAGAGCAAACTAGTGGTTACCAAAGGGGAGAGGGCTGGGGGGAGGGGCAAGATAGGGGAAGGAGATTAAGAAGTGCAAACTACTAGGTATAAAATAAATAAGATACAAGGATATAATGCATAGCACAGGGAATATAACCAGTATTTTATATGTAATGACTTTAAATGGAGTATAAGCTATAAAAATATTGAATGACTGTGTTGTACACCTGAAACTAATGCAACATTGTAAATCAACTATATTTCAATTAAAAAAAAAGAAAGAAAGAAATTGGCAAAGGATTTTCCAAAATGGCTGTACCACGTTACATTCTCACCAGCCACGTGTGAGAGTTCTGCTTGCTTTCCATTGCTGCCACCATTTCATGTGTCAGGTTTTGTTTGTTTGTTTGCTGTTCTAATGGGTATATGTACATTTCACTAATGGATACTAATGATGAGCATTTTTTCATGTGCTTTTTTGACATGCATATATCTTCTTTGATGAGGTGGCTTTCAAATCGTTTGCCCACTTTTTATTGGATTGGCTGTTTTCTTACCATTGAAATTTGAGAGTGTTTATAAATTGTGGATATAAGTCCTTTGTCAAGTATTTGGTTTGCAATCCTGTCTCCCAGCCTGTGACTTGTCTTTTCATTCTCTTCAATGGCTTTTTCCAAGCAGAAGTTTTAAATTTAGATGAAGTCCAAATTATCCATTCTTTTATTTTTACGGATCACATTTTGGGTATTGTGTCTAAGAAATCTTTTCCCAACTCAAAGTCACAAAAACTTTCTCTTATTTTTTCTTCTAGAAGTTTTATAGCTTTAAGCTTTATATTTAGATCATACTTTTTACATTTAACACATTTTGAGTTAATTTTTGTAAGGTGTGAGCTGTGAGTCAAGGTTTATTTTTGCATATGAATGTCCAACTCTTCCAGCACCATCAACTTGCTTTTTCTCCTTTGTCAAAAGTTAATTAGTGTGGGACTATTTCTGGACTTTTAATTATGTTTCATTAATTTTATCGACATCACATTTTCTCATTACTGTAGCTTTATAGTAAGGTTTCAAATCAGTGTGAGTCCTCCAAATTTGTTCTTCCTTTCAAAACTGTTTTGGCTATTTTAGAAAGAGCTTGTAGATTTCTACAAACAATCATGCTGGGATTTTGACTGGGATTGTATTGAATCAATAGACCGATTAGGAAGAATTGCCATCTTACCAATATTGATGCTTCTAATACACAAACTTGGAAGATCTGTCCACTTATTTAGGTCTTCTGTTATTTCTTTCATTAGCGGGTTTTTTTTTTTTTAATTTTAGCATGTTTTTCATGTTTTTCACTGCTGTTGTGAATAAGACTGTTTTTAAAATTTCTTTTTCCAATTTCTTATTACTAGCATCTAAAAATTATATATATACAGTTGAACTTACTAACTTCACTTATTAGTTCTAGTAGATTTTTTGACGATTCTCTACATAAATCATCATGTTGTCTGTGAATACAGAGATTTTTATTTCCTCCTTTCCAATTTGCTTGCTTCTTTCTTCTTTCCCTCTCTTCCCCTCCACACCCCCACTCTTCCCTCCCCTTCCCGCTCTGATTCTTGTCTTACTTTACTGTTAGGAATTCTAGTACAGTGTTGACTAGGACAGAGTATAGGTCTTTCATCTCCTTAGTTAAATTTATTCCTAGGCATTTTATTCTTTCTGGTGCAGTTGTAAATTGAGTTGTTTTCTTTATTTCTCTTTCTGATAATTTGTTATTAGTGTGTAGAAATGCAGCAGATTTTTATGTATTAATTTTGTATCCTGCAACTTTACTGAATTCATTTATTGGTTGTAATAGTTTTTTTGTAGAGTCTTTATGGTTCTCTGCATATGGTATCATGTCATCTGCAAATAGTGACGGTTTTACTTCTTTTTCTCCCATTTGGATGCCTTTTACTTCTTTTTCTTCTCTGATTGCTGTGGCTGGGACTTCCAATACTACATTGAACAAAAGTGGTGAGAGTAGGCATCCTTGTCTAGATCCTGATCTTAGAGGAAAGTGCTCAGCTTTTCACTGTTGAGTATGACGTTAGCTCTGGGTTTGTCATATATGGTTTTATTTTGTTGAGGTATGTTCCCTCTGTACACACTTTGTCTCTGTATTTTTTTAGTGGTTGCTCTGGCAATCTTAATACACATAACTAACCTTTCAAAGTCAATTTAGAGTTAATATTTTACCAAGAGGTTCCTTTAACTTCATCCATTGACCTTTCCTTAAGAGTTGTCCATCTACATATATTAAAACCCCATCAGCTAATGTTATAATTTTTCTTTTCAACAGTCATACCTATGTTAAAGAACTTAGGAAAATTGTCTCATAGTTATAGATATTCGTCTTATCTGTTGTTCTTTCTTCTTTCCTTAAGTTCTAAGTTTCCTTTTGGTGTCATTTCCCTTAGCCCTGAAGAACTTCCTTTAGCAGATCTGTTGACAAAGAAGTCCCTTGGTTTCCCTTCATCTAAGAATGACTCCATTTCACTCTCATTCTTTTTTTGTTTTTTGTTATTTGGTTACACTGGGTCTTCGTTGTGGCAGGTGGGCTCCTTAGTTGCGGCATTCGAACTCTTAGTTGCAGCATGCATGTGGGATCTAGTTCCCTGACCAGGGAATGAACTTGGGGCCCTGAATCGGGAGCACGGAGTCTTAACCACTGCGCCACCAGGGAAGTCCCTCACCCTCATTCTTAAAGGATATTTTTACTGGATCTGCATTGGCATTTCCTTTATTTCAGTGCTTTACAGTGTAGTTCCCTTCTCTTCTGGTCTCCTTGGTTTTCGATAAGAAATCTGCAGTCATTTGTATCATTATTCTCCCATATTAATGTGTGTGTTTTGTTCCTCTTGCTGCTTTCAAGACTTCCTCATCTTTGGTTTTGTGAAATTTATGATGTGTCTGGATGTAGTTTTCCTTGACTTTATCTTGTTTCTGATTTTCTCAGTTTCTTGAATCTATAAATTTACATTTTTAACAAAATTTGGGATGTTTTCAGCTATTATTTCTTCAAATAAATTATTTTTCTGCATTTATCTCTTACTGCTTCTGAGACTACAAGGATGAGAATGTTAGACCTTTTCATATATGTCCCATAGGTCTCTGAAGCTTTTTCATTTTTTTCAAAATTGTTTCCATTTTTTCCATTTCTTCAGATTGGATAATTTCTACTGATTTTCAATTTCACTAATTCTTTTCTCTTGTCATTGTCCTATTATTAAGCCCATATAATGAATTTTTTTCAGATGTATTTTTCATTTCTCAAATTTTCATCTAGTTCTTTTCTATAGTTCCTCTGTCTTGGCTGAGAGATCATAGCTTTTCATTCATTTCAGCTGTACTTACCTTTACTACTTGAAGCCTAGTTACACTACCTGCTTCAGAGTCTCTGTGTGATAATCCAACATCTGTGTCCTGATGGAGTGGGTTGGCATTTGCTGGTTCTCTTTCCCCTTGCAAATCAGTCACATTTGCCTAGGTCTTGGTATGTTGACTAATTTTGAACTGTATCCTAGACATACTGAATATTATATTGTGAGACTCTGGGTGCTTTTGTTTGTTTCATCAGACAATCAACCAGAAATGTTCAGACCATAAATGCCCCTCCTTTTCTATGGGAGGTGGTAACAATCTCAGTTCCATTTTCAGAGCCTTTACAATAGGCATGTTCTGCCCATGTGCCCCTCAGTGGACAGTCTAAGACCCGAGCTGTGGCTAAATCTTTGTCAAAATCTCAGAGCCGCTGCTGTGCTGCCGTGGGTCCGTCTCCGTGAAAGAGAAGCTACGAGGCAAGCCAGCAGCAGGCCACACACACGAGGTCAGGACGTCTGCTCTCCTGTCCGGCCTTCTCAAGCCTTCCTCCTACACTCTCTGGCCGACAGGACTATTTTGTTCTGGTTCTTTCTAGAACGGTGGAGTTTCTCTCACAATTTTAGTCACCCACCGCACTGTCACCACCTTGCGGCTCTGTCACTGCAGCTCAAGCCTCAGCTCAAGCTTCGAGAGAAAAGAAAAATGGTAAACTCACCCTTGCACGGGCCACATTTCCAGTCTTTTACTTCCCTCCACAGTCTGCCTCCTTTTGTTTACTTTTCATCATACTCAGGTAGCTGGTTTTTATATTTTGTCCAACTCTTTTAGTTGTATGTCATCAGCAAGGAAGAAAGGCTGCCCTAGGCTTTTCTCCATCTCATCCTAACCAGAAGCTGGCTGTGCATCATGCTAACATTTATTCAGAAGCCATAACGTTTTCTGCTATTCCTTGTTCTACATAGGGTATCTACGGACCTTTGTCATTATGGTTTTTCCAAATGGAAGTTGTAAATGTATTCAACAGAATAGGAAGAAGGCATCAAAAGGCTGTATCAGAATGCCAAGACTCGGACTTCCCTGGTGGTGCAGTGGTTAAGAATCCGCCTGCCAACGCAAGGGACACAGGTTCGAGCCCTGGTCCAGGAGGATCCCACATGCTACGGAGCAACTCAGCTCATGCACCATAACTACTGAGTGCATGCCACATGCCTGCGGTCTAGAGCCCATGAGCCACAACTACTGAGCCCGCATGCCACAGCTACTGAAGCCCGTGCACCTAGAGCCCATGCTCCGCAACAAGAGAAGCCACCGCAATGAGAAGCCTGCGCAAGGCAACAAAGAGTAGCCCCCGCTCGCCGCAACTAGAGAAAACCTGTGCGCAGCAACGAAGACCTAATGCAGCCAAAAATAAATAAATAAATAAATTTATGCCCAAGCAAACAAACAAAAAAAACATTCTGTGAGTTACCTTCCCACCTTATCTAAGCTCATACCTCTCAGGCTTCAGGGAATTCAAAGTCAGGCGTCTGTCCTCTTGCTCTGTCTCTCAACACACACACACACACACACACACACACACACACACACGACTAATAATCATTCTGGTCCAAATGCTCTTTACTCCATGCAGGACACAAATTTATTCCCGCAATATTAGTTTGGCTTTTGTCACTTGATAAAAATTAGCGTTCCTCTGTGTGCTTTGTATTTCCTCCCTCTTTCTCTTGCATCCTTTCCTCCTCCTTCCCCCCCACCCCGCCCCATGCTTCACTGAGCCCATGGTCATACACTGCCACAGGCGGGGGCTTCTAGGCAATATTAAGGTTAACGATTCACAGTCTAAGCACTTAAGAATATATTTTTGGAGTATACTAAGATTATATACAGTCTTGAGACACTATCACTTAATCACTAATAATGCATTTAGATTAGTCATTAGTAGTCGTTTTCGTATATAGAGGATAAAATGTTATAATGTTTGTGATGCATCCCCAGCCTCCCTGTGGCAGGCGCACTTTCTCTGTGGTGCTCTTAGTGTACGTCACACGCGCTAAGGAAGACGCACAGTTTGTGCTCTGTCTGAGATTTGCACTCACTTACAACCATTTCTATTCTCCGCTTTATTGTCTAGGTTTGTTAGTTTTTCTTCCCTTTCCAGTTACCAGATAGATAAACACCAGATAAAGAAACACAGAGGACATAGATGCTTTTGAAGCATCGACTTTTTATACTGGCCTTGTCACTTCTTTACTCACCTGCTGACTTAAGGGCGTAATCGGCCATCTGGACTTGATCTTCTCTCAACTTTTTAAGTACATAATTTACCAAGTTTGACGTTTCCTGTACAAATTTTAAAAAGAGTTTCCTGTTAACAATCTCTGTCAACTGCTTGAGTTTTGACAATTTACTGTGTTGATTTGGACCCAAGTTTCCTAATCTGCAAAATGATAACAACACTGAGCGTTGACCAAGCTGCAGATGGAGCCCAGCACCACACACAGATTCTTAATATCGCCTTCCCAGGTCAGTGGGCTCGGTGTTTCTCAGGCAGCTGAATTATCCAAGCTGAGATGTGTTCGGCCGTTTGCCAAGGCCACAGAGCAAGGCTGGACTCAAGCCCCTTCTGAAGCCCTGACAACCACTCCATCACGCTCTCACAGTGGGGCAGTCAGATGAGGATGCGTGTGACCTGCTGGGTGCCCCTTTTAGTGTCTCTGCTTAGTAATAAAGACTTGAATGTTCTGTAATATTTGGTTAAATGTATATATATATATATATATATATTTTTTTTTTTTTTTTTTTGCAGCTTGTGGGATCTTAGTTCCCCAACCCAGGATCGAACCTGTGCCCCCTGCAGTGGAAGCACAGATTCCTAACCACTGGACCGCCAGAGAACTCCCTGTAGGTATTTGGGGATCAAGGCAGTTTACATAGAGTACATGATTGCTTGTGTTAGAAATTATTCACCGTTTGAATTAATATTGAGTTCTTAAGGATGTTCTGAGTCTAAATAAGCAAGTGTCCTGAGAGAACGTAACAGTCTGAGTTCTAACTGAGGAAGCACTTTGTCCCAGGGCCGTGGCAGTGGTGGTCAGTGTCAGCTTTCTGTGTCTTTCAAAAAGCAGAACCTAAGGAAAGGAAAGAAGTTACTGCTAATAAGGGGGGAGAAGAGGCAAAACCAAGCTCACTGGTCTTCATCATAATGTTGCCGACCTGGTGCTGAGTAGGTCAAATACACGAGCTTTAGGTCCCTGAATAAAAATATTTTACTATTTAAGTATTTGTGTATGGACTTTCAGAGACTGTCATTTCTGAATGAGCTTTTGTTTGTCTTCTTTTGTTTTTTAAGTGCAAAATAAGACAGAATCAGTTACTTATTTGGGTGGGAAGTCAGTTTTCTTGCAATACAAAATCTTCCCTGTGACACAACAATTATGAAAAAGTGTGTTTCCAGGGGCAAGCTTTATTGAATGTAAGCTACTGCTGGGGAAGAATTTTCTAGAGGACACTGACCATAGCCCAGCTGTCGCCCCATTCCCCACTCACATAAGCTGTGGATGTGACAACTGAAGGTCAGACGAGCCCCGCCTCCCTGCCAATGCCCACATCACCTCGTCCACAACTTCAGTGTGGTCCCAGCCTTCAGCGTGGTCTCCGTCTGCAGTCCAGCTGAAACCGTGCAGACCATCCCGTATATCTCTAAGTAAGGCCTTCAGAACATCTATTTCTTCAATTAAGAATAGAATTTCACGGAAGTTGTTTTCCAAAGTCTGGCTTTCCTTCCTGTGAATGGAGACCCTCACTGTGAAGGGAGGAAGTGGTGGGCTCCCTGGCGCCCCCCAGGGCTGGGCTTCAGGGCCAGCAAAACGAAGAGGTGCTTTACGTTGCAGAAGAGAGAAACCCCAAGTAAGGGGCGCTCAGGGGATGCCCCTTGGTCAAAAGCACTGCCCTTCACTACATGTGAAAAGCAAAGACTTTCAGGGAAGCCGTCCTGAGGGCATCCCAGGGCTTGGGGTGTGCTCTGTGCAGGCATGTCCCATCCCTCCCCTGGGGACTGCAGCCACCCTGACCTGAGCTGGGTGATCTCACAGTGTGGATCTTAAATCCCCCTCTCACCTCCTTAGGATGGGGAACACCTTGTACTTTGAGTGGGGTACAGAGCAGGAGATTCCCAACCAAGCCCTGAGGCTCTGTGGACCAGCCTTGGGCAGGCGAGGGGGGAGCTGGAGGATCCAGCCAGGGGTGGAGGTGGGGGGCAGCTGCCTTTCACCAGCTCCAGGGTGCAAGATTTTACTTTCCAAGTATGGGCTCTGCTACTTGTACAGTTTGAAAGTTATTAGAAAGAATAAGAAAATGGCAAGCCAATGGGTATTTCTTTATGCTGAAAAAAATGGAAGCACTACTTATCTAGTATTTTCTCCCAATTTGTGAAACAATATAAAATTTTGAAGAAATAAAAACTGTTAAATTTTGGTGTGTTTGTTACAGTTTTTATTCCATGCAAAAACATTGTTACAAAATAATTTTGTGTCCCACTGCACTTCCCAGATCAGTAAATATATTTTAGAATTATTTTAATGGCTTCATAATTCTCCATTCCACATGTTTAACCTTCGACCTGCTTTTCTCATCTTGGTGGTTTCCTTTTTTTAAAAAATAATAAATAATATTGAAAGCACCTCCCAGTGTATATTTCCTTAAAGAATGATCCTCAGAAGTAGAAATTAGTTTTATAATTTTACAAAAGCATTTCAGCGTTTGGACCCACACCAGAAAGTCACACACACGAGAACATCTCACTCACTTTAAAAGTTCCAGTTGCTCTTTTGGCATTCGAAGCCTGGCCTGAAGAAAACAAAACAAAACAAAACAAAATCATTCCAAATCCTGCCTACTCAGGTGGAGTTATTTTTCCTATTTGCAAAGGGGAAGGAATCACACTGCCACCCTCGATAGAGACGTGTGGCAAGTGGGACCCACAGCCTCTAAGACACCTGCACCTTCCTGCAAATAGTTATATTTAGAGGAGATGCGGAAGCATCCAGACCTGAGGTTTGTTCCTGCACACAGTGAGGGGCACCCCCTTTCTCTGCAAGGAAGCCGATGGCTGGATTCCATCAGCATGCCATCAGACAAATTGCAGGCCTTTACCTAATGCCGGCAGGGTGTCTCAACAGGACCACCTCATGTTTGAACAGCGGGTGCCCAGCCAGTCTGACAACGCTGCTGCTGTTTGGGATGCACACAGGGCGTGGCGGAGGAGGTCCACACGGGACGGCGGACAGAGGGGCTGCTCCCAGGCTGCAGCCCCTGCCCACCCAGCTTCCTTCCGCCAGCTCCTCTGTGTGCGAAGCTCCACGTACCTCGTGGGTTCTAGGCTCCCCCACCAACGGCTGCAAACCCAGCAGCTTAAAATGACAGAAGTGGATTCTCTTACAGGCCTGGAGGCCAGAAGTCCGAGATCAGGGTGTCAGCAGGGCCGCACTTTCCTCTCAGGCTCAAGAGAGATTCCATTTCTTGCTTCTTCCACCTTCTGGAGGCTGCCGGTCTTGCTGTGGCCGCACTGTCCCCACACGCCCTTCTCCCCTAGGTGCATCTCCTCTGCATGTCTCATCTTATCTGTGTGACACGTGTCAATGGGTTGAGGGCCTATCTGGGAAATCCAGGATGACTTCATCTCAGGAGCCCTAATTACATCTGCAGAGACTCTTTTTCCAAATAAAGTTTCCATGCACAGGTTCTGGGGGTCAGGCCATGAAATAGCTTCTTGGGGGTCACTTTCCAGCCACTGCAGTGCCCATCCATGTGTTGTCTGGGAAATAATGTCCCATCCTTCTCAGCGGACAAGTCTGCTTTTTTGTTTCAAAGACTCTGACTTCCCATCAGTTTGTTCTGCCAAAATGGTGCAAGGCGGGAGGGACATCTCATCCACACTGTTGTGTGACAATGGAGTGGAATGGAGCACAGCACGCCACACAGAAAACAGTTACCTTGCTTTTGTTTTTCTGTTGAGCAATTTAATTTTTTAAAAATTTTTATTGGAGTATTGTTGTTTTACAATGTTGTGTTAGTTTCTGTTGTGCAGCAAAGTGAATCAAATTATACATATACGTATATCCCCTCTTTTTTGGATTTCCTTCCCAGTTAGGTCACCACAGAGCACTGAGTAGAGTTCCCTGTGCTAAACGGTAGGTTCTCATTAGTGGGCAATTTAATTTCTTATAGGCTCTCCTCAACATTTTTCTTTTGATGGGATGTGGATGTGGGAGCTTATTTTTGGTAGGGAGAAATTCTTACTTCTAGTTTTTCAGTTTCTGTTTGAATAGGTTTCCTGTCGGTAGGGGCAGTGTTCTGCACTTGTTACTTTTTTTCTGTTCTAACCTTAAAAGAACATACAGAAAATATGCCTTCATTAATTTGCTGATAAATGAATATGAGAGTTCTTTGAAAGCTAACATTTTCCGGATTTTTAAAAGCATTTTTATTTGCCTCATTTCCAAAAGGACTTTACGTGGCTTCCACTATAGGAACAAATATAGTATAAAAAGCCATCAGACGAGGGCTTCCCTGGTGGCACAGTGGTTAAGAATCTGCCTGCCAATGCAGGGGACACGGGTTCGAGCCCTGGTCCGGGAAGATCCCACATGCCACGGAGCAACTAAGCCCGTGCACCACAACTACTGAGCCTGCGTTCTAGAGCCCGTGAGCCACAACTACAGAAGCCCGCACACCTAGAGCCCATGCTCCACAACAAGAGAAGCCAACACAATGAGAAGCCTGCACACTGGAACGAAGAGTAGCCCCCACTCACCGCAACTAGAGAAAGCCCGTGCACAGCAACAAAGACTCAACACAGCCAAAAATAAATAAAGTAATAAATTTAAAAAGAAAAAAGCTTAAAAAAAAAAGCCATCAGACCAAAAAAAAGTGAGGAAATGAAAGTGAAGAGAAAAGAAGGACTGGAAAAGGAAGATAACACGTGAAAGATGGGTTGGCATCCACAGGGAAAAAAGAAAACCTCAAAGATGCAGCAGAGGCTGCTTTGGATACGGCTGGTGATCCATCCCTTCCACAAGGGTCCTGTGATAAGAATGGTGCTGGGGCTCCTAAGAACCTTTCCGGAGCTTCCTTCCGGGCAGGTGTACAGAGCCCCATGGAAGGTTAAGACAGATGTCCAGAGCCTTCAGTAGGACTGCACAGCATCTCCAACAAAGCTCCTGATGAAACACCTGCTGCCTGACCCAAAACATGCCCATTGAAGGAGGACCAGTTGGCATCTACAGTCAACTGAACAGGTGTGGAATCAACAGCCTCCTGAGAAATGACAGGGCTGAGTAGAAAAGGCAGAGAAACAGCTGTGGACAGGGCCACAGCCTTGTTTGTCATTGTTAACTATTTTACTCTTAAAAATATGGAAGCCTTCATGAATCTGCTAGTCATCCTTGTTCAGGGGCCGTGCTGATCTTCTCTGTACTGTTCCAGTTTTTGTATGTGCGCTGCCTAGGCGAGCACTGTTTTGTTTTTACAGGTAATGTCGACTGAGACCCAAAGCTTTATGCCTTAGAATGTGGCTCCAATACTTCGAGCTGGGAAGAATTGGATGCAAGTGTTCACAAATGCCTCACGTGGCCAGTACTTTTTTTTTTTTTTTTATAACAAAACTGCCACAAGTTATCTAATTTTAAATCATATAACTTCCAGGGAAGAGGGCACCAACTCAGGTCCAAGGTCATTGACTGGATGGAGTTCATTGGTCTGTCCCTTCTTTCCGCGGAGCAGTGGTTGACTTGACCGAATCTCCTGTCCTTCCTCCCTTCTCTCATCTTCAGAGGCCAAAGCATAGGATAGACAAGGTAACATCTGGAGCGCTGGGGTGCACCAGAGAGAGGACACCAGTGTCTGGTCTCAGGCTAAGTCCCTTTTGCTCTAACTAGCTTCAGGACAGCTGTGAGGCCATTCTGTCCACAGCTCCAGGCAGTGGTTAACTGAAGTGCTAGTTGCCATTTTCCACATGCTGAAGCTTCCCTTGGGGTGCTGGCTTAGTTTGTTCAGGCTGCTCCAGAATACCAGAAACTGGTTGGCTTATAAATAACAGTTTATTTCTCACAGTTGTGGAGACAGAATTTCAAGATCAAGGCACCAGCAGATATGGTATCTGGTGAGAACCACTTCCTGGTTCATAGACAGTGTCTCCTCACTGTGTCCTCACATGGCAGAGAGAGGGCAGGGAGCCCTCTGGGGTATCTTTTTTTATTTTTTATTTTTATTTTTTGGCAACACCATGTGGCATGCAGGATCTTAGTTTCCCGACCAGGGATCGAACCCACACACCCTGCAGTGGAACTGTGGAGTCTTAACCACTGGACCGCCAGGGAAGTCCCTGGGCTATCTTTTTTTAATAGGCACTAATCCCAACCATGGGGGCTCCACCCTCATGACTTAATCACTTCTCAAAGGCCCCACCTCCTAATACTTGGGGTTAGGTTTCAACATATGAATTTGGGGGGGACACCCATATTCAGCCTATGACATTCTAACCCTGGCCCCCCAAATTAATGTCCTTCTTACATGCAAAATACATCCATTTTATCCCAACAGCTCAAAAGTCTTTGTTCATTCCAGCATCAACTTAAAAGTCTAAAGTCCAAAGCCTCAACTAAATATCATCCAAGTCAGATATGGATGAGACCCCAGGTACAATTCATCCTGAAGCAAACTCCCCTCCAGCTATGAAGCTGTGAAATCAAACACATTATCTGCTTTCAAACATAGCAGCATAGGATAGACATTCTCATTGCAAAAGGGAGAAACAGGGAAGAAGGAAAGGGTAATGAATCACAAATCTAGTGTATTAGACTTTAAATGAGTGGCATACAAAATGATTTAACAAAACATCACCTGGTAATTGTAAAGCTGTGAACCATATTCTGCAATTGCAGCATAAAATTGTCTGGATTTGTGAGGAAACTCTTTTTCTTTCAGCCTCATGTGATTTCTAAATCCTGTTAAGGAAAAGATTGACTTTGATTAAATAGTTTATCTGGAAACAGTTATAAGATATTTTACATTCATGAAACAAAATTTATATTTTCAGGCAGGACAAAAAAAAATTAAAGTTCTTTCTCTGTGTCCATTTGGGCCTCCTCCCTCCCTCCCTAATATGCAGTGTACATCTGCATTACACATTAACCAGAGCTCCTCAAAGACGGGAGTGAACTTTATATAAATATCAGCATATCATTTTGACGTATGAGCTTTTGTCTCAAAAATGTATATGTGCCTTCGACTTCTGACAGGTGGAACAGTTCTCAGAACTACTGAGAGTCTGTCTCCTGAGATATAATCCTCAGTTTGGCTTGAATAAAATTCCTCTTGTTTCTTCTTTTTTTTTTTTTTTTTTATATAGCTAGCTCCCTTTGTAATCTCATGTATTGTACTTTATTATTTTTTTTTAAATTATTTATTTATTTATTTATTTATTTATGGCTGTGTTGGGTCTTCGTTTCTGTGCGAGGGCTTTCTCTAGTTGTGGCAAGTGGGGGCCATTCTTCATCGCGGTGCGCGGGCCTCTCACTATCGCGGCCTCTCTTGTTGCGGAGCACAGGCTCCAGACGCGCAGGCTCAGTAATTGTGCCTCACGGGCCCAGCTGCTCCGCGGCATGTGGGATCTTCCCAGACCAGGGCTCGAACCCATGTCCTCTGCATTGGCAGGCAGATTCTCAACCACTGCGCCACCAGGGAAGCCCCTCTTGTTTCTTCTTAACCTGATTGTTAATTGAATTTTTGTGGACAACATATATTAATAGAAATTTCTCTAAGCAGGGAAGCTATATCAGATTCTTGGGTGACAATAATTTTCAATGACAGCATAAGGGGCTCAAAAAATTGTTCCTCCATTGAAACAATCATAAGCTTGCAAAGACTAACAGGACCAACTTTATTGGAATTCTGAAATCTAATCTCAAACTTACAGCAACCAGAGGACTGAAGAAAAGGGCAGATTAGTTTTGGAAAGAGAGCAGTGCGGCATTATTGCTCACCTGCTCTACCGTATCCCACTCCCCAGAGTGGTGGCAGTGGCTGTGTGAATGGCAGCCAATGTTTCTGGTGTAGGTGTTGTGCCAGGGGTCTAATACAGACATTGTTCTTCAACTACTGTGACTCTGAGCTTTGACCTGCCTAGTGTTCCCCTGATTAGCTGGTGCAGAGGCTGACCTTTGTTTCTACCCACTCCTTTGGGCTAGAACAGTTTTCTGGGAGGCTGCAATGTCTGTTGAAAGATTTCAAGACATAAACTCGCCATGACGTCTTTGAGGAAGCCCAAACATTGGACTAACTAGACAAAAACTTTATAAACCATCTGTCTTAAATATGCTCAAAAACTAAAGGAAACCATGGGCAAAGAGCTAAAGAAAACCAAAGAAATGAAGTATGAATAAAATGAGAATATCAATAGAAAAATTATAAAAAGAACCAAATATAAATTCTGGAGCTGAAAAGTACAATAACTGAAATGAAAAAATTCACTAAAAGGGCTCAACAGCAGATGTGAGTAGGCAAAAGAGAGAATCAATGAACTCAGAGATAGAACAATTGGAATTATCAAGTATGATGATGAGGAGAGAAAGATTAAAGAAAGTACACAGGGCTTGAGAGACCTGCAGAACAGCATCAAACTTATCAATGTACACTTATGGGAGTCCCAGAAGAAGACAGAGCAAAGGGCAGAAAGAATATTTGAAGAAATAATAGCTGAAAACTTCCCAATTTGATGGAAAGCATAAATCTACACATCCAAGAAGCTCAACAAACTCCAACTAGGATAAACTTAAGGAGACTTATACTAAGACACACTATAATCAGTCAGTCAAAAGCCAAAGGAAGAGAATCTTTTTTTTTTTTTTTACATCTTCATTGGAGTATAATTGCTTTATAATGTTGTGTTAGTTTTTACTGTACAACAAAGTAAATCAGCTATATGTATACATATATCCCCATATCCCCTCCCTCTTGAGCCTCCCTCCCACCCTTGGTAGTGTATATATGTCATTGCTACTCTCTCACTTCATCCCAGCTTCCCCTTCCCCACTGTGTCCTCAAGTCCAAAGACAGAGAATCTTGAAAACAGCAAGAGAAATACTACTTGTCATGTACAAGGAATCCTTAATAAGAATATTATCAGATCTCTGAATATTATCAGAAACTATGGAAGCCAGAAGGTGGTGGGATTACATATTTAACATGCTGAAAGGAAAAAAAACCAAAACATGCCAACCAAGAATTCTATATCCACCCAAGCTATCCTTCAAAATGAAGAGGAAATTAAGACATTACCAGAAAACAAAAACTGAACAAGTTATTGCCAGAATACCTGTCATACAGTAAATGCTAAAGGGACTCCTTCAGGCTGAAGTGAAACGGCACTAGAGAGTCAATGTCATCTGGAGAAAATCAATATCTCCAGTAAGGTAACTATAAGTTTTAATAAGTAAATATAAAAGCCAGTATTATTGTATTTTTGCTTCGTAACTCTTCTTTTTATTTCCTGCATGATTAAAAAGACAAATGTATAAAAATAATTATACATCTATGTTAATGGATACACAATAGATGAAAGTGTAATTTTTGACAACAACAGCATAAAGGAGGAAGAGGCAGAGCTGTATAGGAGCCAAGTACTTATATGCTGTTGAAGTTATGTTGTTACCAATTCAAGCTATATTTTATGAATTCAGAGTGTTAGTTGTAATCTCCATGGTAGTCACCAAGAAAACTTCTAAAAAATATACACAAAATGAGAAGAGAATCAAAACAGTACACTGCAGGGACCTCCCTGGTGGTCCAGTGGTTAAGACTCTGTGCTTCCATTGCATGGGGCGCAGGTTCAATCCCTGATCAGGGAACTAAGATCCCACATGCTGTGCAGCACAGCCAAGAAAAAAAACCCAAAAAAACAATTAAATACAAAAGGCAATAATGAATAAAATGAGGACCAAACAAGATATAAGACAGAGAAAACAATAGGAAAATGGCGGAATTCTTTTCTTATCAGTAATTACTTTACATGTAAATGGATTAAACTCACCAATCAAAATAAAGACTGCCAGAATGGATTAAAAAAACATGATCCAACTATATGTTGCCTACAGGAGACGCATTTTACAACCCAAACTGAAAACTATAAAACAATGCTGAAAGGTAATTTTTAAAGATCTAAATAGATCAGGATGCTTACTATTGTTAAGATGACAATACTACCTGAAACTGTCTATAGATTCCAAGCAATCCCTGTCAAATTCCAACAATGTGGTCCAGGCATAAAGATAGACATATAGACCAATGGGATAGAATTGCAAATCCAGAAATGAGCCCATACATCTATGGCTGATTGAATTTTTTAACAAGGGTGACAAGACCATTCAATGGGGAAAATAGTCTTTTCAACAAATGATGCTGAGACAACTGGATGTCCATTTGCTAAAAAATGAAGTTGGATCCCTACCTCACGCTATATACAAAAATTAACTCAAACTGGATCAGTGAGATAAATATAAGAGTGAAAATCATACAACTCTCAGAAAAGACATAGAAGTAAATTGTCATGACCTAAAATTTAGTAATGGATTCTTAGATATGACACCATTAAAATTAAAACATTTTGTATATCAAAGGACATTACTCAAAAAGTGAAAGGGCGACCTACTGAATGAAAGAAAATATCTGCAAATTATATATCTGAGAAGGGTCTAATATCCAGAATATATTAATATAAAGGACTCTTACAAGTCTAATCACAAAAAGAAAAAAGCCCAATCAAATGGGTAAAGGACTAGAAGAGACTTTCTCCAAAGAAGATATATAAATGTCAAACAAGCACATAAAAAGTGGCTCAGTATTAGTCAATATCAATCATTAGGGAAATGCAAATCAAAACCACAATGAGACGGCACCTCACATCCACCAGGATGGCTACAATCCTAAAAAATGGAGAACAACAAGTGTCGGTGAGGATGTGTGGAAACTGGGACCATCATACATTGCTGGTGGGAAAGTGAAATGGTGCAGCTTCTCTGGAAAAGACTTTGGCAATTCCTCCCTAGCAATTTGTTAGTAGGAATATAACACAAAGAATTGAAAACAGGTACAGTAAGTCCACTACATGTGAATGAGTTCCGTTCTGAGAGCTAGTTCATTAAGTTCAATTTGTTCGTAAGTCCAAATACTTATAATACTTTTCACACAAATAATACATAAAAAACAAAGAAACACAAAAAATAAAGAAAACATTTAAAATTCTACAGTACAGTACCTTGAAAAGTACAGTAGTACAGTACAACAGCTGGCATACAGGGGCTGGCATCAAGTGAACAGGCAAGAAATAAAGATACTGTACTACTGTACTCTATACAGTACTGTACAATAAAGTACACAAAAGCACAACCACTTGCAGAGGATGCACACACATGACAATGTACGCCAGACATGTGAACTAAGTTATGTGATTGGACATGTGAACGTATGTTCGAATCTTTGAAAGTTCACAACGTGAAGGTTCGTATGTAGGGGACTCACCATATTCAAACAAGTACATGGTCACACATGTTCATAGCAGCACTATTCACAACAGCCAAAAGGTGGAAGCAGTGGACGCCCATCCATAGTTGAATGGATAAACAAATTGTGGTCTATTGATACAATGGAATATTATTCATCCACAAAAAGGAATGAAGCACTTATTCATCTACAACATGGATGAGGCTCAAAAACATGATACTTAGTGAAAGAAGCCAGACAAAAATGGTCATACATTGTATGATTCCGTTTATGTGACACATTCAGAACATGTCAACCCTTAGAAACAGAAAGCAGGATGGTGGTTGCCAGGGGATAGGGGAGGGGGAATGGGGAGTGACTGATTAATGGGTGTGGGGTTTGTTTTGGGGTTGATGAAAATGTTTCGGAGTTAGAAGTGGTAGTTGTACAACATTGTGAATGCACTCAATGTCACTAAATTGTTCACTTCTAAGTGGTTAATTTTATATTATGTGGATTTCACCCCAGTAGATAAAAAAAGGATCCGAGGGGCTTCCCTGGTGGTGCAGTGGTTAAGAATCTGCCTGCCAATGCAGGGGACACGGGTTCCAGCCCTGGTCCAGGAAGATCCCACATGCCGCGGAGCAACTAAGCCCGTGCACCACAACTACTGAGCCTGCGCTCTAGAGCCCATGAGCCACAACTACTGAGCCCATGTGCCACAACTACTGAGCCTGCACTCTAGAGTCCGTGCTCCACAACAAGAAAAGCCACCGCAATGAGAAGCCTGCACACCGCAATGAAGAGTAGCCCCCGCTCGCCGCAACTAGAGAAAGCCCACGCACAGCAACGAAGACCCAATGCAGCCGAAAATAAATTAAAAAAAAAAGAAGGATCTGAGTCCAGTTTAATTCCATTGAAATCATTAACACATCAGTGGTGTCTAAAATGGATCTGGCCCCTTTGTGGGCAAGTGGTCGAGCTTACAGTGGGGAAAGACAAAGAAGAAGTTTGCATGCACTGTGAAGTGTTATCTTAAAAGATGTCAAAGGAATATAGGGTATTCATTTCCAAAACAAGGAAAATCCTGAGCACAAAGAGTTCTACCGTTCACGTGGCGCGCTCCTGACACAGGCAGGGAGGTGGGGCCTAAGAAGGGCAGGCGTGGGCTAGGGCACTGTACACGGGGCTAGGGTAGAGCTGTGGGAAATCTCATCACAGAGGGTTCACGAGTCAGGGCCAGGCAGCAGCAAGGGGGCTGGGGCGTGGGTGCGGCCTCCTGAGGTTCACAGTCTGAAATCAGCAGAGATGAAGACGAGACAGCTGGAAGCAGCAGAGCCAGGCAGTGTGCAGTTCTCGGTAGGAACTGGAATATTCAAGGTCTAGTCTAGAGGTCTGCTGAGATGGGGTGGGTGCTCAGGGCACTAAGATGCAGCTGAAGGAAGGCTGGTGCAGGCTTTAGAGAGCCCTCGGTCCAGGTGTCTGCATGCAGTCCCAACTAAATAGCCCCCACTGCCATGTAAAACAGCATTTCGTGGTGAAACTGGGTGGAACTCTTTCATGGGCAGTCTACACTTCAGGTTGTCTGCATACCACAGAGCAGTTTTCCGGTGTGCTAGGGTTTGTGATGGGTGATATTTACAGTCAGAAAACTGCAAACGGCATGTTCCATCATTTCTTCAAGAATCCCATGATAAGCCAGAGTTTTTGGTTGTCAAAATCCCATAAGATGAGTCACCCAGATTTAGAAAAGGTCAATTGTATGTGTTTGCAATAAAAATATAAAGGATTCTTAATTTCAAAGCAACTTCTTTCATTTTAAACTGTGATTCTAAGAGAAATAAAGTACTTGCTAAGTTTTCACAAAGATGCCCATATTACTTTTACAATCAGAAATAAAAGATTAAAAAAAAAAAAAAAAGGAATGGTTCAAGAGCGTGCAGTCACTTCCAGGCTCCTGTGGCATTTATTACAAACGTGAGTCATTCCACTGTGATGTCTCTCTCCACACACATCCTGTGAAATGGCTTCAAGGATCATTATTTAGGAAGACTCACCTAGAAGAAGAAAAGTCAGTATAAACACCGTACTCGCGACAGTCTTCCACGATCGAGTCAACCTAAAAAGAAGAAAAATAACGGCAGAAAGAATTTAACCACACACCACCCTTCACCTTTAATTTGAACTTTAACCTCTAGAACCAAGACAACAAACGTGACTAGGATGAGCATGTGAGTTAATTTAATTCCTAATCCACTATCTGCGAAACTGAGGGAAAGCAGTATTCAGGCTGGCGCATATACAGATTCACACACACATGTATACCCCTCTCTTCCACACACATTACTGTCATGCTGTTTCATGTTTTTATGCCTGTAAATGCTTATAAAGAAGAAAACAAAGGAGGTTATCCTAGAGGTCTGCAATGTAGGGTGAGCCAAAGAGAAAAAAGAAAAGTCAGAGTCGGATTTTGTGGAAATTCGGTATTAAGCTAAAGAACCACGACAATGAGCAACTACCTGATAAAATTCTTGAAAGCAATCCTAACCTTTTTTCCCACTTTCTATTGAAGTACAACATACATACGGAAAAGAGCACAAACCATCACACAGCTCAGTGGACCTTCACCAAATGAACGTATCCACGTAACTTCACCCAGAACCGGGAAGGAGCACGGCAGCTGGTCAGCAGCCCCTCTCGGCCCCCATCAGACCCTGCATTTCCCGCCCCTGAAGGGCACCTCTCTCCCAGGCTCTGTGCCCACCGAGTAGGCCGCCTGGTTGGGAAGCATCGTAAACGGAACATACGTGTGGTCGCTCCTCTGAATGTTTGCGAGCCGTCCATGGCCTCACGCGGCGTGGCTGCAGCCCCTTCCTCCTTACCACCGCAGAGTATCCCACTGTGTGAGTACACACACGGGCACCGTCCTAACGTTGGTGGGCATTCGGGGTCGTGATGCACAACACCGTTGCAGTCTTACAAACAATGCTGCTGTGAGCCCTCTTGTCCGTGGCTTTTGATGGACACGCCGTGTGTATTTCATTTAGGCGAACTCCCAGGAGAGGAACTGCTGGGTGGTAGGCTCTGTGCATATTCAGCCTCAGTAGATTTTTCCAAAGAGTTTTACAATGTGATCCCAGTTATAACCTTTTCAGATCCAACTTTAAAGATTGTTTAAAAAGAAAAAAAAAAAGAAATTGGCTAAAACAGGCTAATCCCGTTAAGACAGAAGGCTAGGAGCTTTGGGACAAAGTACTCTAAGGTGGCAGACTGAAATTTCTATTTAAAACATACGAAAAACTAGGTAAAGATGAATCGCTCATTAATTACAGATGACACCTTGACGTAGCAGGAGAAGCACTGGCTCACAACTTAGGAAAGGGGGCGTTGTTGCTGAACGCAAGTCTGTGTGCCCGATGCACAGTGAGGGCAGACGAAACAGAAACGTGGGAGTGTGGAGCAGAGAAAGTTTTATTTCAGGGCCGATCAAGGAGACGGGTGGCTCACGCCTTAAAACCCCTGAACTCCCTGAAGCCTTTCAGCAAAGCCCTTTCATAGGAAAGGTGAGGGACGGGCGTGGTTGGTTGCTGCAGCCTTCTTGGTGCCAGAGCCTTTGTTCTCGCAGCTGTCCGTGAAGGTCAGGTCACGATGTTCCTGTAAACCTCCATCAAAACAAATGTTATCCTCTGTCCTGCAAGTTTTTATCTAAAGGTGTAATGCTCACAAAGGTCGTAGACAAGGAAGAGAAAGACAGGCATTACATTCCTTCTCCATGCATCCTTGCGGCCTTTAACACATAACAAATCCCTAAGCGAAGCGACAGCGTCACCCCACATCTTACTTGTTCAGGTCCCAGGTCTCGACTTTCGCCCTCCGAGGTCCAGGCCGTGGCTGAGGGGACGGGGGCCCCTGTGCGGGCCGGTCACCCTGCCGGGCAGCGCTCATCCAACACACAGTCTGGGTCTTCCTGCCAGTGCCCAGGCCCCCCCGCTGAGGAATCCCAGCTGGCAGTGCCCTCAGGGCCAGGTCCCCAGACCTGCCCAGCCACCATCATTGAGGGAGCCGGGTGCCCAGGACCCAGCCGGCCCTCAGCCTCCTCAGGCCACGCAAATGGGGACCAGGTCCCTCGGACCCGTGCTCACAGTCTGGCGATAACGGCCTGGCGTCCGCCCCGCCCCTATGACACTGCTGGGCCTGAGTCTCAGCAAGTCACTTGAGCAGTTTGGGTTTGGGGTTTTGACCTGTTATGAGCTAGTTGCCATCAACAGAAAGGCAGAATTCCCTGCTCCAGGCGAATGAAGAATGGCTGAGCAAGGGACCTCAAGTCTGGAAGCTGCTTCATTCATAGTGCTGGACCCTGCACACGAAGAGACCGGGCAAGAGGCCACTGACAAATGAATGACCCGAGAGGCCGCAGTTTACAGTCATAATTTCACACTGCTGCCGAAGTGCATTCTCTCAAAAAGAATGTCTTTCTCTTTCATAACCCTTGTCCCCCACTCGCTGTAATTAACCTAAAACCCCAGGCCACAGAAAGTAACATTGCTGTTTAACATTATGCAAGGAGACAGGAAACAGATTTCCTGAATTCATTTGAGCTAGTTGACCAAATGGACAGATTTGCTCCCTCAGGGATCTGCTTCTGAGCTGTACTGTCCATTGGGCTTGTAACCTGACAGCCCGGGAAGCAGCTCCAACGCCGCGGGGAGTATAGACTCAGGACTGTCAGGGAGGAAAACATTTTCCTCTCCCCTCCTAGGTTCCTCTGGCTGGTCTAAGAATTAAATGGACCTGAGACAGATTAAGCAAACACAAGTTTTATAACAGGTACGTGTGAGGGAGGCCAGGAAAATGGAGTCGCTCACCCAGATGGCTGAGACGCTCACCTCAAATACCATCTTCAGCTAAAGGCAGAAGAGGAGGTCAGGTTTGGGACTTTAGAGGGGAGGAAGGCAGTTCACATGGGGATGGAAAAGCAAGTGTCTGGTACATAAAAGCGGAGACAGTGGGACACAGAATGGACCCTGATGTCTGGGCCCTGCCGGTCCCCACCCCTTGCCCCAATTCTCTGCAGACATCCCTCCCTGCTGATAGCTCTGTTCCAGGGACAGTCCCTTTATCTCAGTTCTTTACGCAGCTAAGGGGGAGGTAAAAAGAAAGACCTCCTGAGTCTTCTGTTTCTTCAAAATAATCAGCCTAAATTAACCCTCATGCCAAAGAGACATATTTTATGGGGGGGAGGGCAAATTTTGTTCCTCTACAGAATGAGCCACCTAATTCCCCCCATATAGAATCTTTAAGTGGCTTATCCGTCTACAAAAAGCAATCATGCCTATTGTCCATCCAAGGTGGTGAGAATGTGCTAAAAGCAACAGAGAGGTAGGTCTTCCCAACCCTCTTCTCTGAAGGGACGTGCATTCTTGAAACCACCATACCCCTTGAAATCTCACTGGTCACCTGGGGGATCCACTGTCTAAAGAGAGTTACTCAAAGGTCATGGACCCCTCCCAAGGGACTGGCTTAATGAAAATTACCACATACCTCATTAACCAAAGGTTAACTAAGCTTTTTGATTAAACCTTAGCTGTTACCATGGGGACGGTTACTTCATTACTCTTTGTTTTGTTTTCCCAGCAGGCAGCTCCAAGGAGGCAGGTAAAGGGTCTTGGGTCTTTGGGCCACCCAAGTGTCCGGGGCTTTCCTGCTGTCTCCTCATGTGCTCTAACTAGAGGAGACAGTTATTAGCTCAAAATATGTACCCACTAACAGCCTGTGTAGTCAATTCTCACCCAAGGATGTAACAAATGCCCTCTGTGTCCAGAGCCGTAAAGCTCAGCGCTGGACCCTGCACAGGACAGAGACCGGCCAAGAGGCCACTGACGAATGACCCGAGAGGCTGCAGGTTACAATCACATAATTTCACACTGCTGCCAAAGTGACATTAAAAAAGAATGTCTTCTCTTTTATAACCCTTGTCCCCCACTTGCTGTAATTAACCTAAAACCCCTGCCATTAGAAAGAAGACAGCAGGCCACAGAAAGTACTGGGATTCAGAGAAATCTTCAGAGCCTTTCTCTATAAAGGAGGGTTATTTTCCAGGTGAACAGAGCACATAGGACACATGACATGTATCCCATCAGATCTTATGGAATCCCCCTGCAGGTACGTACCCACTGGCGTCAGGGTTTTCCTGCTTGGAGAGCACAGCACTCCTGCTCGAGCTGCTGCCGGCCTCCTCAGAAGGACCCCTGAAGAGCCTGGCGCCCCGCCTCGACCTGGGTCTTCCACTCATTTTCCCCACGAGGAACAAGTTGCTGGTAGATGGAATACCGTCCGCTGTCTCTTTGCTACCTGATGGAAAACATGATGCGATCCATAATGCGCTTTGGGTTGGTTCGGGTTTTGTCTTCTTACCTCTCAGGTGGTTGTCCTTCGAGGAGGAAACCGAGTGAACAAACCTTGAGATGCCTCGGGCTCTTCTGTTGCATCACCTTCTGTGACACATCACAATGGCCCAGCCCCGCGCAGGGGGTGCACGCGGCCCCCTCCACCAGCCAGCACACGTCCTGAGTGTACATCACAGTGCTTTATGGCAGCAGCTCCCAAACATACCAGGAAATGCCAGGGTACCCGTACCCACTGTTCTCAATTTTTTTTAATTAAAAAAAATTTTTTTTCTTTTGGCCATGCCGCACGGCATGTAGGATCTTCGTTCCCCAACCAGGGATCGAACCCATGCCCCCTGCAGTGGAACTGCAGAGTCTTAACCACTGGACTGCCAGGGAAGTCCCCCTACCCACTATTCTGCTACAACAAATCAATGTTTCACTGTGTTTGCTTCAGTACTTTTTAAAATTTATTTTTGCTGTGTTGGGTCTTCATTGCTGCTTGAGGGCTTTCTCTATTTGTGTCAAGTGGGGGCTACTCTTCGTTGTGCTGCGCAGGCTTCTCATTACAGTGACCTCTCATTGCGGAGCACGGGCTCTAGGCGCTCGGGCTTCAGTAGTTGTGGCACACAGGCTCAGTAGTTGTGGCTCACGGGCTCTAGAGCGCAGGCTCAGTAGTTGTGGTGCACGGGCTTAGTTGCTCTGCAGCATGTGGGATCTTCCCGGACCAGGGCTTGAACCCATGTCCCCTGCACTGGCAGGCGGATTCTTAACCACTGCCCCACCAGGGAAGACCTTCAGTACTTTAAAAAAAAAAAAAAAATACTAGAGCCTTCCCTGGTGGCAAAGTGGCTAGGAATCCGCCTGCCAATGCAGGGGACACGGGTTCGAGCCCTGGTCTGGGAAGATCCCACATGCCGCAGAGCAACTAAGCCCGTGAGCCACAACTACTAAGCCTGCGCTCTAGAGCCCACAAGCCACAACTACTGAGCCCGTGAGCCACAACTACTGAGCCCACGTGCCACAACTACTGAAGCCCGCGCGCCTAGAGCCCGTGCTCCACAACAAGAGAAGCCACCGCAATGAGAAGCCCGTGCACCACAACGACGAGTAGCCCCGGCTCACGGCAACTAGAGAAAGCCTGCAGCAGCATCGAAGACCCAACGCAGCCAAAATTAAATAAATAAATTTATTTAAAAAAAACAAAAAAACAACAAAAAAAGTACCTTAACTAAAAAACACTTTAAAACAAAAACAAACAAAAAACCCAAACATGTAGTAGAACATCAAAAGATTACTGCTAATCACAAAAAACAGACATCTCAAGTTAATGAATTTAGTGCTTTTCTATGTATGGGAAGATGCAAGAGTCTGGGCTCATTGAAATCATTCCATTGATCTGCACCTCAGCTATCTGGGGCCAGTGTCCTGCTTTTCTCCATCCCAAATCCCCTCCTCAGTGGCCTGATGGTGGGGCAATATTCCTTGTTTACTGGAATGGCTTGCAACTTTTTTTGTCCACACATCACAATTCACTCACCCGTTCTTATATGGATGTAAAGTTCTGTTGCTTTTGGTTTTTCAGAAGCACAATGAATGTTCAATATCTGTCTTTGTACACGTCTCCTGCACACCACAAGGGCTTCCCTGGGTGGACACGCAGGAGAGGAATTGCTGGGAATGATGAGCATGGTTATTTGGGGCATAAAATTCCAGGGTGACAGTTATTTTCCTCTCAGCCCTTTGGAGATACTATTCCATGGTCTTGGACTCGATTGTTGTGGATGAAAATTCTGCCTAAACTTCATTCCTCTTTATTCCTTTTTTGTGAGAGTGTCTGTATGGCAACTTGGTTTTTCTTTTCCCTTTGGTCGTTTTTAAGATTTTCTGTTCATCTTTGATGTTCTTCAGTTTCACCCAGTGTACCTCAGTGTGATAATGGTTTTTAATTTTTCCTTCTTTTTGGAGGAAAAAGCATAAGATACTTCATGCTTTCAGTTTGAGTACTCATGTATTTCTTCAGTTCCAGAATATTTTTCAGCCATCAGCTCTTTAAATGCTGCTTCTTTGCCATTGTGGCTCTTTTCTTATGATGGCCCACCTGCTGACATTTGTGACTCCTCTCGTTTTATTCTCCATAGCGCTCAACTGTCCCTTCGTATTTGTTTTTGATTTTTTTCTGTTTTTTGGTTTTTCTCTCTTTGCTATGCGGATTTCAGGGTAAATTTGTAAGTGCTAGTATATAATTCAATGATTTTCTTTTCTTTTTTTAAGATTTTTTTGATGTGGACTATTTTAATCTTTATTGAATTTGCTACAATAGTGCTACTTTTTAAAATGTTCTTTGGGTTTTTGGCCATGAGGCATGTGGGATCTTAGCTCCTGGACCAGGGATCGAACCTGCACCCTCTGCATTGGAAGGCGACGTCTTAATCACTGGACCGCCAGGGAAGTCCCACTAATTTTCTTTTTAACTCTGTGAAATATAGACCTATCCCAAGAAATCCCAAGATTCCTGATTTTTTACCTAATGGTCCCAAATTCAAAAGATACAAAATGATACATAGCAAAGTGTTGCCTTATTTAACCCACTTCTGCCTTGTAGTTATCAGTTCTCCACCCTCCTTGCATCCATGGGACCATTTTCTTTTATTTTCTTTCAAAGATATGATATGCATGTACAAATATATATGTAAAATACATATACTTATGTACAAATATATGGGTGTATCTATCTCTCTCCATCTATCTGTCTATTCATCTCTTCACTTTGTTGAAAGTAAATGGTAGCTTGCTAGGAACCATGCTCTGCATCTTGCTTTTTTCACATAAAAATATATCTTGGTGACCATGATAGTGGTGGTGGTGATGAAAAAAGAAGAAACGTAAACAATAGCTTTGATTTTAGGGTAGTAACTTTTCTCTCTCAGTAAATGGTTTATGAAAGTTCCAAAGAATCTTTAATCTTTTAAAAATGTATTGTAAAACCTGCCAAGTATAATAAATTAATTCATATTAGGAAAAAATATATCTTGGAAGTTTTTCTGACTCACTTTGAGATGATCTTCCTCATTCTTTCATGTCTGCCTAGGATTTCATTGTACGAATGTGCACTGAACAGTTTACCCTGATGAGCATCTTTATATTGAAAACAGTGTTCAGTAAATAACCACATGCTGAAGTTATTCTGAGTGTACGAGTACATCTGCAAGAATGCACAGCCAGAGGAAGAACTGCTGGGTCAAAGTCTCTGTGTGTTTGTAATTTTGATAAATGTTGCCTTTGTCCTCTGCGGAGACTCTACCAGTTAAGTTTCCATTAGGAATTTATGAGATTTCCTCCTGTTCACCAACATGGTGTTTTATCAACCTTTTTATCTTTACCAGTTGAATAGCTTTTAAAAAACTGTACCTCAGGATAGTTTCCTTTTGCATTCCAATGAGTGAGTTTGAGCTTTCTTTTTCCCACATGATTAAGACCCAAGTTCTCCTGGGTTCTGCTTTTTTTTGTTTTTTTGTTTTGTTGACCTGTTTTTGCTTTGTTTCTTTTGCTTGGAAATTTATTTTTAAAATCATTATCATTCTTTCATTTATGTCTTTAAGTGTTTTCTTATTTCTTTAAGTGTGTACTCATTTGAAAACCCTTTTCAAACAACTGGATTAAAAATAAAATCTGTCTGGAGATCATTCATTTCCTGATGAGTCACCATCTTTCCATGGCCTGTTTCCTCAGTGACTTAGGGTTTTGGATTGCAGACTTATTTTGAGTGGGGAGTTTCCTAGTTTCACTCCCATCTCTGATCTTCCGTGTTTATTGGCACCCCATGACTTCCAGACTTGTTAATTTTTTTCTATTTGTATTTTGTCTATTGTTGTTATAAATTTGGAATAAGGAGGTACTTGAGACCACAACCCCAAATCTGATATTTTTCAGAAGACCCCAACATATTTTTAAAAGCAGTATTGTGACACAGACCTTTCAGCCTCCTACCTGCAATTGGGTTTCCTTTCTTCTATGACAACAAATAAGGAAAACTTCATTTTTTTTAACATCTTTATTGGAGTATAATTGCTTTACAATGGTGTGTTAGTTTCTGCTTTATAACAAAGTGAATCAGTTGTACATATACATATGTTCCCATATCTCATTTTAAATGGAATCAGAAAGCTCCTGAAGGGGTAGCTCTCATGAAGGTGCTGGGAAGAAAGAGGGAGGTAAGGATTGCTGTAACAAGGTCTGTTAGTGTAGAATTGTCTTGGTCTCAACTTCTTATCCATGATAATAAGAATGTTACTTTTCTTCTGGCACAAGGAGGGCATTCTTCAACATGGGAATTTCTTCTGATTTTAAGGGAAGGAAGATCCCTCCCCACCCCAGTAACAATGCACTAACCACAACTTGCAGCCAACAAGAAACTGCCACAACCTGGAACTCTTGTTCTTTTCTAATGAACTTTTATTCAAAACAACCCTCCCCAATTTCCTCCCAAAACCTAATAAAAACTGACCTTCCCTTTGTCTCTTTGGACTTGCCTATGGTTCACCACAGTGTGGACAAAGAATGTCTCCTGCCATGTTAGTAAACAGGACATGTGGCCATCAAAAGCCATCAGCCACTGCAGTCTCATGGACTGTGCACCCTGAGGGGATCCAGAATGGAGAAAATCTGGACACTGGCCCTAGATAGCTGAGGTGCACATCAAAGGAATGATTTCAGGGAGCCCAGACTCTTGTATCCTCCCATACATACAAAAGCGCTAAATTCATTAACCTGAGATATCTGGTTTTCTTTAATTAACAGTAATCTTTCGATGTTCTGACTACCTGGTCTTTGCCGCAAAATCTCCTACATATTCTGGCTCCCGCCTTACCTTTTTTGGAGCAGTCCCTCAGAGCGATCTGAGAGGCTGTCTTCTCGGCTTAAGTCCTCAGCAAGTCCACTGAATAAAACATAAATTTCGACTTTTAGGTTGTGCTTTTTTTTTTTCCAGTCAACAATAGCTTGTTTGTCCCAGATTGCAATTCCTCTGCTATTCCCAAATAAACTCAACCCTGCTTTTATAGTTTGTCAATTATTTTATTTAAGATTACAGTTTCGATGGTTCAGAAGGAATTCTGATTGGCCATAATCTATATTAACATTTCTCTTCCCCAGCCCTTCTTGGCTGTGCCCTCTGAGACCCTTTCTTTGCAGGACCTTCCCAGCCCAGTTACTAGCTGTTCCCAACTGAGCCAGGAGCAAGAGAAATATGCCATCCCTGCCAAAAGTTGGGGAGCGTTGTGGCTGGAAGTAAACATTTGGGAGTCGTCTCACATGGGGGTGCTGGAGGAGATTGCATAATCAGTGAGCATGGATAGCACACAGAGATAGCTGTCCAAAGACTGAGGTCTATGGCACTCCAAAATATAGATGCCAGGAAGAAATGTAGGATCCTGCGATGAAGACTAGCTTGCAGAATTAGCTTGCGAGTTAGAGTGAAAACAGCAGAGTCCCAGGTCTTGGAAGGCAAGTAAAGAAGGTGTGCGGGACCACTTATCCAAGCAGTCTTAACTGTTAGTCTCCAGGTGCAACAGTTTCAAAGCTGTGAAAGTTATGGGAATGTCTGGTTCAGATGAATGATCCAAACATAGTTCTAAAAGCCAGTTCCTCCTGAAATCCTAAACATGATGCAAAGCCTTTGTCTTAGTCCACGAGGGAGCCCACAGACTGGGTGACTTATAAACAACAGGAATGTACTTCTCCCAGTTCTGGAGGCTGCAGCAGGTCTGGTGAGAACCTACTCCTGGTTCCCTGACGCCATCCTCTCACTAACCCTAATCCCTGGGCAAACAATGCTGTGACTTATGCAAAAGGAAGCCCTGATATTCTTAGTGACAGTCTACGGGCCTCTACCTGCAGTGGAACAAACATTTGACATCATTGAAAAACAAAGTCTTGATTACTTTCAAGACTGGGCCAGCTGAGGATCCTGAAAATATTATATGAGAGCCGGATTAACCTCAGTTAGGGTTAATTCCCATCGCAAGAGTTACCCTGTCGTTACCCAATTCGTACATCACCTGTCTTCTGCTAGATTTCTAGGGCTTTACTTGTGTAGCAGAAGCAGCACCTTGTTTAATTAAAGTTGCCAAATGACCACCTTTAAAGACATCTTGATTTTTCTTTTTTCTGCGAAAGAAAACCTTAGCTCCATACTACTGCCCGGGTGGTGGGAACCACAGGGTCTCCAGCGGCTAGTCCTCTCCATCATTCTCTCCGGATGACCACGTCGTGGTCCCTGCTGCGGCCTCTGGGCTCACGGAGCGGAGTGGGGAGCCCGACTCACAGTAGAGCCCGAATCCAGGTGGGACAAAAGTGCGCACTGAAGTCAAGCGTTGGGACTCTGAACACTGTTCCGAGGAAACACCGCCAAAGACTTTTTTCTAAAGGATGTCTCAATTTCCAAACCAGAAATACTGAAAAAATAAAGTGTGTGGAAGACGTCTACATGGTAATTTTACTACTGATACACAGTTGGCAGAAATGGCTGTGTGCTGAGTTTTGCCAGGTACTTATTTGTCCTTTTTTAAAGATAATTAATTAATTAATTAATTATTATTTATTTATTTTTGGCTGCGTTGGGTTTTCGTTGCTGCGCATGGGCTTTCTCTAGTTGCAGCGTGGGCTTTCTCTAGTTGCAGAGAGCAGGGCTACTCTTCGTTGGGGTGCATGGGCTTCTCATTGCAGTGGCTTCTCTTGTTGCGGACCAGGGGCTCTAGGCATGGGGACGTCAGTAGTTGTGGTTTGCGGGCTCTAGCGCGCAGGCTCAGTAGTTGTGACGCACGGGCTTAGTTGCTCCTCGGCATGTGGGATCTTCCCGGACCAGGGCTCGAACCCGTGCCCCCGGAATTGGCAGATGGCTTCTTAACCACTGCGCCACCAGGGAAGCCCTGTCCTCTTTTTCTTAATGCATTAAATGAATGGGAGATTGACAAGAAAATCTCTGTCGAATTTCTTGGACGACTGGGAGGGGAGGGCGCACCAGAATTCTGAGGCCGGCCTCGCCCCCAGAACGCCCCATGCCTCGCCCCGCCAGCAGCGCGGCCTGGCCCAGCACCGAGGCAACGCCCCTGTCAGCAGCGCAGCCACGCCCCCGCCACGCCCTGAGGACTCGCCCGGCCAGCAGCGCGGCCACGCCCCCGCCACGCCCTGAGGACTCTTCCGGCCGGCAGCGCGGCCACGCCCACGCCAGCACTTAGGTCCCGCACCGGCGCCGGGCAGTTGATAGTAGGAGCCCGCGCTCTGCCCCTGGAGCTGATTGGCCGGCTGCGGCCCCTCACACTGCCCCGATTGGCTGCCGCTGCTCCTGCTGCGACCGCCGGTTGGCCCAGGCCGTTGCCCCGGCGACGCGGGTTGCTGTGGTTCCGTGCCGCGCTGGGAATTTGGGTTTGGTCCCAGCCGCCCCCTGGAACAGAGTGGTCTCGGACGCTGCAGGTGGCAATCACCGAGACCCTAGGCCTGCAGGTGAGCAGAGTCAGACGGCCAGTGGGGTCGGGGCAGGGAGGGGGCCACCCGTCACCCGGGATGGAGGAGCACCGGGCCGGGGGGGGGGTGTACCTCGGAACCTGCTGTCCCCTGCTGTCTACTCGGCGTGTGTGTGCCCCTGCTGTATACCCTGCCCGGACGTGTCCCTGCTGTATACCCGTGTGGATGTGCTCCTGATGTAGACCCTGCCTGTCAGGCGGAGGAGGACAGACAGAGAAGGAACGGGGACCCGGCCTCTGCAGCTCAACCCCCGCGTCGGTTCCTGGTTCACCCGAGAACAGAGAAGAGCCGGCCCAGCGTGACTCCCGGCATGAGGAACACGAGCAAGGAGCTGCACGGCGCCACGAGCCGCTATGCTCCCTGCGGTGAGTGACCCGAGGAGAGGAAGCCCGCGTTTGCTCTGCGGCTGGACTGGCTCAAACCAGCATCCTGCGTGCGTGTGTGGCGGGGGTGGCCGGGAGGGGACAGGACAACACGGGGTACCCTCAGAGAAAGCTGCACACTGCCCCTATGCCCCAGTGTGGAAGCAAGGCTTGAAGGGTAGCATGGGGGGAAACTAAGCTTGTTAGTTAGTTTGTTTTTTCCCTTTATTCAACAAAAAGAAAGTCAGGCTACCCACTGCTGTTGGAGCTCCTCAGTTTTTGGAGCGATAGCATCTCTGAAAATTTCTCTGTAACAGTAACCCTGTGTAAGTCTCACAGGGGTCTCCCTGTACGTTGGCTTGGGCACTTTCATTTTCAGCTGCATCCCCATGTATTTCATTGATCACCTATCTCTTGCTCCTAATTTAGACCCCAACCAGGGTAACTATGTCTCCTGCTTTAAGCAGTGGGACACAGGAAACAAGCCTCTGGTGGAGGTTCCCACGGCAGTGGGCTTCTCACTGTGAAGCTGGCAGAAGGGAAGGAGGAAGACCTGGGTGCTGGAGTCTGATTTTGCCTTGGTTTTTACGCTGCCCCATCTCGAGAAGGGCTGGAGAAGGAGGGAGGAGAAGAGAGTCCCAGAGCTCTGCTGGGAAAGGCAGGGTGAGGGCTGGCAGGGGGGCTGCGGGCAGTGGGACCAAGCATGGGCTTCTTCACAGCCTCAACGTGCGTCTTGCCTGGAGCTCAGCTGTGGCCACTATGGTTGGGTCCGTGGCTGTGCTGGGAATGGGGCAGGGGACGGGAGGCCTGGGCCCCCGTCTCCACGGTGGGCTCTCAGCCTGGGTCTGACGTCTCAGTGCCTTAGTGTGTGGCCTCCCCATGTGAGCAGCACAGAGGACGGCGACACTTGCCAGGTGCTCTGCTAAACAGTGTCACACTAACACTGAACTTCAGAACAACCTGTCGAGGGGTCCTTAGCCCTGGTTTATAGGTGAGGAAGCCGAGGCTCAGAGTTTCAGGAGGCTGCCCTGTTCTCCAAGGCCGCAGCGGCCCAAAGGCAGGGCTCCAGAGCCCCGTGGGACGTGGCCTCAGACACCAGAGAGCTGTGGGGCTGAGTCACCTTGCGGCCTCTCTGAGCCTGGCTCCTCATGGATAAAGCCAGCACGCGAGGGGGCGAGGGAGCTCGTAAAGAAACCTACACGGTAGTAAGTGATCTGGTACCATACAAGTACTGATCATGTTTGAGGACAAGACAGTTCTCGTTCCTTTAACCCTGTGTGTGTGTGTGTGTGTGTGTGTGTGTGTGTGTGTGTGTGTGGTGACAGCTGGTTCACAGTGACTCGTGTGCTGGCTCTCTGAGCAGGGCACACAGTGATAAACAGCCAACCAGGTTAGAGCTCAGTGCCCGCCCAAAGCTTCCGGTAATGAGAAGTAGAAGCTACTCTGCTCTCTGTGGATTAATTAGTAATCAAAACACAGAGAGGAAAAATCAAGCAAGAACCGAATGCCTTCCCTCTAAAAGAAAATATTTGAGCTGAATACAATCAGATAAGATGGTCCTACCCATCCTCCTAGTTCTTAAATTAATTCTCTGTGAGCTTGGGCACACTTCTTTAAAGCTTTCCCGGGGCGGGGGGTTTCTCCTTTTCAAAACTATAGTGTTTCCACTATACTGTTCATCTAATTACTGTTCTTTAGATATTTAAAAGATTTCCCATGAACATTCATTTTTATGCAGTGAACTAGCTTTAGTTCCAAGTACAGATGGGGTGGCTAACTTTTAGCTTCAGAGGACAGTGGCTTCTTGTTCCTGGGATTCACGTGTGCTTGTGTAAAGGGATCTATTCAGCACCATTTTCCTGTGTTCCTACTGTACCAGCCAGGGTTCTCCATAGCCCAGCAAGATGTGTGTGTGTGTGTGTGTGTGTGTGTGTGTGTGTAGAGAGAGAGAGAGGGAGGGAGGGAGATTGACTGGGAGACTGATTTATTTTAAGGAATTGGCTTACACAGTTGTGGAGCAGGCAGGTCCAAAATCTGCAGGCCGGAGACCCAGGGAAGGGCTGATGCTGCAGTCCTGAGTCCAGAGGCTGTCTGGGGGCTGAATTCCTTCCTCCTCAGGATACCTCAGTCTTTTCTCCTAAATCCTTGAACTGATGGCATACGGCCCACCAACGTTAGGGAGACTTACCTGCTTAATCAGAGTCTATTGATTTGACCGTTAATCTCCTCTAAAAAGCACCTTCACAGTAACATGCCAGACTAAACATCTGGGAACTGTGGCCTAGCTAAGGCGACACATAAAATTACCCATCACACCTGCCAGGAGCCAGTCCTGTGTTAGACCCTGAATGCCATGCTTTTTTTTTTTTTTTTTTGGCCACGACACACAGCTTGTGGGATTTTAGTTCCCCGACCAGGGATCGAACCTGGGCCCTCATCAATGAGAGTTCAGAGTCCTAACCACTGGACTGCCAGGGAATTCCCTGAACGCCATGCATTTTTGACAGCTGGTTCCAGTAAGCTCTTAAATGCAAGAGTTACTTGTGCTACGATAGTGGCATCTTTCTTATTTCACACTCCTGGATTTTGTGTCCAAAGCTTTCAATCAGCGGTGATATTTGTTCTTATATTTGGACATGCGGTTAATCAGTTTCTGACGCAAAGTGTCACCAGAACACAAAGAGCCCGAATGTCCTAGGGTCTTCCCTCTGTGGAGCCATAAGTGGGCCTGATCACTACAGGTCCCTGGGCTTCTGCCCACACCTCTCACTCCTGGCAGGGACCCTCACAGGTGGTCACAAAGCAGCCTGCAGGGCTGTGTCTTGGGTGCCCACTGAGGGGGCCTCAGGGCTCTGACAAGGCCAGTTCAGCTCACCCCCCGTGGCCACTCTGGGTGGGGCGGGGGGTTCAGATCGATGGGGAGGGAGGGCAGGGAGCAAGCTGGCCTTCATTCACCGCCACCCCCGTTTGTCCTCCCACCCTCCTCTTCACAGGACCCTGTCCCCTAGAAATCCCACACCTTTTATCTACACTCACCGCGCTTCACCCTTGTGGGACCAGACTTGATGTTTCCACAGAAGCCACACGCAGCCCACCCCTGCCAATCTGCGGCCCGAGATGCTTCCCACAGCATGAGGATGCCCGGGACAAAGCCCCCCCCCCCCGCCCCGCCCCGCCCCGCCCCGTTCAGCCACCCTCCTGAGTGCTGCTCCCCTTTCCTGTCTGACGACTCGGGATGTCCCACTTTGGCCTCAAGCAAAAGGAAAGCGGGGTGGGGTTCAGATGACATTGTTTGCCGGTGAAGCCTCCCCGATGGCGGCACTCAGTCCTGCATCTTCCTGCTCCTGTCAAATTAGCAAACCTGTTCAGTAAGGCTCTGTCTGTGTTTGTTTGTTCTTCCAATTGGAGTATAGTTGATCCACAATGTTGTGTTAGCTTCTGGTGTACAGCAAAGTGATTCACTTATACATATATATCTATTCTTTTTCATATTCTTTTCCATTATAGGTAGATATTGAGTAGAGTTCCCTGTGCTATACAGTAGGTCCTTATAGATTATCTATTTTATATATAGTAATGTGTATATGTGAATCTCAGCCTCCTAATTTATCCTTCCCACCCACCTTTCCTCTTTGGTAACCATAAGTTTGTTTTCTATGTTTGTGAGTCTATTTCTGTTTTGTAAATAAGCTCATTTGTATCATTTTTTTAGATTCCACATATAAGTGATATATGTGGTATTTGTCTTTCTCTGACTCTGACTTACTTCACTTAGTATGATAATCTCTAGGTCCATCCATGTTGCTGCAAATGACATTGTTTCATTCTTTTTTATGGCTGAGTAGTATTCCATTGTATGTATGTAGCACATCTTCTTTAGCTGTTCATCTGTTGATGGACATTTAGGTTGCTTCCATGTCCTGGCTATTGTAAATAGTGCTGCTTATGAACATAGGGGTGCATGTATCTTTTTGAATTAGAGCTTTCATCTTTTCCAGATATGTACCCAAGAGTGGGATTGCAGGATCATATGGTAGCTCTATTTTAATTCTTTTAAGGAAACTCCATAGTGTTCTCCATAGTGGCTACACCAATATACATTCCCACCAACAGTGTAGGAGGGTTCCCTTTTCTCCACACCCTCTCCAGCATTTATTATTTTTTTAATTAATTAATTAATTTTTGGCTGCGTTGGGCCTTTGTTGTTGTGCATGGGCTTTCTCTAGTTGCGGTGAGCAGAGGCTACTCTTCGTTGTTGTGTGTGGGCTTCTCATTGCAGTGGCTTCTCTTGTTGTGGAGCACGGCTTCAGTAGTTGTGGCACGAGGGCTCAGTAGTTGTGGCTTGTGGGCTCTAGGGCACAGGCTCAATAGTTGTGGCACTTGGGCTTAGTTGTGGGATCTTCCTGGACCAGGGCTTGAACCCGTGTCCCCTGCACTGGCAGGTGGATTCTTAACCACTGCACCACGAGGGCAGTCCCCAGCATTTATTATTTGTAGACTTTTTGATGATGGCTATTCTGACTGTTGTGAGGTGATACCTCATTGTAGTTTTGATTTGCATTTCTCTAATAATTAGTGATGTTGAGCATCTTTTCATTTGCCTATTGGCCACCTGTATGTCTTCTAAATGTTTATTAAACCTAAATGTTTATTTAGGTTTTCTGCCCATTTTTTGATTGGATTGTTTAATTTTTTGTTATTGAGTTGTATGAGCTGTTTGTATATTTTGGACATTAAGCCCCGGTCCATCACATAGTTTGCAAATATTTTCTCCCAGTCCATAGGTTGTCTTTTTGTTTTGCTTAGATTTCCTTTTCTATGCAAAAGCTTATAAGTTTGATTAGGTCCCGCTTGTTTGTTTTTGCTTTTATTTCTATTGCCTTGGGAGACTGACCTAAGAAAATGCTGCTACGATTTATGTCAGAGAATGTTTTGCCTATGTTCTCTTCTAGGAGTTTTATGACGTCATGTCTTATATTTAAGTCTTTAAGCCATTTTGAGTTTATTTTTGTGTGTGAGAGAGGGAGTGTTCTAACTTCATTGATTTACATGTGGCTGTCCAACTTTCCCAACACCACTTGCTGAAGAGACTGTCTTTTCCTCACTGTATATTCTTGCCTCCTTTGTCACAGATTAATTGACCCTAGGTGTGTGGGTTTATTTCTGGGCTCTTTATTCTGTTCCATTGATGTGTAGGTCTGTTTTTGTGCCAATACCACACTGTTTTGATTACTGTAGCTTTGTAGTTTTGTCTGAAGTCTGGAACAGTTATGTCTCCAGCTTTTTCTTTTTCCTCAGGATTGCTTTGGCAATTCTGGGTCTTTTGTGGTCCCATATAAATTTTAGGATTATTTGTTCTAGTTCTGTGAAAAATGTCATGGGTAATTTGATAGACATCATGTTAAAGCTGTAGATTGCTTTGGGTAGTATGGCCATTTTAACAATACAGTAAGTCCCCTACATACAAACAAGTTCCGTTCTGAGAGTGCATTCGTAAGTCCAACAAAGTTCGCCTACGTACCCAGCTAACACAATCGGCTATATAGTACTGTACTGTAATAGGTTTATAATACTTTTCACACAAATAATACATAAAAAACAAACACAAAAAATAAAGAAAATATTTTAAATCATACAGTACAGTACCTTGAAAAGTACAGTACAACAGCTGGCATCCAGGGGCTGGCATCGAGTGAACAGGCAAGAAGAGTTACTGACTGGAGGAGGGAGAGGAGGTGGGAGATGGTAGAGCTGAAGGATCATCAGCAATAGGAGTTGGAGGGCAAGCTGCAGTTTCACTCACGCCTGATGTTGATGGCACAGGTTCTGGTTCCTTGCTGGAACCAGATGCATGTTCACATCTTTGAAAGTTTGCAACTTAAAGGTTTGTATGTAGGGGACTTACTGTAATAATTCTTCCAACCCAAGAGCATGGGATATCTTTCCATTTCTTTGAATCATCTTCAGTTTCCTTTATCAATGTTTTATAGTTCTCAGCATATAAGTCTTTTGCCTCCTTGGTCAGGTTTATTCCTAAGTAATTTTTTTTCTTTTTGATGCGATTTTAAAAGGGATTTTTTTTTTTTTTTTACTTTCCCTTTCTGATATTTCATTGTTAGTGTAAAGACATGCAACAGATTTCTGTAATCTTGTATCCTGCTACCTGGTTGAATTCATTTATCAGTTCTAGTAGTTTTTGTGTGGAGTCTTTAGGGTTTTCTATATAGAGTATCATGTCATCTGCATACAATGACAATTTTACCTCTTCCCTACCAATTTGAAAACTTTTTATTTCTTTTTCTTGTCTTGTTGCTGTGGCTAGGACTTCTAATACTATGTTGAATAGAAGTGGTGAGAGTGGGCATCCTTGTTTTGTTCCAGATTTTAGTGGGAAGGCTTTCAGCTTTTTACCATTGAGTATTATGCTGGCTGTGGGTTTGTCATATATAGCTTTTATTATGTTGAGATATGGTCCCTCTGTGCCCACTTTGGTAAGAGTTTTTATCATGATATCTCAGTGTTTTTAAGGTTCTAAGTTGATCAAATCTTGGCTAACATTTGGTCACATAGTCCAGAGACTTGCCCACATTTTAAGTGATTTGGGATCTTTCAGGAATGTGTACTCCCAGAAATGCAGTCTAGTCCCAATTCCAATGGAGGATTGAAGGAGAAGAGAGAGAGAGCTGCAAACGTAGGGGATTTGGATACCTCACTGGGAGGTTAAAAACCCCAGGGAAGGGCTCTGCTCTCACTGCTTTGGGACAGAGGAACAACCAGTAGCAGAGAGGCCAGCAGGCCTCCTAGAAGGTGCTCGTCATCTGCTGGGTGCCGTGGCTGCTGCTTGTGGCCTTTAGGGACTGTTAGCTACACAACTGGCAGGGTTATGCCTCAGGTAACAGGTGTTTACAAGAGGGCAGTTTCACCTGTGCTGGTGTCCCATGTTGATGTCCTCTGCTGGTGTCCTGGGAGGGTGAGACGCCCTCCCTGGTGTAGTTGTCTTCTGGGCAGTGGACCAAAGCAGCCTGGATTCCGTAAGTAATGACCTGACTGACCCTTGGCCTCCTCTTCCCTAGATTGGTATTACCACCTTCCTGTGAAGCGGTCTGAGAAAGCTACGGATGCCCCGCCAGCATCCCAGATCCCAGGCCTCAGTGACCTGAGGGAAGCCCCCAGTGGGCACACGCTCAGGGAACGAAGGTACTGGGTGAAGGAGACGGACTCAGAGTACGTGAAGCTGGCGAAGCAAGGCGGCCAGCCCGGTGAGCACCGCAGGCTTGTGCTTTGTGGTGGGAGTGACACGGTCGTCTGGTCATTGTGTCTTCCCTGTAAAAATATGTGAAGTGTATGAGCTTTGCCCAAGGCCGTAGGAAGTCCAGGTCAATGGATACAGTTCAGGGTGCAGACTCTTCAGGGGCATGCTGCCGTTTATGGGAAAGACCCACTAGGCTGTGAGTTCACCGAATTGGGATTTTCCTTCCGAGCGACACCCCTGCGGTGACTCCCGTGCCCACCTCCCTGTCTAACTGCAGTCTCTGTCTCTGCACTGCAGTCGCCGAGCTCCAGGCCACCCCGTCCCCAGTCGCCTGTGAAGCATCTTTGTTCCTGTTGCTCTGTCTCATCGTCCCTCATCCTGTGTATTAGTGTCTTCTTGATGATGGAGGCCAGGGATGAGTGCCCATGGTAGTGCTGACGAACATCACACTTGTAACCATGATGTAACTGAGAAAGGCCTGCTCAGCTGTGCTAATTAAAGCTGCTGGTCAAGCCAGGAGTCACGTCTATCTAGCACGCCTTCTGGCTGGCCTTTGTGGTGAACGAGCCTGAGAAACGCTGACCCTTCTCTCTCTCTTTCTGACCCCTGCTCCTGTTGTGGAGATTGTCACGGGGAGAGTGGGCGACATGGCAGAGGGCATGGCTCTAATGGTCAAAAGCCCGGAACAGACCATGTGACTCACTGCGTGTAAAGCATAGAAAGTGCGCCACCTCCCCACTCCCCAGCCACCAGTTAAAAGGACATTAGTGCGACAGCTGGCAGAATCTGAACAAGATCTGTAAACTGGCTAAAAGATCTGTAAACTGGCTAAAGGATCTGTAAACTGGCTAAAAGGATTGCATCACACTAATTTCCTGATTTTGATCACTACACTGTGATTATGTCATAACTCTCTCGAAGCCTCCCAAACGGTTCCCCAAACAGCAATGACAGTGACAGTACTAACGGGGGGGGGTTGGGGGGGGGAGAGAGAGAGAGAGAGAGAGCGAGCAATAAAGCAAATGGGAAACGAATCGCAGCATTTGAGGAATCTGGGTGAAGGGTTTAGGGGAATTCATACCATTTTTTGGACCTTTTGTCTAAGTCTGAAATACTTAAAAACGAAAAGTTCAAAAAATAAAAGAGTTAAACATGTCTTGCTAATAGTAAGAACAGTCGATGCTGGCCGTCGCTCCCGCTTCCGCGCCTGACTGACCCCTGCCTGGGAAGAGCCCTCAAGCCGGGGGAGGGGGACGAAGGCCTGGCAGCAAGTGGGGGGTCGGGAGCTGGAGCCCGAGCGAGTCTCTGACCCTCTCAGCCTGGCTCCAAGGGGGGCACCGGTTAACACTCCCCCTGCCCCCAGGGTTTAGAGGGGCCGGTGCCCCGCTTCCCACCGGAAACCTGGAGGGGGCGGCTCACCCCAGAACTGCCGCGTGGGGGGTGGAGAACAGACTGTCCTGGTTAGAGAGAGGAGCCAGGGCGCAGCCCCCCGGGGGGCCCGAGGAGTTTTGTCCCCGCAGATACCGCCCTGGAGCAAGGACCCCTCCCCCTCCCCCCAGAGACAGGGAGGCGGTGGCCGGCGGCGGGGCAGGGGTGCAGGAGGGATGTCCTCTGGGCACCAGGCAGCAAGAGCGCTGGCGGGAGAGGACCGGGGACACCCCGGCGTGCTGCCCCCCGGCCCAGTGGAGCCCAGGAGGGGAGCCGGTCCCCTCGTCGCTGCGACCTGCCCGCTGGTACTGCGCAGGCCGCTCACAGCCGTGTCTTTTTGGCCTCGAGATCTGTTGAAGCACTTTGCCCCCGGCACCACGAAGGGCTCCCCCGTGGCCTACTCCTTGCCAGACTGGTACGTCCACCACAGCCAGCCGCCGACGGCCGACCGGAGGCGGTGAGTATCCCGAGCCCCGCGTTGCGGCCCCGCCCAGGCCTGCGTCCCCAGCCTCTGACCGCCGCGCCCCGCCTCTCCGCCCGCCGCCTCCTTGCAGCCCACTGTCTCCGGGAGGCTGGGCGCCCTCTTCCGTCCCGTCCTTGCTGGGGTCCGCTGGTTGCCCAGCTTCTCCCCTGTGCTGCATCCCGGAGGGCCCCTCCCCCTCCCCTCCCCTCCCTCTCCCCTCCCCTCCCTCTCCCCTCCCCTCCCCTCCGTCTCCCCTCCCCTCCCCTCCCCTCCCCTCCCTCTCCCCCTCCCCCTATGCTAAGGGCCTAGACTTTATCCTAGCAGAACGAGGAGCCGAGAAAATGAGGGGGGTGGGGTGGGTGGGGACGGGAGAAGGTCAGAGCTGGGTGCTGGGGTTGGGGGGGGAGAGGGAAGGAGGGAGGCAGGGAGGGGAGGTCAGGAGGTGGCCCTAAGCCGCGGGCCGGGGCTCCTCTGTCCGTTTCTGCAGGGTCCCCGCTGTGTCCATACCGGATTACATGGTTTATGAAGAGTCTAACCCCGATCACGTCAGGGGCAACTATGAGTCCAGAAGGGGGCCCTTCGACTTTGACATGAAGTCGGTTTGGCAAAGAGAGGCCGAGGAACTGGAAAAGGAGAAAAAAAAGGTGACTGGAGCCCCAATAGATGGCATGGCTTTGCTTGCCGCCGGGAGCACGCCCCGCGATGTGCTTGTCGGCAGGGTGTGTCTCACGGCCCCGAGGTCTGCATTTTAATTTCGATCTGCTCAAAGGCCAGAGGCCACGGGAAATTAGCTTCCTTCTTCTCCTTATGAATTCGACCTTCGAGGTAAGATTGCCTTTTACTGAGTGAGTTTTAACGAGCTGACACTCATCTTGGGGAAAGTTGGCCGTCGCTTCTCATCTGCCCGGATAGAAAGGACATTATCCAGTTTCTGAGCAAGCCCATTCTGTTTAAGGGTTTAAGTTAAAGTTCCCCGTAATACTCTGTACGGGCAAGAAAGGAAGAGGAGATGCTGCTTCTCTTCTGTGCAAACCCTGGATATTTGTATTTGACCTTGAAGGAGCACCGACGGCAAGGCAACACACTTTCAAGGCATTTCTGTTTCAAAGGCACCCTGTGAAGGCCATCTCGGGTCAGTGGCTTCCTGGTGGCGGTGTCTCGGTTCACGGGACTGGCGTGGCTCCTGGGACGTGGGGGTCTGTGGGTGAACTGGAGACGTTCACGGTAAAACCGGCAGCGGGTCCTGACGATGAGCAAGCCTGGCCGCCCTTCTCCCGCACGGCAGGGGAGCGGCCTTGCTGGCTGGCAGGTTCCTTGCCTGACCCCAGCCCGCTTCGCAGTGTCTGCTAGGAAGAGAAGCCCTGGAAGTTTATTCCGGGGCTCGGAGAGTTGACCACTGTGCACAGTGTCAGCTGCGTGCAGCAGGCGGGCTGTCTGCCCTCAAGACACCCTGTCCCAGCCCTGAGCCTGGCTCTGGGGGTTGGCATGTTCAGTGAACGGGCTGCTCCTGGCGACCCTTCCCAGCAATACATAGAGGCTTCAGGTGCTAACCAGGGCCACGGTGCCCATGCCCTATAAAAGGCTGGACACTGTACTGTCGCCAAACCATTGACAGGGCCACGCAGCGGCTGAGAAAGTGCAGGGAGCAAACCCTTCTAAGTCAGGGTTTCGTGTGTCTCTCTGTACAGGTGAGGCTACCAGCCATCAAGTCCAAGTATCCGAGCAAAGCCGGGACCCCGCTTGGCCCCAAAGACCCTGCAGGAAGCACACTGTCCTTTCCCCCCATGTAAGTGCACGGGCTGCGCCAGCGTGGTCTGGATTCGGTTGGGGTTTGGTCTTTCGTCCAAGTGACAACAGTGACAACCATGGCTCCAATACTCGATGCTGACGCCGGCCTAACAGTATTCGCTTCCCAGCAGCAGGTTGTGGTGCTGTGACTCCAGTGGCACAACTTCCCACGGCCTGGCCCTGTCTACTGGCCTCCTCTTCCATTTTCCCTTCCCTCCGGATGCCCATCCCCCCGGGCCCCTGTGGGCCCCATCCTCCCCCTCCCTGAGCACTGAGCTGAGCTCTCTCCTCTGTCAGCCTGTGTCCCCCAAGCTCGCCCTATAAACTTGGGGCCACATGTATGTGCTGCTCAGTCCTGACGTTTTCTGTCCCCACGGCCTGGACCTTGGTGTCTGCGCCTAGTGAGCCCTTGGCTCTGCATTCAGCTGGAACATCTGTCAGGCGCCCTGACACTTCATTACTCGCCCAGCTGGAGAGGGGGTCCCTGAGGCCTTCTGTTTCTCTTCCCTTCCCCAGAATCCCACTGTAGTGCTAGAATTAATGCCGTTAATTGTCTGACTAATTCTTACAATTGCTTCTCCTCTAGTGCGGCTGGGGGAGGAGCAATAAATCAGTTACGTTATGTGTGACAAATGCCATGAAAGCACCACACTCAGACTGCTAGGGCAAAAAAATTATATCTATCTATTGTCCATCTATCTATCTATCTATCTATATCTGTATACATCTATGTCTTTCTATCTATAGCCATCTATATTTCTATATCTACCTATCTCTCTACCTATACATACATATATATATATATAGAGAGAGAGAGAGAGAGAGAGAGAGAGGGAGAGAGCGCCAGCCCGCCAGAGCCATTAGGAAGACCCTTGACAACAGAGTGATTTATTTACAAGTAAGAAACCCGAGGCTCTCGGAGGGCACAGGTGATATGCATCACCTGTTTTACATCCGATCTCCCCACCTCTCCTAATGGAGGTTATGATAAGGTCTGCAAAGATGTAAACGACAGAGAGAAGACAGAGGTGTGTAAAGAAGCAGCAGATAATCTTTAACGTGAACAGGGAAGAACTAATTAAGAAAGTAACAATTTGTTTGCAAGTGGTAGAGTCTGAGTCACTCATCCCTCCCCACGGAAGGGGCGGTTCTTTCAGAAGAAAGCATCCCTGGGAAATGCTGGAATTCTTCTCATTGGCTGTTCTGAAGAAAGGTTTTGGAAACTGAACTAAGTATGCGCTCACTGTGTACAAGGATGCTTGGAGGTTACTTCCTTATGCTTAAAAGTGGAGAGAGATTGAGAAAGAGAGATAAGAGGGAGAGAGGGAGAAGCATCTCTGTTGTGTATTCAGGGACAGTAACGCATCTAATTTACCATCAGTATGTTCGCTGAGAACGCTTCTGGATTATCCTTCACCTTTGTACTTAAGTACTTAATTTTTCTCTTTTTGAGGCCTGGTCAAAAAACCAGTTCACCCACAAACTTTTCCAAACTTATTAGCAATGGATATAAGGCTGAGTGGTTACAGCAGCGAGCAGACCCAGACAAGAGGACCCCGCAGACATCCAGGGCCTCTGCTTCGTCTCCGTCCCGGTCTCTGCGGGATGCCGAGCTGCCCCCAGACCCAGAGGCTCCGGAAGGCGCCAAGGAAGGCCCAGGTGAAGTGCACGGCCCCTGAGACCCCTTGTCTCATTACCTGTATCATAATGAGTGATCTAAAAACCACATAAAAAACCTACAGAGATATTGAGGTTACAGATACACATGAGGATAATATATATTGTGCTTCTTTCCTCTTTATTCAGATGAATAGCAAAAGTCATTATTTCTGTGGCTTTACATTTTCTTTTAGTTGTCAAAAATTCTGATGCTTTATGTGTTGTACCACACACATAATATCAGTTTTAGCCTCCTGGGTCCAAAAGATTCTGACCCCTGCAATGCTTGGTCCTCTCTGAGGCAGCTTCAGATAAAGCCCCAGTTCTTGAAAAGAACTCGCAGTTCAAGCTTGAATTTGTTCCATTATCAGCATGTCTTAAACTTTGTCATTAAACTTTGAATAGCTTAGACATTTCCCTGAAATTAGCTGTTCAAAAAACTTTATTAGTTTGATTTTTAACAATCACTGTCACAGGGACAATTAGTCTTATTTTGGGCGACGTCCATCTTAAGGTCTATCGAGTATGATGTTTAGTTTCTGTAGCTCTAGAACCTATTGACCATTTGCCTTTAGGAAACTTACTTTCACTCTGAGGCTTCATTTCTCTGATTAAGGAGGAAGGAGCTGTGTTGTGTCTCTTCAAGCATCTCAAATGTTTTATGTGACCTTTTGTAAACGTGAGCTCTGCCTGTCTTCCAGGCCGGTGGGCACCATGCTGGCCTGGCCAGTGTCTTAATGATACCCTCTCTCCACTGTCACCATGAGGCCATTTTAAGTCATACAAACTTTTACTAATTTTTAAGGAATTATTGAGAGTAATTCTTTTAAAATTTGCCTCTTTTATTAAATTGAACAACTAATGCACTTGTCTTTTATTACAGAGTCTTCTTCTCCAAGTGAGTATTTATAGAGAAACTGACCTGCATCCAAGTATAAAAAGTGTCTCAGACACAAAAACAATTGATGGACATAGTTCTTCAATCTGAAGGTGATGCATCTCAGAAGCCTCTGAGGTCCCTCTCCAAACCACCCGTGTTCTAACTACAAAAGCTGGTGACATCTATGCCTTTAAAAAGTCAGAGTTCTAGGACTTCCCTGGCGGTCCAGTGGTTAAGACTCCGTGCTTCCATTGCAGGGGGCACGAGTTCCATCCCTGGTCGGGGAACTAAGATCCTGCATGCTGCGCAGAGGGGCCAAAAAGAATAAAAAAAAAAAAAGTCAGACTTCTAGAAACACAGTTTGGGGACAGCAAAAGAAGGACCACTTACATTATTACAACAGAATTATTCTTTTATGCATATCACACAAGATAAAGCATATTTCAATTTACTTCAGAGGCATACATTTTATTAGACACTACGTGAGAAATGTGGGTTTAAATAATGGTAAAGAAGTGAAAGGCCAGGAGAGGCCTCTAATTTAAATACAGATGCCCCTATATACACTAGTAAACGTAAAATAGATAGCTAGTGGGAAGCAGCCGCATAGCACAGGGAGATCAGCTCAGTGCTTTGTGACCACCTAGAGGGGTGGGATAAGGAGGGAGGGTGGGAGGGAGGGAGATGCAAGAGGGAGGAGATATGGGGACATATGTATATGTATAACTGATTCAGTTTGTTATAAAGCAGAAACTGACACACCATTGTAAAGAAATTATACTCTAATAAAGATGTTAATAAATACATACATACATACATACATACATACATACATACATACATACATATGCCCCAGGCACAGAGGCCCACCTGCACAGGGTCTCTGAGGGTTTTTAGTATTGTTTTTCTGCATGGTCTTAAATAGATAGAATTTTCCTCACCACCACCAAAATAGCTGATCTGGTCAAGGAACTGTCGTTGGGCATTAAGGTGATACACTTTCTACTGGGAAATGAATCATTGCAGTGCTATATAATCCACGTGTTTAAATTAGCAGCAAGACCCTCTTAATCTCAGAGGAAATTTTTAACAGTTCAAAATTAGCGGAAGACCAAGTAGGCTTGGTAAAGCCCCTGTAACCGGGAAGAATCACCGCTTGGCTGAGCAGACCTGCCTCTGCGCATTTTCTGGGTCGCCGAGGCGTCACTGCCCAGGTGTCGACCCGCCCCCCCCCCCCCCAGAACTTCAGATCCGGACGGGCGGCGTGCTGGGGCTGCCCTCGGCCACTCGTTGCCCTCTGTCTCCTGTGCCTCCTCCTCCTGTCCATCCTGGCTTTTAACGTGATGAACAGCAATCGCCCACCCGGAGCTTGCCTTTTCCTTACACGGAACCACGCCCCGAGCCGGCCGCTGCACCTGTCTGGACCTCATCAAGGCTTCTTTAGTGTGTTTTCCCTCCACCTGTCACAGGATTATCATTTTTCACTGCAATTTTTGCAGCCGCTCGAGGTGTTTCTGACACGCCAGATAGCTAGCCGGCCTTTAGATGAGTGGCACCGTTGACGCAGGTGCGCAGGGTGCGGTGTCGGGGTGCACGGTGGGGGCCGGGCAGCATCCCCTGGGGCCGCAACAGCCCGGTGGAGCTGGGCCGCCCCCCTGCCCAGGCCGCTCCCCGCTGCGCGTTCAGCTCCGCCCTCCTGTGTCCGCAGAACCTGCTCGGCACGTGCAGGCTTGACTCAGCGATCACCAGCCGCCTGCAGGTTGGAGGCTGATGTTTCCGACGTGTGATTTGTGGCTGCGGGTAGGACCGTGCACTAGATTTTTATGTAGACTTCAGTAATAATCCTTATAAATAGGTGCAGAGGTACACGTTTTCTTTTAGTTCAAATTAATAGGTTCAATTTTCAAATTTATAAAACGCTCCATCTTTTGTCTCTTCGCCCTTAAAGTCTTATCTTTATTTTGCATTGCAGGTCCAGTAGCACCTCCATCCGCCTCAGCGCCCAGGGAGCGCAGATAAACCCCGCTGTGATGTGCAGCTGGGACCTGTGTAACAGCTATAGTTACAAGGCTCCTGTTACAGTTTATTAACATAGATTCTCACGAAATGATCCATCTTAGAACAGATTTGACGTCGCTGCTGCCTAGATGGTACCAGTGCTGGGTTTTGTTTCTTGCATCCCTCTGGGACGCCAGGCGCGCGGCCTTTGCGCCGCTGCGCCTCTCTGGCCTGGGAAGCCCCAGGGTCTGGGAACCGGCCGCTTCCTTCCCACCCTCGCCGACGTCACCACCTGCCGTGTGAGCCTCTACTGGTACCACTTCTGTTGAAATCGACGGTTTAGGCTCTTGACTGGAAATGACTCACCCAAAAGCTTTTTCCCTCTTTGGTCCTGTAATCTTTGTAGGAATACTTTTTCTGTCACAAAAAAGTATTTAATTCCAGAATATTGTGATATAGTTTATATTAAGAAACAGATTAATCTATTATGCCTTGAAATTTTAAACATTTAGTATGAAAACATTGTAGCATTTGCTAGTTTTAAATGTTTGAAAATATGTTTGGCATAAACTGAAATCCATAATAGTGAACATTTATTATTTTGTATTAAGTAAAAACATGTTTAATTCAAATATTTAATTTAGTAGTCTTAACAAAAATGTTTTACTGCTCAGACAATTCTCTCAGTTTATAAATTTCATTACTATTTATATGTAAGTAATTAGCATAAAAATGTAGTTTTATATTTTGTACATTTAATTCACTCATAAAATAATAACATTCTGCTGGAAGATTTTCAGAGAGCCAAGTAAGTTCAGAGATGTTTTAGCTTCTTTCCCAGAATAAACTTATCATGCATTTGCTCACCTAAAATCTAAACGTTTTCAATTAATTATTTAAACGATATACTGCATTGAACGCATGGATGCGTGTGGTTGTGTAACTACACAGCTCAGAGGACGTGAGTGGCACGTGCGGTGAAGGGAAAGAGTCCGCTCTAGAGGAAGGTGCCGACTGTCCCTGGTTTCTCCCCTCCCCCTTCCTTCCTCCACTTCAATCCCTACCTCATTCTCAACCCGCCCCCCCCCCCCAAGAAGAAAACATCAGGAACAGGTTATCAGTAGCTTAAGACTCTTCGATCCATTTTGAGGATATTAGAGTAGCAGAAACCCGTGGTTTTAGGGAGAGGACAGAGTTTGGGGCAGGGACCTGTGACCAGATCTTGGCTCCACGCAGGGCAGCTGGGGTCTGTTATTGAAAAGCCAGTCGTGCAGTTAACTTTCTGCTTGGTAATAGAAAACAAACGTTATGAAAACGGAAGATTTGCACATTCCATCTAATTGTTCTGAAGTAAAGCACTTTTGCCAAAAGATAAAAAATATAGCTAGATCATACTAAGTATAAATTGTCAGTTAAAACCAGCAGAAAAAGTGTTTAATGAAATAGTACTTTCACACATATGTGCGTGCATGCACACTCACACACACCCTTCCAGTGTCCTGATGTTTCTGTGACGGGCATCTGGCAACCTCAGCTCACCACAGCCCAGCTCACAGAGCTTAGCTCTGAGCCTTGGTTTCCTCCTTTATCAAAAGGAGATACTTCCGGGACTTCCCTGGCGGTCCAGTGGTTAAGACTCTGCGCTTCCAATGCAGGGGGCACGGATTCCAGCCCCAACGGGCCATCCCACAAGCCATGTAGCGCAGCCACTAAATACATACATAAATACATAAAGAAAAAGGAGATACTTCCTATCCAAGGGCTGTCATGAAGATTAATCAAACTAAGTTTCAACAAGGTTCCTGACACAATATCTGACACTGTACTCAATCATTCTCTCAGCTTTCAGAAATCTAATGTTCAATTTGGTGGTCAACTTGCCCATGAAGGGAGGCCCAGATACACGTAGGAAAGCCAGCATCCCTGGAGAAAGCTGGGATTCTAACCCCTGTTAGCTGATTTAGTACAGAGCCTGAGATCTGCCTGAAATGGGCCCAGAGGTCATGCTCTATGAAAAGTAAAGCAGAAGTTAGTGGAAGAGAGGAAAGACAAGAGAGAATAGCTTCAAGGAGGAGAATGCAGAGCAGTGCAATAACAAGTAAGGCAGCATGGAAAGAAAGTGGAAATAAATGTCAGGAATTAGAGCAGATATGATGATGGAAGAGAATGAGGTACTTTGCACCCTACAATGGGCTTAACTCGAGCCCAGGAAACATCTTCAAAAATTGGCCAGATTGTACATTAAAAAGCAGCAGAGGGGCTTCCTGGTGGCTCAGTGGTTACGAATCTGCTTGACAATGCAAGGGACAAGGGTTCGAGCCCTGGTCCAGGAAGATCCCACGTGCCGCGGAGCAACAAAGCCCGTGCGCCACAACTACTGAGCCTGTACTCTATAGCCTGCGAGCCACAACTACTGAGCCCACGTGCCGCAACTACTGAAGCCTGTGTGCCTAGAGCCCGTGCTCCACAACAAGAGAAGCCACCGCAGTGAGAAGCCCATGCACCACCGCGAAGAGCAGCCCCGGCTCGCAGCAACTAGAGAAAGCCCGCGGGCAGCAATGAAGACCCAACGCAGCCAAAAATAAATACATTAAAAAAAAAAATCATAACAGGCTTTTGTATCTCATCTGACCCTCGTCGACTCCTGCAGCAATGGGCATTGTTCCCATCTGAGGGATATGTTCAGAAAGTCACCGGCCAGCACGCAGCACGGCCAAGGGCACCGGGGTAATTTCACATGAGGGAAAATTCACTACAGACAGCACCAGTTAATGGTTTAGAGTGAAAGCAATGGGGCAGAAAGCTCGTGGAAAACGGCTCTGGCATGAGCGGTGACCTCGGGCAGTCATCTCTGTCCCCCACGTCTCTGCTGTCAGGCGGGGAGGAAGCCGCAGGGAGGTGTCGTGGGCGGGGCAACTGGTTTCATGAGAAACCTGCTGGTCACCCGCCGCCGCCCGCTGCGGAACAAGAAACCAGGCGGGGGTGGGGCGGGGGCGCCGGGAGGGGAGGGGCCCCGGGAGGGGAGGAGGGGCTGGCGGGCGGGGGTGGACCCCCGGGCGGCCCAACTCCACTCGCTCGCCGGTAGCTCTCGGCACTCTTCGGGCGCAGCGCCTGGCGGTCCCTGCGCGGGAAGTGTCTGCTGCCAGCGCCCTGTTTTTGGGAAGCACCGACCTGCCGGTGAGGCGACTCGGGCTCGCGGACGCGGGGCCATCTGCGGGGAGGCTGTGCGCGGGGAGGGCGCGCGGGGAGGGGGCGCGGGGAGGGCGCGCAGGGAGGGTGTGCGGGGAGGATGTGCGCGGAGGGCGCGCGGGGAGATGTGCGGGGAGGATGTGCGCGGAGGGCTCGCGGACGCGGGGCCATCTGCGGGGAGGCTGTGCGCGGGGAGGGCGCGCGGGGAGGGGGCGCGGGGAGGCTGTGCGCGGAGGGCTCGCGGGGAGATGTGCGGGGAGGATGTGACGGGAGGGGGTGCGGAGAGGGTGTGCGGGGAGGATGTGCGGGGAGGATGTGCGGGGAGGGTGTGCGGGGAGGGCGCGCGGGGAGGATGTGCGCGGAGGGCGCGCGGGGAGGGGGCGTGGGGAGGATCTGCGCGGAGGGCGCGCGGGGAGATGTGCGGGGAGGATGTGACGGGAGGGCGCGCGGGGAGGGCGCGCGGGGAGGGCGCGCGGGGAGATGTGCGGGGAGGATGTGACGGGAGGGCGCGCGGGGAGGATGTGCGCGGAGGGGGCGCGGGGAGGGTGTGCGGGGAGGGTGTGCGGGGAGGGCGCCGTCCGGATGCTAGGTCCACCTGGCGGAGGCGATTCGCGCGTGGCGGAGCTGGGCAGCTCTTCCTCAGTCCAAATTGAGCGGTAAGGGAATCGGGAGCACTTGGAACGTCCCCTTCTCGTGGGGGGAGAGGGGAAATTACGTTTTGGAGAATGATCGTTACCGGACTTGCAGAGTTCAAATGGACTCGGGTGTGCTCCTTGAGCCAACAGAGAACAAAGTGTCACAGCGTAAAATATTGGCGTCGAGGTGCCCGGCAGGCCAAAAGAGAAACTTCAGTCACAGAGTATCTGACACAAATATGATTTGCACCGGGGAGCGGGTCCCTCTGCCGCTCTTGTACGCAGCAGGCTGTTCTTAAGACTGGCCCCTGGGGCAGCCTCGCCGGCTCCGGGGTCGGGGCGTGACCCGGGGACTCAAGGTCACCGGCCCGCAGCTTCCCTGTCCCCACCGCCCCACCTCCAGCACTGGCGGTCTTTGGCCCTCCTTGCCAGAGGTCGGCCCTGCCCTGGGCGGCTCCCCGCCGACGGTGAATTGCAGAGCAACCCCGTCTGAAATCCAGGTTAGAACGGGGCCATTTCCTGGAAGACCTGCGAGGCCGGCTCCTGGCGTGGCGACCTTGCGCTCTGCACTCCCCTTGGCTGTTTTCCGCCCTTCCGTCCGCCTCTCTGCCACCTTGCCCTGACTAGCCTGGCCTCACTTTGGCCCATCTTTCCCCACTTCTGTTTTCCGGGTCAAAGAGACCTTTGGTTCTATTCATTGGCTGTGACCTTGGCTTTTAAAAGACTTGCTATTTCCCTGAATAGAAAGACTGTTTCCATCTGGGTTTCCCACCCTGCCAACCCCTCCCATCCTGTCTGCTTTCACTCTGCCAGGCTCTCAGCACTGCGCTCCATTCTCCCACTTCTCAGCCAGTCTTCCATGACTTTTTTCCCCTTTTCAGAGGCCAAACTGACCTTCTAGTTGTCTCTCTACTAGACTCCTTCAGCCAGGTTTATCAGGCATGAATTATATTCTTTTCTAGGACTTTCAGCCCTGGTGGCACTGAAGTAACACTTTAGTTGAAACAGACAAAGTAATTTTTCTTTACATTGGCTTTTGTCCAAGTGGACTTTTTCATTAATCATAAAATTAATACAAACTCATTGTTAAAAAAAAAAAAAAAGAACCAAAACTAACATATAGCAAAAAGTGAAACTTCCAGCTTTTCCCACTTCTTAAAGGTAAACCCTGAACATTTCTTTCCCTTCCTCCCTGCCCCCTTCTCTCTCTCCCTTTCTCCCATATACACACACACATTCGCTTTTGAAATACGTTCATTAAAAACAAAAATGTTATAAACGTTTACACACTTAGCTATATGCCAAAGTAACCCACCTATCTGAATTTGGTTTAGTGGGTTAAAACTAGAATAAAACAGAACAACAACAAAAACAAAACAAGAAAAACAAAACCAACTGGAGGGTGTTTTGATTTTGCAAAGGTAGTGTTGCTGAGACAATCTTAAGTAAGGAAAGGGTGGCGTCAAACCAGAAAATGTCATGTCCCATGGGAGTAGAACGGGCAACGGAGAAATTGTAACGGGCGCAGACAGGCCCATATTAAGAGCTAGAGTGCGAATTTCGGAACCCTCTGTGTTCCCTTCAATGGTGGTTGGGAGGAAGGTGAGCGATGGCCTCCTGTGTCTCAGATGGAAACAAAGAGTAGTTCTCAGTAATTAATGATTTTAAAAAGAACAAATAGTTCAGGAACAACCAACTGTTCTCAGGCAAGAGAAGTCACCATAGCAAAGACAAGAAATCAGTCATAAAGACTCCCAGTTCTGTTTCAAAGGTAAAGATCGGCCTGAAGCACATTCTTGAGCTGTTTTGCAGGATCCAAACCCCTTTAAGCACCCAACCACCAGATTAACTGGTGCCCAAGGGATGGTGATGCTGACCTTTGGGACCCACGTGATTTACTCAATCAGGTGCCTGGATTTTGTCAACCTAGAGTGATCTTTGCCTCTTTTTAACGCTAAAATCTCTGCCCCAAGGGTGGGATTGCCGCCATGTTTGCACATGCACTGTGTGTTGGAGCATGTTGTCCACTGGGCAAGGGCGTCCAGAGCTCCCGTCTGCACGGAAGGTCACATGTGCCCTTTCATGAGTACGCATGTGCCCTTGGCTTAAAGCGTCCCCATCCTGCTGCTGGGGAGACGGTGCTTGGATGGCTAGCTCCCTGTCTCCTTACTTGTTACCAGCAGTAAACGCTCCTGCTTTAATCAGAAGTACCTGGTGTGTTCATTGGCTCAGCGCCCCAGGCAGTGGGCCCATAGGGTCCCCTAACAGTGGAGGAGCCTGAGACCCCAGAGCCAGGATCGGAGTTCTCTGGGAGGTGGCACCTCCGGGCCGGAATCTAGTGAAACCCTCCTGTTTAGAGAACATGGGGTCCTGGAAGGTAAGAGGAGACACCTTTAGGACACCGGCGGCCCTTGGGACAGTGTTAGAAGGAATGTTTTCTAAGACAGGCTCCAGGTCAGCATTGTCCTCAGGAGCAGGGTCTCACGCCACCGGTCGGCCGGGCTGTGGGAAAGCCATCAGTTATTCTGGAAGCCCTGTTTCTGGACCAGGGCTCACCTGGGACCCTGCTGAAAGACATAGAGTGGAAAGTCCATACTTCTCTAGTACTGGACTCGGCCCCAGGACCCTAGTTCCTACCGGCCGTGTATCCCCCAGCATTTCTGCCTCGGGTGATGGCTGCAGGCACCTTGTGCACGAACCCAGTGCCTCTGACGAAACGTCCAACCTCACCCCTTGCTTGGTACATCACACTGTGGCCTTCCTTCCCTGTCCTCCCACTTGACACAGGCATCCCTGGCAGCCTCACCCTGATACCACCTTCCAGCCCTTTGGAGTCGCCTCCTGGATGCGGAAGGTGCCACACCTTCCTGTTCTGATTGCATCTCTGCTCACGCTGTGTGCCCCTCAAATCCAACTGCAGCGAGGAAAAACTTCTATTCTCTTAGATTCATTTCTTGGGGGACTTCAAATTAAAAAGACAAAAGACAGATTAGCAAGAGAAAAGAGATTTTTATTTACGTGTGTATGGGAGAGTTCAGAGAAAAATGTGATTTCAGGAGGTAGTTAGAATTTGGGGCTTATATACCATCTTAAAAGGGGGTGGGGAGAGGCAGAGAGGCACTTCTGGGAGAGAAAATGACAGAAGGGGGTGGGACCAAAAGGGCACTTAGGGAAACACAGAGGACTTCGGAGAGACAAATGGTCTCTTAGAAAAAGAGATGAGATATAAGATAGGACAATATCTGTTTGGGTTTTTTTCAGAGAAAAGAGTTTTTTCCTAGGAGGGGTCGTGACATGTTTGGAAGTCTCTAGGTTCAGGCAGGTACGGGCTTTCGGGAACTCAAAGTGTTCAGCTCAGAACAGTTGTTATGTGACAGTGGCTTATTCTGGAGCCCTTTGTATGGATCCAATATACAAACCTCTGACTGTCATTCCCTGCTTCCAAGTTTTCCGAGTCCCCCGGTCGCCCCCAGGACGGTGTCATGTTGTCGGTGGTGACACGTGGCTGTCTGGGCACCTGGCCCCTAACCAGTGCCCGAATCCCATCTCCCCATGCTGGGCTGGCTGAGCTGTTTCTTCTGCACCCTCCACACATCTCGTGGGCTTTCACGTCTCCTTGTTGTAAATACCGTCAGTCCTGTCCTCTCTCTGCCGCATCTTTTCCTGGCTATTCCTAGTCAGGGACCACTAAGAAACAACCCATTCCTCACGCTGAGCTAGATAGACCTCCGGGAGCTGTTTGCACCTTTCCGTGGCTCTCCCTCAGCCGACCTGCATTGGAGCTCATGGCCACTCATGTTTGCTGCAGTGGACTCCAGCTTCTCAGAGTCCTGGGTCTTTCTCATCTCTCTTCAGATCACACACACCACAGCGGGTGCGGATTCTAACCTGAATAGGTGCACCCTGAGGAGCCGGGACAGCTGCCTGTTGGTGATTTTACACATTGGATGACTGATGTGTGCAATGCTTAGCACTTTCTGCTATCTTACACATAATACTTAAATAGAAAGGCATTAAGTTACTAAAAAGGTGAACTAAAGGTACCAGGCAAGTGCCCGAATCCCCCTGGTGTTGCAGCTCCATCCACAGCTGGAGGGGCTGAGGCGGGGCAGACCAACCACATTGAGTCTTTCCTGGTTGGACAGCGCTGTGGCGCTAATTCAATGATGGGGTTTGGCAAGCTGGATTTTCTCGGCCACGGACGAAACGAAGTGGCTGCGCCACAGGTTTCGACCTGGGATGACGTCCAGGCTGGAAGTCCGCTGTATGATGTCAAGCGTGTGTCCTTAGGAAATGCACATACATATTATCTGTTGGAGGAAACAGGTCCAGGCGCATGATAACATGAATTCAGTACAACAATTGAAAAACTGGTTGTCAGAAACATTCCCTAAATTCTCTGAATGAGCTCACCTATGAATGACCTCTCCTAGTTACACTGCAGTGCTGGACAGTGCCCGCCCCGGGCCTCTGCGTGCAGAGCAGACGGTGGGGCATCCCCCCACGAGTGTTTGTCCAGGCCTTAAGTTGTGACCTGGAGTTGAACAGACTGCAGTGGACCCTGGGGAACTCCTGCTCTCCGTGTTAAACCCCAGTGGACCAAACTTTGGCCTCGTTGGTAAAGGGACTGCAGCATCCCCTGGGCCTGTTTCCTGATTCCTTTGACGGTTGGAAAAAATAGTGCAGCTTGTTGACTGAAAAAAAATGCACAACCTAAAATTTGGGAAGTATGTTTTATGCAGTGGCCTTAGTGAGGACTAGCCCACCATACAGCCTCACAGAGAGCTCTGAGGGACTGCTCCCAAGAGGTAAGGGGGGAGCCAGGATATAGAGAGGGTTTTGCTGAAAAACAAACAAACATGTAATTAAAAGATTACTACTAATCAGAAAAGCAGGCATCTCAATGATTTCAGTGCTTTTCTGTGTATGGGAAGATGCAAGAGTCTGGGCTCATGGAAATCATTCCTTTGATGTGCATCTTCACTACCTAGGGCCAGTGTCCTGCTTTTCTCCATCCTGAGTCCCCTCGGGGTGCACCATGGGGGGGTTGCTGCAGTGGCTGATGGAGGTAGCATTCCCCGTTTACAGGAATGACTGGTGTCATTTGTTTGCCTACAAGTTTATGCATTTTTTTTTAACTTGAAAATTTCTTCTGAAATTCCACCATCGCCCTGTGCCCCTGCATGCGTGGTTATCACTCTATTCTTAATCATCACCGGGGTCTCCTTTCACAGCAGTGGGGCCCGCTCCCCTCGCTGGTGGCCTCTGGAATAAGGGGGACTCTGGGTGAGCAACCAGCCTGCCGGTGAGAGTGGAGCAGCTCTTGGGCTCCCGCTTCTGCTCTAACTGGTCTCAGGGGAAGTAAATTGAGAGGTTCACCTCCTCCCCACCTTTGACCTTTTTCAGTGGGCAGGGGGGTGGTGGCCCTATCATTGATCCTCCACACCCAGGTCTTTCTGAGAGTGAAATGTGGCTCTGGCGATTATACCGGGACTCCCAGGCCAACCTGCCTGTGTGCTCACTCCACCTATAAGTGTGTTAAGATATTTAGTGGGGAAATTTCCAATTAGAACATTGCAAAAGAAGTCTGCGATTTTGTGTGCACAGAGTTGGTTCAGTAAAGCCTTGCTGCCCGCAGGATCAGGCCCAGGACCAAGGAGGAGTTGCTTTGGGGGTGGGGGGGGAGGGCGGGGTCACAGCCTGGAGGGGAGCACTCACCCAGCACTGAGAGTACAAGGGAAAGCAGACCCCGAGCAGACTCGGGAAGGAGCCCAGGTCTGGGGCAGCAGAGGGCAAGGCCGAGGCAGGGAAAACGGGTTCTCTGGTTCAGGGGCAGGAGAAGCCACCCAGCCTAGAGAGTAACACTTTCTCTGCAAGACCAGACAGGATGTCTTCTCTGTGGCTGAGTTTCCTTTCCTGGAAAATAGGGGTTGGGGACCTTCTGGGTTGCACTGTGCATCTCTGATTCAGCTGCTGCCCTGTGGGAAGGCGCCTCTAACTCTTCCTCTTTCTGAGCTCCCCACCCCCTACCCCCAGAGGAAGAGCCAGCAGCCTGGAGGGGACGGATTGCAGGAGGAGGTGACCCCAAGCCCTACTTCATCTCTCAGTGGACAAGGGAGAGCCGATAATGGGGCTGTGGGCTGACTTCCCCGGAAAGCACGTCTGCACTTACTGCAGACATTGAGGTGGATCCCAGAGGGACAGCGGCTGCTGATTGAAGGGTGGAGGTGCCGGGGGTTGCATTTCCTGGAAGCCAGACTTCTTCAGAAGCTGGGCTGTCTGCATCAGTCTGTCTGATGGATGCTGTAAAGGCAAATTATGACCTAAGATTCTGATCACCAAGTACAATTCTACTTTGTTTTCCCCACACCGCCAAGCAATTCTCCACACCAGCTCCTACACCAGGAGGTCCTACAATCCAAATCAATTCTGGCGCTGTCTACCTGGGGACAGTGTCAGACCCCAAAGGCTAAGGGCTCAGTCCCATAAGACTGCTCGCCTTCCCCACCCACCGCCCCCCATCACAAGTCCAGGTTATCACCTGTGCTTCTGACCCACTGGCTATAGACAGGAGGTTCCCATAACCCCCCTCCTTGGGTTCAATCAATTTGCAATTGACTCACGGCTGACATTTCCTCAGAATTGTCCTATAAATGCTAAGGGAAGATGAAGGCTAGGTGAAGAGAGACAAGGCAGCACTCCAGGAAAATCTGTGCTCCAGACCTAACTATGACAATATTCTTTGGTTTTCAGAATTTGCCAAAAATGGTCAGTATTTAACTGTGTAACAGTGGCCATCAATCCTTTTTTCCAAAAAGAGGGCTTTGGGTTTTAGCTTTGTGGGGCTGGTTTTCTGGTAAGTGGCTGGTGAGGTAGCAGGTTGAGAACCTGGCCTGGGGATGGTGGAGCTGGCTCCACCGTAGACCACTCACCGAGTTCAACCAGCAGGTGCTTGGGCTCAGCTCTGCAGGGACTGGTGTCGGGTCAGTGCTCTGGTGGCTGAGCCCCAGTAAGAACTGCGGTTGTGTCTCATGGTTTTCCCTTCCTCTGGTTCTGGAGTTGGGGCCAGGGCAGGGGTTGATCCCTACCTGCCCCAGGTCTTTCCCTTCCCTTCATGGCAGGCCCTCAAGAGCTGGTGCCTTTGCCGGGCCCCTCTCTGCCCCCTGAGCTGTCCTTGAGGCCTGCTGGAGGAGAGTTAAAATTCTAGAAGCATGAGGCACCCAGGTGTGGTCTGTTAGGTCAAGGCAGTCTTGGCTGAGGGACCAGGAAGTGAAGAAGGGTTTTCTACCAGAGTAGGAGATGCCAACCCAGGCTTGCTTTGGGCACATTTCCGCCAGCTCCTCTCTGAAATTAGCAACTCTCCAGGTCTTATATATGTACGTGTATGTGATGTAAATGTGTCGAGTTCCTCTTGATGGCACTGACCTTCCACAGGTTAGCGTGGCCTTGCTGATGGTCCGAGTGACCTTGGTTCCTATTGGGGGGATCCACTAGTGTTCAACTAATTAAACGAGGAGCCCATTGGACTGAGGTGGCTCTAATGCCGAGGCAGCCTGTGTCAGCAAACTGAAATCTAAGCTGTAAATGCCTCCAGGCTACAAAATCAAAATGCTATGAACAACCAATCACACAGGCCCCCTGGGCCTCATTCTGCAGCCGTCAGTCACGTCCTTGCTTTGCTTCCACCTTCTCTCCATCTGCCGCTCCCCTGCTCCCTTGTCGACCAATGACTCCAATCGAAGTGCGCTCAAATAAGCTCCTAAAATGTTGACTATTAATTCTAACAGACTCTGTGCTGTTTTCTCCTAGGGTCCTGCCTCAGCTGAGAGATGGCCACCCCAGGGGCTGAAACAAAGAAACCTGGAAATCACAAGTAAGGCTCTGACCTGCATGCTGCTGGGCTCCGGCTCGCTGTGATGACTTTGAGCCACACAGTTTTCTAAGAGCTGACACACGTGGACACCTTGGTTCTCGTGTCAGAACCTGAAGCCTGGAGGACTGACCACTCAGTGGGCATACAGCTGAGCTGGCTGAAGACCCCTGGCACCTGGTGCCAGGGCCGCCGCTCGTAGCCTTGGGATGTTTGTTTCCCAAGGACGTCTGGGCACTTGCTCGGTGCCCAGACCTGTGTCCAGTGGGGTTTCTTTACATCTGGACACTCTTCTGAGTCACAGTCCCTGCTTCTTTCCCAGCTCTCTCTTGGTTCTGACCTTTCAATACTTTCCTTATTTCTTTGCAGTTTTTCATTATTCCACTATGTGATTCACATGGCCACTCTTTTATGTATATTTGTGCATTGCTGGTGTTGATGAAAAAAATTACTCAGTAGTTGATCTAAGAAAGAAAGGAAAAATTTTATTTGAGCCAATCTGAGGATTATAACCTCAGGAGACAGTTTTTCAGAAAGCTCTGAGCATTGCTTCACCCATAAGAGGTCAAAGCATGGTTATATAGGTTTTTGAGACAAAGGGTAATAATACCAAATGATGTGTTACTGACAGTTTACACAATCCAGATCTACATGTACAGAGTAGTGGGCATGGGTCATTGTGGCCCCTCACAAGATTAAGAAGGAAGTTTATCTCTTAAGGAGTTGTGACCCCTGATGAGATTGAAAAGGAATGCTGTCTCCTAAGGAGGTCTGGCTAGTACAGATGCACAACCCACACTAAAGGGAAGGGAGGAGATCCAAATGGGCAAAGGAAATGCTATGTTTAAATTTTTCTTGTTTTAAAATTTAAAATATGAACTTTTTTGTCAATTTCCCCCTTCTGATCATTAATCTTTTGATAGAAAGCCTTGGGTGATCAAATATTTGGTCCTTTGATGCTAGGGTGGTTGCTTACCTGCCCTGGGTCCATCGTGTCCCTTGATGTCCAGACCTAATAGCCTGCTCCTTTCTTTCCTTTTAAGGGGTTGTATTAGTAAGATGTCTGGCAAGGACTGTCAATTCCAAGTTGTCCAGTAGAATTTATGCCAATTTACCTTGCATGTACCTTGTGCATGTTCATTAATTTATAGTGAGCAATAGATGTGATCAAAATTGACAGTAAAATTAATGTCATTAGTAAGCGTTTAAGTGAAGATCCTCCTAAACCAAACCATTTTCCTAGTATTTTTACTAAATTTGGAAGATGATCATTCAGAAAAGAAATTTGATTCTTCATATGTCATAAGATGAGTTAACAAATATCTCGGCCAAATGGTCATACCACTGGAAAACTGATAGAAACCCAGAGTCCTCATATTAAAGGCAGATTGGCAGGGGTTGTTTTCAAGGATACCTGCAGGTGAACTTAAGCCCAAGGGAAAGCAACTATGCATCTTCCTAACCAACCCAGGGAAAGCCAAGGCCATAAACTTTTCCATAGGTCTACTGAGTCCTGTTAAGAGCTACCAATATTTAACATCTAGTGAAAAGGAGTATTTATGGCCAAGTTCAGAACAGGTGTCATTAAATTGGCCAGGTAGGATGGTCTCACTTAGTGATATTGGTGGTAATGTTAGCTTGCATGGTGCTGATAGTGTTGGTCTTAGTGGAAGTCTAAGAAGGCCTGATATGGTCCCTTCCAAGGTGGCTGTAAAGAGTCCTTTATCTGATATCTTTTCCCGTATGCATAATCCCCTGGTTGCAGGTCATGGCACGTGGGATCTTCATCTGAAGATAGATGACTGAGATAAGTTTCAGAAACAAACTCTACAGTAATGTAACATAGCAAACAAGGAATCATCTGAGAAGTGAGTCTGAGGCAGTAAATACAGACCTCAGTTAACAATTATCAGGTAATTAACTTTATTACCTGATAAAGCTGCTGGGAACCTCAGAGTTCCCAATTTCTGGAGAGATCAGGTAGAAAGAAAAGATAAATGTCTCAATTCCACTTACAAGGGAGTAATTTACCCAAATTGCTGTAAGTCATAATTAGCTTGAGGGGAAGAGTTTCCTTATATCTGGAAAACAGATTAAAAAACCACCAACCAGGGAATTAATTCCCTGGCGGTCCAGTGGTTAAAACTCTGTGCTTTCACTTCAGGGGGCACGGGTTCAATCCCTTATTGGGGAACTAAGATCCTACAAGCTGCACAGCGTGGCAAAAAAAGCCAAAAATCAAAACAAAACCCAAAAAACAAAACCACCAACCAGGGATTGAACCCAGATCCCTGCAGTGAAAGCACCTCGTCCTAACCACTGGACCACCAGGGAATTCCCATAAAGTCCTTTCTATGAATCTTTTTGAAGATGAAGCAGTCTATAAATGACAAAAGACTTAAAAAAAACAAGGTTAAAAATCTGATTACAATGCAATTGTCAAAGAAACTTGGTTATTGCTGTGACATGCAACATTTTAAGACAAGAACTAGAATTATGACTATAAACATTTACCAGGACATACCAGATTCTTAGGAGCTCCATATAATTTCTAGAGTATGTATATTAATAATACTTACCCATACAATGTAACCTAAGAAGGTTTATCACCACTCCTTTGACAACGCTTCCCATGTAATTTAACATACCAAATAAGCCTAATTAGTTTAATATTCCTCTCTCTGAGGTGCTTCAGGGGTCCTCTCTGAAGAACCCCCAAGTTAGCTAGAGGTCAAAAGAACTTCAGGGAGAATTTGATATTTGGGAGTTTGTCAAAATATCAAAAAAGGTTTAAAACACTTGGTCAAATAGGATATAGGTCACTGTGGAACAATACTTAATTCACTTAACCAAAGTGACAATAAAATACTTCACAAGCAAACACAGCTCACTTAAAAGGCTCACTAAAAGGCAAAGAAACTTACACAATCCATTACCAAAAGCTACTCAATATTCCAAGAAAACTTTACTCTCTCAACAGAGAGAGAAAATGAAACTCAAGTCTTGCATCAGCTACTCTTAATAACAAAGGTATTTAATTCAATTCAATGCAATCCCAGCCTCACCACACACAGAACTCTTTTCTCAGGGTTCCCTTTTCCACACACCTTCCATAAGGTTCTGTCTTTTGTCACTTACTTTATTGATTATGCAGAAAAAATCCAGCTCTAGGACAGAATTAATTTCTTTCCCTTGAACAAAATGATTTCCATTCCTCATACCTTCTTTGGCTGAAAACATGCCTCCTACTTTCCTTGCATACTGAAATGTTTCCCTTATTATTTTAGTGGCTTTAGTTACATAGATATTATAATTCTTAACCTTAAAACCTAGTATCCAGCAGAAACTAACAAGTAGGCAATTATGAACTTTTACGTTAGCATCCCAAACATTAGCATGCCACACGTTAGCAAACTTATACAAACTATTTACCATTTCTAGAAAATACATCGTTTTTTTTTCCTAACAGAAAATGTCTTAGTGTGGCACCAAATATATCTTTATTAATAGTCCTAAATATCTTTAGTTTCTCTGTAAAAGGAAGCCTATGTCCAGTAATTAATGTTTCAGTATCTTATTTGGAAATAAATTCTGGATAGAATCATTTAACTTAATCTAACAAAACTTAATCTAACAAAATTTAATCACTTAACTTAATCTAACAAAACTCTAAAGTTTCAAGTTATCTAAATCTGGAGAGACTATTTTTAAGCAGACATTCCTAAAACATAATTATTCCTTTAGAGTTTACACCAAAACTCTCATCATTTCCATTTAATTCACTTAAAAGTTTAGCATACCAAGTCATTTTTCTTGCTGACAAATTTTGTAACAGGAATAATAAGATCTTATGTGATTTCTAGTGAACCTGGGTACAGTAAGAGTATTATACTTAATGTTGGTGACTGTAAAGACATGTCTGTATTAATTAAACCATTTGCTTTCATTAAAATTAATTTTAATGAAATTAAAATCAATCTTAGCTCACACGATCCTGAAATTCATTCGAGATAGTTTCTTTTATATTTCTAGGTATGTATATAAGTAGCAGCCAACTTCCTTTAAGCCAATTAAATAGAGCTCTTAAACAAATTAATTTTGGCAATACTACACATCGACAATACAGTTAGACACATACAGACACACAGACAGAGACCCCATAGTTCCCAAAGTTCCGCAATTTCAGCCCTGAGTCAGGAACAATAATAGAAATCCCTTCAGTTACAAAAGAAGTTGGATTCAGATTGGGTTTCTGGCAGACGCAACAGTGTTGCCTGTCTAGAGGGCCAAACCCTTTTTACTAATATTTATGAAGAAGAATTGCAAAGAGATAATCGTTCCCGGAGGTGTTCAGGTAGAATATTTGCATCTCAAAGGCATAGAAGGAGAAAGGCAAGTTCCTCCTAGGAGGACTTTGTTCCCTTAAGGCCAGGATCTTTTTTTCTTCCTCAATACCTACAAGCCTCTGAAGATAAACAGGGGAGGATTTTGGCGGGGGAGGATTTTGGAGTGGTGAAAGGATTGGTAAACTTTGAGATGTTTCTAAAGGCACCCCTCAGGTCCTGTAAAGACTAGATTTGTAAAACAAGGGCAGCTGTTTTTAATTCCTCAAAGAATTGGGTGGCCTTCTCAGTGTATCAAAGGACTGACATGCCCATTCATTTATGTTGGAATGTTTGACTTTCCCTCACTTAGCTTAGGGGAGAACACCCCACCCCACCCCACACACACACAAAAATTCCTATCAAGCTCTGAGTATCAGCTCTGGTCAGTTTAGTCAGACCACAGACCAGTGGCTTCCCATCTTGGTAATCCGTTCACAAAAAATTTGAGGATCCTCCCTGGCTTTAAGAAATTCTTTAATTATGGCCCTCAGTTCCAACTTTTTGAGACAAAGGGCTGTATCTTAAATGATGTGTTGCTGACAGTGTACAAGATCCAGATCTACAGGTACAAAGTGAGTAGTGGGTCATGGGACGTCATGGCCCCTCACAAGATGAAGAAGGAAGGTTATCTCCCAAGGAGGTCTGGTTAATGCAGATGCACAATATACAGTAAAGTGGGGGGGAGGCGGAAACAGGCAGAGAAAAATTTTATATTTAAAATGTTCTCCTGTTGCCCTAAAATACAAAATTTTTTCATCACTGGAAAAGCAAGAATTTTATGTCTTAATCCCAATTCCTACATGGACTTGAAATCCACTACTTTTCCCAGTTTCCTCCCCACCCACCTCTGCTGGGGTTCCCTGGGAGACCCCATCCTGGGCGGTGGCCTCTCCTGGTTCTGGTGGCCTCTCGCCTTGATGACGTCCAGGGACGTATGCTGCCCTCTGGGAACCCAGCTTAGGGCTCCTTGGTTCTTTTCTGGGAGGTTCCTCAGGAACTGCTCTGGAGACTCGCACGTGTGGGTCACCTAATTCCACACGGACACCTGTCCCCCCCTTTCCTTCCCCATGGGTTCTGAGGTCCATTTTCAAGTTTTAGAGCTGCCCTGAGAATAGTACTTGTAGAGAGAATTTTTAATTGAACTAGTAGGATCCCTGGTGCTTCTTTTTTATTTTTAATAAACTTATTTTTGGCTGTGTTGGGTCTTTGTTGCTGCACGTGAGCTTTCTCTAGTTGCGGCGAGCGGGGGCTACTCTTTGTTGCGGTGCACGTGCTTCTCATTGCGGTGGCTTCTCTTGTTGCAGAGCACGGGCTCTAGGCGCGTGGGCTTCAGTAGCTGTGGCTCACAGGCTCTAGAGCGCAGGCTCAGTAGTTGTGGCGCACGGGCTTAGTTGCTCCACAGCATGTGGGATCTTCCCGGACCAGGGCTCGAACCCATGTCCCCTGCACTGGCAGGAGGATTCTCAACCACTGCGCCACCAGGGAAGTCCCTCCCTGGTTGCTTTCTATCATTGACAAGCAAACACGCCCTGTCCCCACTTTCCGAGCCCCCCCCCGCCCCTCCCCCGCCCCGCCTTCCCGGGTTGAGGATCCTGGAGGTTGGCTGAGCGGGTGGTTGAAACGAAGGCTGGAGAAGGGAGACCTGGCGTCAGGTGCCCTGGACGTGGCTCCACTGAGCAGTGACCCCTCCCCGTTGGCTAGTCATTATCTTCCCCTCCCTCCATCGTTTTATGGTCAATACCAGCTTGTATGTTCCACCCTCCAGAGGCCAGCGTGTCCTGTGAGGACCCCTGAAGTCCAGCTCATGAGCACAGCCTCTTATTAAAGGTGTGACCCTGAGCCTTTACGATGGGGACTGGTAGAACCTAGCTTCTGTGGCAGTTGTGATGTCGAATGACTTACACGCACCACCACTAATGACATGGTTTCCACCGCAGTCTTCCATCCTGCTGATCTCTGCATCCTTTCTGCCTGGCATAGGGCCTGAGGCGTGCTTGTGTGACATTCAGCCGAGGGCCCCCCTCCTCCCTGCCCCAGAGCCCATTCCTCGTTCTCTGCCAGTCCCTTGAGCATGCAGTGCAAGATGTCTGGGCCAGTTTGTCGAACGGTCAGTCGTGTTTTCCCTTTCCTGCTGATAAACTCCTGGAATCAGAAGCCGAGTTTCATTCATTTTGCATCTCACCCATTTATTTTACAGAGTAGGTGCTCAATGAATATTTGTTAGATGAATAAAGTGACAGAATAAAGCAAGATAAAGTCACTTGACATCGTGTGTAGACTAGAAAAATAGTTTTCCAAGTAATATGTCTTTGACTTGTTATTTTAAAATCCTTTAAAAAGTGGAGTTTAATCTATAAAAAATTGAATCACTATGTTATAGACCTAAAACTAATACAATACTGTAAGTTAACTATACCTCAGTGACAAAAATACTTGTTCTGTTCACTGTTACATGTCCAATTTACATATTTTAAAATTCTTGTTGGTCTTCACAGTTACACCTATTTCCTTTTCCTCCTCTTCCTGGAATGAAAGAGGAAAGAAACGTTTTCTATTTTGAAATATGACACAAAGTTGTTTTATCACATTCTGTTTTGTCAGTTCCGATGCTCGGCCGTTAGCCCTTCTGTTTGTACTCTGTGTTCGTAACATCCTGAAGGAGAACAAGAACCGTAATTACAGTAGAATATTTGTCTTTAAAGGAGCTTCAGATGCTCTGGCTGTGTTATGACTTCAGAATTTCAGCTTGGCCTGGAGATCAAGAAGGCATTCTGGGAAAGCTTGGGGTTTGTCCCAACTGGATTTGGTCCCTTGGAAAGAGACCTCCCTGCCCCAGGAGAGTAAGCCTGGTCAGGACTGGTCGGGGTCCAGTGCAGACTCTGGCTTGGGCGGGTTGCTTGCCCCTCCTGAGGGAGACTCTCGCGTCCCTGCCCTGGTGCCAATAGCACAGTCTGCTGGTGGTCCTGCTGCCAGTTTAGTGATGGGCTCAGGGTGTTGGCCAGTCCACCAGCACCCTCCCCTTTAGAAAAAGATCCCGTCTCTCTTCAATATTTTGTTCGCATCTTTTCCACATCAACCTTTTGAGACTGTTCGGCTGTGAGTTAACTTGGATGCCACTCTAGGGAAATCGGAGGGAAATGTGAGAAGCACGAAGGGAGGAAGCGAGGAGATGCAGGAGAGAGAGAAGCAGGTGCCCTCGGTCTGGAGCCTGGGCATCTACGGTCGATGACCGATGGAGTCCAGAGAAAACAGGGATCAGAGACGGTGGAGGAAGACGTGCGGGCGGCCCGGGTCAGTCATGTCATGGTGTTTACAAATCACAGGCTGCTGAGAACTTCTCTTCCTGTATGGTTTTTTTTCTCACAGAGTTAGATTGAGAAGGAAATGTGATCCGTGGGTTCTGGGCGGAAAGTGTGACTCTGAAGGAAGAAACAGAAAGTCCTGATTGCTGGGGACCCATGGCTGCTTCCCTCCTTGCCACTGGCATCTGGCAGCACGCCTGTGAGTGGGGTCAGGAAGGCACAGCTGTGGAAGGAGGCGTGTCTAAGGCTGGAGTTGCAATCTAGACCTGGGCATTATGTTTGTAAATAAAGTTTTATTAGAACACATCCACACTCATTTGCGTGTTGTCTGTGGCCACTTTCATGGGCCAACAGCAGGGCTGAGAAGTGGCAACAGAGCCCCTATGAACTGCAAGGAAAAAATATTTACTATCTGGCCTTTTATGGGAAATGTTTGCTGACCCCTATTGCAGGCCAGCAGTGTGCTGTCCAAGAGAAATATAATGTGAGTCACACAAAGTTTCTAGCAACCGCACTGAGAAAAACCAAAATGAAAAGATGTCTTGTCTCATTACCCCCTTTGGACATTGTACCAGCGAAGTGCTGGCTAGTGAAACAAGACAAGGAAATGAAAATGAAAGGCCTCAGATTGGAAAGGCTATCTCTGGGTGGGAGAATTAGAGGTGATTTTTTTCTTCTCATCCATCCACATTTCCTGTGATAAATGTATTATTTTTAACTTGAAGCCAAGTTTATATGTTGAATGAACCTGGGTTGGGTAGCAAGTGGCTATATGCTTTATATGGGATGATTTGGCCTTTTGATCTTTGTACTTTTTTTTTTTTTTTGGTGGAGCCGTTCGGCTTGTGGGATCTTAGTTCCCCGACCAGGGATTGAACCTGTGCCCTTGGCAGTGAGAACGTGGAATCCTAACCACTGGACCGCCAGGGAATTCCCTTGATCTTTGTGCTTTTTGGTGCTCTTCTGAGTTCTTCCTGATCATCCTCCAAAGGAGCCCTGGGTGTGATGAGCGGGTGAGGGGAAGGAGAGGGGGAGGAACGGAGACAGGGTGGGAGCCTCTGCAGGCTAGGATCGGCCTGCCCGCCGTGGCCCATACGCCTCGCTGGCACAGGGTGCCGCTGTGGTCCTGCCGGCCCCTGGACGCTGGTTCTCTAAACTGCCTCCTTTCCTGTTTTGGGACAGCGACTTTGTACAGCTTTGCAATCCCCACGTGGCTGCAATGAAAGAAGACGTCCTCTACCATTTCAGCCTTAGCACCGGCACGCATGACTTCCCGACTATGTTTGGAGACGTGAAGGTAAAAGCAGGGTTTTTGATTCTGGGCATTTGCCCCAAGATTACCCCCCTTTCGGGTGACACAGGTAGACTGCGCCACACAGGGCCGAGGTGACAGAGGACGGGCTCTTGAAGTTATATGTTTATCGGATTTTTGCGAATTGTTACCTTTCAAGAATATGAACTATTGAGTGAAAGAAAACTGTCACAAAGACTGCCGCATTGGTTCCTATAATTGAAACAATGTAAAATAAATTTCCTAATGCTTCACTGAGAGACTAGAAAGGAGCAGACACTAATCCTTTTCTAGGGGAGCGAGGGATACCCAGGAGGAGCAGTCGCATGTGTCTGCTGTCTGTCATTTAAGATGCACATCCATCTGTTTAGCTAGTTCGGTCCTGACTTATCCTCGCAGAGGACTTTTAAAGTGTCTGATCCCCGTGTGGAAAGGTGGGCTAACGTTTAGAATTCAAAACTGAAACAAGCCATTGACCCTAGATCCGGGGCTGCCTCATGCGATCGTAAAGTCATAACCAGGTTACGTCCTGCCAGCCACCCAGATCTTTTGCGCTGTTCGTTTCAAACCGAGGGACGACTTTCCATGTGTTGTTGTTTTTTTTTGTTTTTAAATTTTTATTGGAGTCTAGTCGATTTACAGTGTTGCATTAATATCAGGTGTACAGCAAAGCGAATGAGTTATACATATACATATATCCACTCTTTTTTAGATTCTTTTCCCATATAGGTCATTATGGAGTATTAAGTAGAGTTCCCTGTGCTATACAGTAGGCCCTTAGTAGTTATCTGTTTTATATACAGTAGTGTGTATATGTCAATCCCAATCTGTCAATTTATCCCTTCCCTTCCTTTCCATGTGTTCTTAATTCATTCAATTTTCATTCTTTCCTTAAGTTTGACCTGTAATTTTTTCTAGGCTACAGAATTTTCCTTTTTATGTTAAGAGACTAGTAACTATTTGATCACCGAGTCCTTAAGACGGGCTTATTTACCTGTTTCTCTTTGGACGCCTTCACGTACAGCACTTTGCAGATGAAGGTCCTACTTCTCCGAGAGCCCCCTGCTCACCGCATGGCTGCGACTCCCCGAGCCCCCACTGGCCCCCGGCTCTTCCCACAGGTTGGCCATTTGGGCCTCTGCCGGCCGGCGACACAGCACTTAGAAGCCCATGTTACAGATGGGCTGTGGGGCCCTGGTTGCACACTGAGGGGCCCGCAGCATCTTATTCCAAACGCAGGCTCTCTCCAGTGCAGTGGGCTGCTGTGCACACGATGCACGGAGCCCGGGCAGGCGTGGAGCCTGGGCTTTCCTGCCCGGAGAGGGTGAGGGTGTGGTTGTCCTGCCTTGTGTGCAGCTGATTGCTCTGCACTGTTGGGGCCTCTTGCACTGAGCTGTGAGTCCGTGAACCAGTGCTTCGTAAACTCGAGGGAGCGTCAGAATCACCGGGGGGCTCCTTAGCGCACACATTACTGGCTTCCCGGATGCGGGGGGGCCAGGGAAGGGACCCGCATTTCTAGCAAGTTCCAGGAGATGCTGCCGCCGCTGGCGGGGGGCACTTTGAGGACCCCTGCTGTACAGATGGGATGCGGTGCCTGTGCTGATGGGTGTTCTGTTCTCTGTCTGCAGTTTGTGTGTGTTGGGGGAAGCTCTTCCCGGATGAAAGCCTTCAGCAAGTACGTGGCCGTGGAGCTGGGCCTTGACCACCCAGGTGCAGACTATCCCAACATCTGTGAGGGCACCGACCGCTACGCCATGTTTAAAGTGGGCCCGGTGCTGTTGGTCAGCGTGAGTACCTGCCCTCGTGGTGGGCTCAGCCCTTGGCTCTGCAGGCCCCATCCCCGCCCTGCACACAGCCTGACAGAGGAAACAGGAGTCGAGGGGAGCCTGGGGACGGGCTGCAGAGGTGGTGGAGCCCGTCTCCAGGAGAGACAGATACACACGTACAAACACACGCGCACACCCACCCAGCTGTGCGCACACGGTGAGCACCCAGGTTGGAGACCCAGGAGGGTGGTGCTCTGCCTGGACCAGGGCCACGAGGAGAGCCGGGCACCAGGGGGCCCCCTCGCCGGCCGCCTGTGTTACTTCACACACGTGCGATTCAGCAATGGGTGAACACAGAAACCTCTGGTGTTCTCGTTTTCCAGTCTTGGTTCCCTTTGCAGAGGAGAACATTTGTAGAGGAAGTGCTGCCCTACAGTAAGGCTGCCTCTGAGGCTGGGACGGGGACCCACCCCTCTGGGCAGCTGAGACGTCCGGTGGCATCAACCACCCGGAACACACCCAAGAGCCAAGACGCATTCAGGTCCAGATAATCCACGGAAGCACTTCCCATGAGCAAGACTGCAGGACTAACACGTTCTCCAAAGAGTCCTTGGCCGCAGGGGCAGCTCCTGGCAGACGTGGCACCGGGAGGGCCTCTGAAGAAGGGCGGTTTGGGGGATGCGGAGGCGGAGGAAACGGCACAGGCAGAACCGCGGAGGTGGAGCCACCCGCCAGTTACCGAGTTTGGCTGCGGCAGAGCGTGTGGAGAAAAGGGAAAACGTGCGCGGGGCTTCCCACGCCAGCGGCTGTCTGTTACCTAGCAACAGCAGCCCTCTGGTCCTCAGCTGCCATCTGTTCCACGGGTGCTGTGGGTCAAAGGGTCATCCATTCGACAGCATCGTGCAAACCTTTACACTTCCCCAAGTGTTCATAGTTTTCAAATGTACGTTAGGAAGTTCATCTTCTTCACCACCAGTTAGCAACGTACCACAGAACACACAGAGGTGCTACCAGAGCGTGACGCTGGCATTTCTCCCTGGCTCTAGCACGGGATGGGCATCCCCTCCATCGCCATCATGCTGCACGAGCTCATCAAGCTGCTGTACCACGCCCGGTGCTCCGGCGTCACCCTCATCCGCATCGGCACCTCTGGCGGGATAGGTTAGTGTGCAGAGCGCCACAGGGACCCGGGTGGGCAGCGTGAGGACCCAGAGCTCCTCCCTGGGCCGTGCTCAAGGAGAGCTCAGCAGCAGCAGGCATTTTGTTATTTTTTTTCTGGTCCAGCTACTTCTCCCAACCCACACCCCAGAAATAGGCACAGAAAGGCACCAGGCCACGTGCACCCGAAAACCCGTCCTTTTGGAGTTATACAACGTGTGCCTTCTTGTTTGCTTGATTCTCTTTTTATTCTTGCTAATCCCTCTTTTCTCTGCCTTTCTCCTTCATTTTGCTCACTCCTCTCTATTCCTGCAAGGATGTGAAGCACCTTATGAGAAAACCTACAGGAAAGTCAAAGGGGGAAGAGAGAGATGCAATGCAAAATTAAGATAAGTGTCCTTAAGTTGCCTAAAAGCCCCCAGTTCGCAACATAATTTTTTTTAACATCGCAAAGCCAACAAAGAAAGAAGAGGATGCGATGAGAAAGTAAAACGCTAAAAATCATGTTGAGTTTTCAGCCAAAGTCTTTGAGGCAAACTTGTTTTACTCTGATGTCCCAACTCTGGGCCGGTTTTTCTGCTGAAAACTGGGTTCTAGTAATTCTCGCTCCTGCCGAGGAGCTGGGAGCTGCTGGAAGGAGGTCTGCTGTCATCGGCCTGGCCTCTGTGCATTTGTTTCTGACTGCCTAGGCCTGACCTCCCCTGCATTTATGGTAATTTGAAAATTTAGGTATTCTCGCTGTGAAAGAGGATTGCTGCAGGCCCTAAATCTTCTCAATACGTTATCTCATTTTTCTTTTCACTATATAGACAGATTGATGGATAACATCCGTGTTTGCAGATTGTAATTCAAAGTTGAAAGGAGTTGTTCTCGGGAAGACACTCCAATGACCGCGAGCTCCCAGGCTGTGCACACTTAGTCTGTGATGCCATCGACCCAATGGACTCCCGGCTGTGCACATCGCAGCAGCGTCGGCGAGGAGCTCCCAGCAAATCCTTCCTGAGTTCTTGCTTTGGAGGGATTTTAAAATCAATAATCAGAGAGAGAATTCTGGAGGGAGTAGGGTGGATTTTGAGTCTCCCAAAATTGCCCCATAAAAATGGAGAGATCAACTAGAGAGCCAGACCCCAAACCCCCGACAACAAAGTGTGACATGGTGTCCCCACAAACCCCAAAATAGGACCAGTGGGTGGCTGGCATGGGCCGCCACTCGGGAGGGAGCACCGGGTGACTCCAGGGTTTCTGTCAGATGTGAGAATTCTGAAATGGCCCACAGGCATCCCGGAAAAGGGCAGGGCCTGTGTGAGGAAGAGCAGCTGACACTGGGGGGGGGGGGTCTGCACCCTCCAATTGGAGGTCTGAAGTGGCTTGAAAATTCTAGGCCCCATGGATTCAGGAAAGCCACCATCTGAGATTTCTTCCAGGTCCACACTTGGTGTGGGGAGACACCTGAGGAGAGTCTACATTGACCAGAACAGGGACAAAGCGCAAGGGAGAGAAAGTCCAGATGAACATGCAGGGGGCAAGCAGAGCCAGAGCTTGGCAATTGGCCACGTTTTTTGTTTTTTAGACTAAATTAGAGATACAATTTATACTTTATTATTATTTTTTTAATTTATTTCTGGCTATGTTGGGTCTTCATTTCTGCGTGCGGGCTTTCTCTAGTTGCAGCGAGCGGGGGCTACTCTTCCTTGTGGTGCGCAGGCTTCTCATCGTGGTGGCTTCTCTTGTTGCAGAGCACGGGCTCTAGGCAGGCGGGCTCAGTAGTTGTGGCTCACGGGCTCTAGAGCACAGGCTCAGTAGTCTTGGCGCACGGGCTTAGTTGCTCTGCGGCATGTGGGATCCTCCTGGACCAGGGCTCGAACCCGTGTCCCCTGCACTGGCAGGCGGATTCTTAACCACTGCACCACCAGGGAAGCCCCTGGCCACGTTTTCAAATGTTTCATGAAAGCAGCTGACGTGGGGCTCTGGGACAGATCTCCTGGCTTCTTCTTCCTCCCTAACTGTTTAGGAAAACCAATATCACATTAAAGTAAGTAGTAGTGTAGTAGTAGGAAAGGCTCCTGGTCAAATCCCAAGCAAAGTTATTATAAGATCAAAGAGCAAGCAGCAGAGTAACGTCTGTACAATCTTGGAAACGCCCAGGGAGGCACAGGAAGCAGGACCTCCGGTGGGTCAGTCCTGGAGGCAAGCCAGGGCGACAGGAGCTGGTGACGGCAGGAGCCGGGTTTGAGGTGCCCCAGTGTTCCTTACTCAAAACCTGAAATAATAAAAAGGTACAAAACAGGGACCAGCTGAACACATACTGGTAAAGGGAGCCCCAGACAGTTCCAGCAGCGACTGAAAGAGGCTGATCTGCGGGGATGGGCCGCTCGTCAATTTCACTTTCTTCTTTGCACTTTTCTGTATTTTCTGCAGCGTCTACGCATTCATTACTTTACCTTCAGGAAAAAAAAATCTGGTGCTGAAAAGAGATCCTTACCTATTTCTTTTTAGGGCATGACTGACCCTTCAGTGTTATAGTGCGTGGACGGGGCCCTTCCGTCCCTGACCGCCCCTTGCAGCCGGGACACCCGCTTCTTCCTGCAGGTCTGGAGCCCGGCTCCGTGGTCATCACCCGGCAGGCGGTGGACGCCTGCTTCAAGCAGGAGTTAGAGCAAATTGTCCTCGGGAAGCGGGTGGTCCGGAACACGCATCTGGACGAGCGGCTGGTGCAGGAGCTGGTGCGGTGCTCCACGGACCTGGGCGAGTTCCCCACGGTCGTGGGCAACACCATGTGCACCCTGGACTTCTACGAAGGTGAGGGGCGCGCTGGTCTCCCGCCCGGGATTCCGCATCGCTGCGGGCGTGCGTCTCAGCACAGATTCCCTTGCGGGCCAGTGGGTCGAGGACAGGCGGGGCCCGTTGGGCTGGACAACATCTCTGTCGGGGGGGGCGGGGCGGGCATGCAGTAGGCGCTTACTGCGTGCCCGGGGGGGTGGGGGAATGGGAGGTGGGCGCTCCCAGGCTAGCGTCGGCTCTCCACGTTCCCAGGGCAAGGCCGCCTGGACGGGGCGCTCTGCTCCTACTCGGAGAAGGACAAGCAGGAGTACCTGCGGGCAGCCTACGAGGCCGGCATCCGCAACATCGAGATGGAGTCGACCGTCTTCGCCGCCATATGCAATGCCTGCGGCCTCCGAGGTGGGGTCCCTAGGCCGCAGCTCCCCCTACTCCCCACCCCCCCCACGTCCTCCCGGGCCCCGCCCATCGCCAGCCTTGGCCTTGCACCCGCCCTGCCCCCAAGGCGTGTTTCTGGACCCCTGTGCTCGGACCTCCTTGGATTGTCACGTGATCCAAGGCAGGGTCCTCAGTGTCTCTGCAGGGATTCACGTGCCACTGAGAGACCAGAAAGATGAGAAAGTCCCCCCTTCGGCTCTGGGCAGGCTTTGCTGCCGACTCTACAATGAATCTGGCCTTCAAAGCTCTTTGGATTTCTGAATTGGGGCTAATCCACCGCAGTTCCTGGCCTCACCCTTCGAAGTCCAGCTCTGCCTTCCAGAATTCCTGCCTCGCAGCTATCACGTCACCTTGCCTTTCAAGACAGTGCAGGGCCCCCGAGCTGGTCCTGGGGTTTGCTTGGGAATCTCTGGGAACAAAGGCAGGCAAGGATAAGGACAGAACAGGATAGTGTGGCCCCGTCAGCTTTTTCGTGTTCTCTATCAGAAGCCACTGTCGGCCCCTTCCCTTGAGGCCTGGACACTGGTCTCTGTGAGCTAAGCTGGAATCCCGTTCTTTGCCCTGACCTGGCGTTTGCTTTTTGCAGCGGCCGTGGTGTGCGTCACGCTCCTCAACCGCCTGGAAGGTGACCAGATCAGCAGCCCCCATGAGGTGCTGGCCGAGTACCAGCAGCGGCCCCAGCGGCTGGTGGCCCACTTCATCAAGAAGTGCCTCGCGGCAGCCTGAGGTCCCCACGTCTCCAGACATGAGCGTTGGTGTTTGCAGCAAATAAAATCATTGCCACAGTCTCCTTCTGTATGACTTCCTGCATCCTTTGTAGAAGAGTCTAGGGAGCTGATTGTGTTTCAGAGGCAAAGAATCCTGCATTAACTACGCAGGAGTTTTTGTTTTTTTAAAGCTTCATGGGAGCATTTCTACCACATTAGCCTGATTTGGGTTTTCTTTAAGAATGTTCCTCTGAGTATTTGAAATATTTCTAGGGAGGTTTTTCAGACTTGTAAATTCTGATAGTTGTCAGATTTCACTCCCTAAGAGAGAAGTCACGTCCGCCCTGGCCTGACACCTCCCCTGCATCTGTGCCCCCGAGTCCCTTGGCTTCTTCCTGGGGAGTCAGGGCCCCCCAGCTGGGAGACTGGAGGGCTGGGCAGAGGGAGAAGCCAGGGTGTCCCCTCCTGTCTCAGGTGGGTCTGGCAGCTGCTTTTGGGGTGTCCCCGAGTCCCCCCAGCCCAAGGACAGTTGCCCCAGTTGTCTTCTCGGCACGTCTACACCCCTGTGACAATGTTTGGTGTTCGACTCTTTTAAGTGCCCAAGGCGTGCTATTTACTGATTGCACACTGAGGCGTGCACTTGTGCTACTTGGCAGGTAGCTCTGTGACTTTTTGGGGTGCAGGGAACCGTGCGGGGACCCTGGTGTTGACGTATGAGTATGGTCCACACACTCTTCAAAAACCCTCTTCCCTGAGATTCTTAGGTTCACCCCAAAATGAGGGTGGGTAATCAGGTCATTCGAGACCCACTGAGCCCGGCACTGGTCCAGATGCTAGGACCCCCTCCTGGCCCCCCTTCTGTGCTGGAGGCTGCAGTGTGGAGAGGGAATGCCTGCGGTTTTTCCCTCGGCACCCTGGAGAGGTGTCTGCTGCACCCCAGAATTGAAGCTGCTGAGGAGGGAGCCGCCTGGAGTCCCCCAGGAGGCTGGCAGGTCCTGGAATGTGTGTGTCCACTGGCTCTTGGCAGCCTCCAGCGCTGGCACAAGCTGCAGGAGCTATGCCCAGGTTCCTATCACCAGGCTCCCATCTGCCCCCAAAGTCCGAGTGCCCCCGACTTCAGTGAGACATTGCTGGTCCCTCTGGACGCACGGCTGACCAGCTGACCAGTGGCCCCTGCAGCCCACCTGTCCGGTTGGGCCCCCTGTGCTTGTGGTCACTAGGCCCCAGGCCCGGGTGAGGGGCCGTGGGGGACCTGCAGGCTGGTCCTGTGTGCGCCCCTCCCACGCAGGTGTGGCCGCGGGGTTCCTCGTGGTGAAGCTGCGGGGTGGGGGGTTGGGGGGAGGCAGAAGCTGGGCGGTTGGCAGCCCAAGAGGCTGTTACAGCCTGGGAAGGGCCGGTTCTCCTTCAGCCGCTGTCTGCGGCATCTCCCCGGCCACGGCCACAGCCCCGCGTCCACTGCTGGGAGCCGCCCTGGAACCTGCCCACCGACCCCCTCCTCTGGGGCGAGGCCGCGGGAGACGACTCTGGACAAGGCTCTTCCTACAGATGCGTAGGCGCCCGGGTGGGCCTGCGCCGCCCTCTGCTGACCGTGGCGGGGAGGGGCCCTGCCCATCCGTCGGGGGAGACCCCGCCCTGCCTCACCCCCGGGGGGGGGGCTTGTGAAGCCACGTGACGGCCCACGAGGGCTGAATGGTGCCCACCCGCGGGGAACACCAGTCGGACTCTTGTGATGGGATAAAACTAATGATCATACGCATTTCCACCACGACAACCTGAGCTGTGGACTAGTGTGGTCTCCGGGAGGACTCCGGAGCTGACGGTGCTTCCTCCGCCCTCACCGCCCGCCAGCACCCGGGTCCCTCCTCTCCCTCCATCCTGGGCCAGAGAGAACTGGGGCCGGAACTGAGGACCGGGACAGCTGGAGAGCTGGTTCAGGTCTGAGAGACGGTGCGGCTGCGCTGGTGTGGCGTGCTCTGTGCACACGTGTGTGCACGTGCACACACAACACACATGGGCCCGCACAGAACATGCCCCCGTGCAAACGCGCACACAAAACACACATGGGCCCACACAGTACACGCCCCCGTGCAAATGTGCACATACAACACATGTTCCCACACACGCGCAGGCCCCGTGCACACGTGGGTGCGCAGACAGACATTCACTAAGTAGGAAAGGAACGGCACTCAGGGCACTCAGTTCCCTTGACCTCCAGGGGGAAGGAGAGCTTTGGCACAAATCCCACCCTCGGGGCCAGCCTGGGAGCCCCGCCGAGGGTGGGGCGCGTCTGCTCGTTTTAGGGTCTCCTCCAGAGAGAATGGTTTAAAAAGAAAAGTTTTTAAAGGTAACGTATGGCTGTCCTAGAGTAGATATCAGTGAAATGTGTTCTGCGGAAATGCACCGATCCTGCGGCGAGGGCACCTCAGTCCCGGTGTGAGAGGCAGGGAGCAGACTGTGCCTCGGGAGACTCCCCAGGTGCACGTGGCTCAGGAGAGGCGGGACCTGAAGCCTGAGGAGGCATCTCACGTCCTGTCACGTGGATCAGGAGAGGCGGGACCTGAAGCCTGAGGAGGCATCTCACGTCCTGTCACGTGGATCAGGAGAGGCGGGACCTGCGGCCTGAGCAGGGATCTCACATCCTGTCGTGGGCGTTTAGAAGGGGCCTGCGTAGTTCCTTTCAGCCCCAGCCAGGAAGGACAGTGCTGAGGCCACAGGTGCTGGTGGCGTCTTACCCACCCTCTCGGGGCACGATGCACCCATGCACACGTGTGGGCCTGGCTCTGTTGTGATCTGGGGCAGCTGCTCACCTGTGACATTAGAATAACGACGCCTTCTCCCTTGGTCATGAGGGTGTCAAGGATCCGCAGGTGAGGGTCACCTGGCTCCGTGGGTGTCGGTTTCTCTCACGCGACCGCGGTGGTGCACCTCCCATCAGGCTCACACAGGCAGCGAGGGGATCCTGGGAGGCTCGCTGCCTCGGGGAGACCTCTGTCGCGATCGGTCCTGAGATGGTGGCTGGCCTGCCTTCCAAGGTCCTCCCTCCGTTGCTGTGGCTGCTGCCGGCCTTGCTTTACTCTCCTCTGCGGACCCCCTGACGCCATGGAGTGGAGCAGCCCCCCTCCCCCCAGCCCCCCCGAGCCCGGCTCTGGTCTAGGAGTCAGGGATGCGCAGATGTCAGTGAAGATGTTCATTGGCTGGCTGCCTGTCTGGGGCCCGAGGGCTTTCCAGCATCCCCAGGATCGGAGGTAATTGACTCCCTTAAGCCATATGGTTAAAAAAGTCAGTACGGCAGTTCCTCCAGGAATTCTACATAGAATCACCACGTGATCCAGCAATTCCATGTCTGGGCACTTGCACAAAATAATTGAAAGCAGGGACTTGAACAGATGTTTGTACACCTGTGTTCACAGCAAGCAAAAGGTGGAAATGGCCCAAATGTCCAGCAACAGATGACTGGATAAACAAAGTGTGTCCATCCGTACAATGGGAACGATTCAGCCTTAAAAAGGGAGGAAACTCTGTCACGTGCTATAACACGGATAAACCTTGAGAATACTATGCTGAGTGGAATAAGCCCATCACAAAAGGACAACTACTGTAGGATTCTACTTACATAAGGTCCCTAGAGCGTCAAGTCCATAGAGACAGAAAGTAGGATGGTGGTTACCGGGTCTGGGGAGGGAGATGGGGAGTTAGTGTTTAATGGGGACAGAGTTTCAGTTTGGGAAGATGAGAAAGTTCTGGAACCCTCCCCCTAATGTGATTCTCTGGCAATCTCCAACACTGAGCGTGTGGGTGGCCTACGGTTTGATTTGATTATGACAGTTAACTACCTGGAGTTATGTCAGATCCCACAGGTTGAAGGGCATGGTCTTGACTTGACAATACTGCTCTTGTTTTAGACGCCAGCTGCAAGCGGGGTCCCCAGGCTACCCATGCTTCAAACTGGGGGCTTCCCATAACCCTTTCAGGTTTGATAGTTCGTTAGAATGGCTCACAAAACTCTGGAAAGTGTTATACTTATGACTACCATTTTATCATAAAGGCTGTAAGTGAGAAGCAGAACAGGTAGGCCGGGTCCACGAGGGTCCCGGGTGCAGGCGCTCCTGTCCGCAGGGGTCAGTGTGAGCTTCCCTCTGTACATCCACATTTTCACCAACTGGAAGCTCCCTCAAGCCTGGCGTTCAGAGTGCTTAAACTGAGTTTTCAGTACCTAGACATGATCCAATAAACCATTGGCCATAGGATTGAACCCGATCTCCAGATCTGCTCCCCTCCCCTCCCCAGGGGTCAGATATGGTGGAAAGGGGTTTGTTATTATTCAGTTGGCTGGGGACTGCCAAAACAAAATAACATAGACTAGGGGCTTAAACGATAGGAAGTCATTTCTCGCAGTTAGGGAGGCTGAAAGTCCAAGGTCAAAGTGCCAGCTGATTCAGGTCCCTGGTGAAGGCCCTCAACCCAGCCTGCAGATTGCTTCTGATAAGGACATTCATCTCATCATGGGGGCCCCACCCTCATGACCTCATTTAACCTTCATCATCTCCCAAAGGCCCCACCTCCAAACACCATCACATTGGGAGTTAGGGTTTCCAAACATGAATTTCAGGGGGACACAAACATTCAGTCCATAGCAGTTGTAACAAAAGACATTCCAAGGGTTTCTGAACCAGGATAAAGGCCAGATATATATGTTTATTATCTCACAGCACCACCGAGGTTTTTTTCTTTTTTTTTTTTAAACATCTTTATTGGAGTATAATTGCTTTACAGTGTTGTGTTAGTTTCTGTTGTATAACAAAGAGAATCGGCTATATGTATACATATATCTCCATATCCCCTCCCTCTTGCATCTCTCTCCCACCCTCCCTATCCCACCCCTCTAGGTGGATCAGCACCGAGCTGATCTCCCTGTGCTGTGCAGCTGCTTCCCACTAGCTATCTATTTTACATTTGGTAGTGTATATATGTCAATGTTACTCTGTCACTTCATCCCAGCTTACCCTTCCTCCTCCCCATGTCCTCAAGTCCATTCTACACATCTGTGTCTTTTTAAAAAAAAAAAATTTGAATTTTATGTATTTTTTTATACAGCAGGTTCTTATTATTATCTATTTTTTACATATTAGTGTATATATGTCAATCCCAATCTCCCAATTCATCACATCTGCGTCTTTATTCCTGTCCTGTCCCTAGGTTCATCAGAACAATTTTTTTTTTTTTTTTAGATTCCCTATATTAGCATACGGTATTTGTTTTTCTCTTTCTGACTTACTTCACACTGTATGACAGACTCTAGGTCCACCCACCTCACTACAAATAACTCAATTTTGTTCCTTTTTATGGCTGAGTAATATTCCATTGTATATATGTGCCACATCTTCTCTATCCATTCATCTGTTGATGGACACTTAGGTTGCTTCTGTGTCCTGGCTATTGTAAATAGAGCTGCAGTGAACATTATGGTACATGACTCTTTTTGAATTATGTTTTTCTCAGGGTATATGCCAAGTAGTGGGATTGCTGGGTCATATGGTAGTTCTATTTTTAGTTTATTGAGGAACCTCCATACTGTTCTCCATAGTGGCTGTATCAATTTACATTCCCACCAACAGTGCAAGAGTGTTCCCTTTTCTCCACACCCTCTCCAGCATTTATTGTTTGCAGATTTTTTGATGATGGCCATTCTGAATGCTGTGAGGTGATACCTCACTGTGGTTTTGATTTGCATTTCTCTAATGAATAATGATGTTGAACATCCTTTCATGTGTTTGTTGGCAATCTGTATATCTTCTTTGGAGAAATGTCTATTTAGGTCTTCTGCCCATTTTTGTGTGTTTTTTTTTTTTTGATATTGAGCTGCATGAGCTGCTTGTATATTTTTGCGATTAATCCTTTGTCAGTTGATTCATTTGCAGATATTTTCTCCCATTCTGAGGGTTGTCTTTTAGTCTTGTTTATGGTTTCCTTTGCTGTGCAAAAGCTTTTAAGTCTCATTAGGTCCCAGTTGTTTATTTTTGTTTTTATTTCCATTTCTCTGGGAGGTGGGTCAAAAAGGATCTTGCTGTAATTTATGTCATGGAGTGTTCTGCCTATGTTTTCCTCTAAGAGTTTTATATGCCCCTTACATGTAGGTCTTTAATGCATTTTGAGTTTATTTTTGTGTATGGTGTTAGGGAGTGTTCTAATTTCATTCTTTTACATGTAGCTGTCCAGTGTTCCCAATACCACTTACTGAAGAGGCTGTCTTTTCTCCACTGTATATTCTTGCCTCCTTTGTCATAGATTAGTTGACCATAGGTGCATGGATTTATCTCTGGGCTTTCTATACAGTTCCATTGATCTATATTTCTGTTTTGGTGCCAGTACCATACTGTCTTGATTACTGTAGCTTTGTAGTATAGTATGAAGTCAGGGAGCCTGATTCCTCCAGCTCCATTTTTCGTTCTCAAGATTGCTTTGGCTATTCGAGGTCTTTTGTGTTTCCATACAAATGTGAATTTTTTTGTTCTAGTTCTGTGAAAAATGCCAGTGGTAGTTTGATAGGGATTGCATTGATTCTGTAGATTGCTTTGGGTAGTATAGTCATTTTCAAATGTTGATTCTTCCAATCCAAGAACATGGTATATCTCTCCATCTGTTTGTATCGTCTTTAATTCCTGTCATCAGTGTCTTATAGTTTTCTGCATACAGGTCTTTTGTCTCCTTAGGTAGGTTTATTCCTAGGTATTTTATTCTTTTTGTTGCAATGGTAAATGGGAGTGTTTCCTTAATTTCACTTTCAGATTTTTCATCATTAGTGTATAGGAATGCAAGAGATTTCTGTGCATTAATTTTATATCCTGCTACTTTACCAGATTTATTGATTAGCTCTAGTAGTTTTCTGGCAGCATCTTTAGGGTTCTCTGTATATAGTATCATGTCATCTGCCAACAGTGACAGCTTTACTTCTTCTTTTCTGATTTGGATTCCTTTTACTTCTTTGTCTTCTCTGATTGCTGTGGCTAAAACTTCCAAAACTATGTTGAATAATAGTGGTGAGAGTGGACATCCTTGTCTTGTTCCTGATCTTAGAGGAAATGGTTTCAGTTTTTCACCACTGAGGAAGATGTTGGCTGTGGGTTAGTCATATATGGCCTTTATTATGTTGAGGTAGTTTCCCTCTGTGTCTACTTTCTGGAGAGTTTTTATCATAAATGGGTGTTGAATTCTGTCAAAAGCTTTTCCTGCATCTATTGAGGTTATCATATGGTTTTCATCCTTTGGTTTGTTAATATGGTGTATCACATTGATGGATTTGCATATATTGAAGAATCCTTGCATTCCTGGGATAAACCCCACTTGATCATGGTGTATGATCCTTTTAATAAGCTGTTGGATTCTGTTTGCTAGTATTTTGTTGAGGATTTTTGCATCTATGTTCATCAGTGATATTGGCCTATAGTTTTCTTTCTTTGTGACATCTTTGTCTGGTTTTGGTATCAGGGTGATGGTGGCCTCGTAGAATGAGTTTGGGAGTGTTCCTCCCTCTGCTATATTTTGGAAGAGTTTGAGAAGGATAGATGTTAGCTCTTCTCTAAATGTTTGATAGAATTCACCTGTGAAGCCATCTGGTCCTGGGCTTTTGTTTGTTGGAAGATTTTAAATCACAGTTTCAATTTCAGTGCTTGTGATTGGTCTCTTCATATTTTCTATTTCTTCCTGGTTCAGTCTTTGAAGGTTGTGCTTTTCTAAGAATTTGTCCATTTCTTCCAGGTTGTCCATTTTATTGGCATATAGTTGCTTATAGTAATCTCTCATGATCCTTTGTATTTCTGCAGTGTCAGTTGTTACTTCTTTTTCATTTCTAATTCTGTTGATTGGAGTCTTCTCCCTTTTTACCTTGATGAGTCTGGCTAATGGTTTATCAATTTTGTTTATCTTGCCAAAGAACCAGCTTTTAGTTTTATTGATCTTTGTATTGTTTCCTTCGTTTCTTTTTCATTTATTTCTGATATGATCTTCATGATTTCTTTCCTTCTGCTAACTTTGGGGGTTTTTTTTGTTCTTCTTTCTATAATTGCTTTAGGTGTAAGGTTAGGTTGTTTATTTGAGATTTTTCTTGTTTCTTGAGGTAGGATTGTATTGCTATAAACTTCCCTCTTAGAACTGCTTTTGCTGAATCCCATAGGTTTGGGGTTGTCGTGTTTTCATTGTCATTTGTTTCTAGGTAGTTTTTGATTTCCTCTTTGATTTCTCCAGTGATCTCTTGGTTATCTAGTAGTGTATTGTTTAGCCTCCATGTGTTTGTACTTTTTAAAGGTTTTTTTCCCCTGTAATTGATATCTAGTCTCATAGCGCTGTAGTCAGAAAAGATACTCGATATGATTTCAATTTTCTTAAATTTACTGAGGCTTGATATGTGACCCAAGATATGATCTATCTTGGAGAATGTTCCTTGAGCACTTGAGAAGAAAGTGTATTCTGTTTTGGATGGAATGTCCTATAAATATCAATTAAGTCCATCTTGTCTAATATGTCATTTAAAGCTTGTGCTTCCTTATTTATTTTCATTTTGGATGATCTGTCCATTGGTGAAAGTGGGGTGTTAAAGTCCCCTACTATTATTGTGTTACTGTCGATTTCCCCTTTTATGGCTGTAAGCATTTGCCGTATGTATTGAGGTGCTCCTATGTTGGGTGCATAAATATTTACAATTGTTATATCTTCGTCTTGGATTGATCCCTTGATCACTATGTAGCATCCTTCTTTGTTTCTTGTAATAGTCTTTATTTCAAAGTCTATTTTGTCTGAGATGAGAATTGCTACTCCAGCTTTCTTTTGATTTCCATTTACATGGAATATCTTTTTCCAACACCTCACTTTCAGTCCCTAGGTCTGAAGTGAGTCTCTTGTAGACAACATATATATAGCTCTTGTTTCTGTATCCATTCAGCCAGTCTATGTCTTTTGGTTGGAGCATTTAATCCATTTCAATTTAAGGTAATTATTGATATGTATGTTCCTATTACCATTTTCTTAATTGTTTTGGGTTTATTATTGTAGGTCTTTTCCTTCTCTTGTGTTTCCTGCCTAGAGAAGTTCCTTTAGCATTTGTTGTAAAGCTGGTTTGGTGGTGCTGATTTCTCTTAGCTTTTGCTTGTCTGTAAAGCTTTAAATTTCTCCATCAAATCTGAATGAGATCCTTGCTGGGTAGAGTAATCTTGGTTGTAGGTTTTTCTCTTTCATCACTTTAAATACGTCCTGCCACTCCCTTCTGGCTTTCAGAGTTTCTGCTGAAAGATCAGCTGTTAACCTTATGGGGATTCCCTTGTATGTTATTTGTTGCTTTTCCCTTGCTGCTTTTAATAATTTTTCTTTGTATTGCATTTTTGATAGTTTGATTAATATGTGTTTTGGCATGTTTCTCCTTGGATTTATCCTGTATTCGATTCTCTGTGCTTCCTGGACTTGATTGACTATTTACTTTCCCATCCTAGGGAAGTTTTCAACTATAATCTCTTCAAATATTTTCTCAGACCCTTTCTTTTTCTCTTCTTCTTCTGGCACCCTTATAATTCGAATTTTTTTTGTGTTTAATGTTGTCCCACAGGTCTCTGAGACTGTCCTCAATTCTTTTCATTCTTTGCTCTTTATTCTGCTCTGATGCAGTTTTTTCCACTATTTCATTTTCCAGGTCACATCCATTCCTCTGCCTCAGTTATTTTGCTATTGATTTCTTCTAGAGAATTTTAAATTTCATTTTTTTTGTTGTTCATCATAGTTTGTTTGCTCTTTAGTTCTTCTAGGTCCTTGTTAAACATTTCTTCTATTTTCTCCATTCTTTTTTCCAAGATTTTGGATCATCTTTACTATCATTATTCTGAGTTCTTTTTCAGGTAGACTGCTTATTTTCTCTTCATTTGTTTAGTATGGTGGGTTTTTACCTTACTGGTTCATCTGCTGCATATTTCTCTGTCTTCTCATTTTGTTTAACTTACTGTGTTTGGGGTTTCCTTTTTGCAGCCTGCAGGTTCGTAGTTCCCATTGTGTTTGGTGTCTGCCCCCATTGGGTAAAGTTGGTTCAGTGGCTTGTGTAGGCTTCCTGGTGGAGGGGACTGGTGCCTGTGTTCTGGTGGATGAGGCTGGATCTTGTCTTTCTGGTGGGCAGGACCATGTCTTGTGGTGTGTTCTGGAGTGTCTGTGAACTTAGTATGACTTCCAGCATACTCTCTGCTAGTGTGTGGGGTTGTGTTCTTGTCTTGCTAGTTGTTTGGCATGGTGCGTCCAGCACTGGAGCTTGCTGACCATTGGGTAGAGCTGGGTCTTAGTGTTGAGACACAGATCCCTGGGAGAGCTCTCACCAATTGATATTATATGGGGCCAGGAGGTCTCTGGTGGTCCAATGTCCTGGACTCAGCTCTCCCACTTTGGAGGCTCAGGCCTGACACCTGGCCGGAGCACCATGACCCTGCCAGCCACACGGCTCAGAAGAAAAGGAAGAAAAAAGCAAGAAAAGAAATAAAATAAAATTTAAAAAAATAAAAAATAATAGGGCCCTGAACCAAGATGGCGGAGTAGAAGGAAGTGCTCTCACTCCCTCTGGTGAGAACATCAGAATCACAACTAGCTGCTGGACAATGATTGACAGAAAGACACTGGAACTCATCAAAAAAGGTACCCCACATCCAAAGACAAAGGAGAAGCCACAGTGAGACGGTAGGAGGGGGGCAATAACAGTAAAATCAAATCCCATAACTGCTGGGTGGGTGAATCACAGGCTGGAGAACACTTACACCACAGAAGTCCACTCACTGGAGTGAAGGTTCTGAGTCCCACGTCAGGCTTCCCAACCTGGGGGTCCGGCAACGGTAGGAGGAATTCCTAGAGAATCAGACTTTGAAGCCTAGTGGGATTTGATTGCAGGACTTCGACAGGGCTGGAGGAAACAGAGACTCCACGCTTGGAGGGCACACACAAAGTAGTGTGCACATTGGGACCCAGGGGAAGGAGCAGTGACCCCAAGGGAGACTGAAACAGACATACCTGCTAGTGTTGGAGGGTTTCCTGCAGAGGCGGGGGGTGGCTGTGTGTCTCTGTGAGGACAAGGACACTGACAGCAGAAGTTCTGGGAAGTACTCCTTGGCGTGAGCCCTTCCAGAGTCTGCCATTAGCCCCACCAAAGAGCCCAGGTAGGCTCCAGTGTTGGGTTGCCTCAGGCCAAACAACCAACAGGGAGGGAACCCAGCCCAACCCAACAGCAGTCAAGCAGATTAAAGTTTTACTGAGCTCTGCCCACCAGAGCAACAGTCAGCTCTACCCACCACCAGTACCTCCTATCAATAAACTTGCACAAGCCTCTTAGATAGCCTCATCCACCAGAGAGCAGACAGCAGAAGCAAGAAGAACTACAATCCTGCAGCCTGTGGAACAAAAACTGCATTTGAAGAAAGATAGAGAAGAGGAAAAGGCAGAGGGCTATGTACCAGATGAAGGAACAAGATAAAACCCCAGAAAAACAACTAAATGAAGTGGAGATAGGCAACCTTCCAGAAAAAGAATTCAGAATAATGATAGTGAAGATGATCCAGGACCTCGGAAAAAGAATGGAGGCAAAGATCAAGAAGATGAAAGAAATGTTTAACAAAGACCTAGAAGAATTAAAGAACAAACAAACAGAGATGAACTATACAATAACTGAAATGAAACCTACCCTAGAAGGAATCAATAGCAGAATAAGTGAGGCAGAAGAATGGATAAGTGACCTGTAAGACAGAATGGTGGAATTCACTGCTGTGGAACAGAATAAAGAAAAAAGAATGAAAAGAAATGAAGACCTCCTAAGAGACCTCTGGGACGACATTAAATGCAACAACATTCGGATTATAGGTGTCCCAGAAGGAGAAGAGAGAGAGAAAGGACCAGAGAAAATATTTGAAGAGATTATAGTCGAAAACTTCCCTAACATGGGAAAGGAAATAGCCACCCAAGCCCAGGAAACGCAGCGAGTTCCATACAGGATAAACCCAAGGAGAAACACGCCGAGACACATAGTAATCAAATTGGCAAAAATTAAAGACAAAGAAAAATGATTGAAAGAAGCAAGGGAAAAATGACAAATAACATACAAGGGAACTCCCATAATGTTAACAGCTGATTTCTCAGCAGAAACTCTACAAGCCAGAAGAGAGTGGCATGATATACTTAAAGTGATGAAAGGGAAGAACCTACAACTAAGATTACTCTACCCAGCAAGGATCTCATTCAGATTTGATGGAGAAATCAAAAGCTTTACAGACTAGCAAAAGCTAAGAGAATTCAGCACCACCAAACCAGCTCTACAACAAATGCTAAAGGAACTTCTCTAAGTGGGAAACACAAGAGAAGAAAAGGACGTACAAAAACAAACCCAAAACAATTAAGAAAATGGTTATAGGAACATACATATCGATAATTACCTTAAATGTGAATGGATTAAATGCTCCAACCAAAAGACACAGGCTTGCTGAATGGATACAAAAACAAGACCTATATATATGCTGTCTGCAAGAGACCCACTTCAGACCTAGGGACACATACAGACTGAAAGTGAGGGGATGGAAAAGATATTCCATGCAAATGGAAATCAAAAGAAAGCTGGAGTAGCAATACTCATATCAGATAAAATAGACTTTAAAATAATGTTACAAGAGACAAGGAAGGACACTACATAATGATCAAGGAATCAATCCAAGAAGAAGATATAACAATTATAAATATATATGCACCCAACATAGGAGCACCTCAATACGTAAGGCAACTGCTAACAGTTATAAAAGAGGAAATCGACAGTGACACAGTAATAGTGGGGGACTTTAACACCTCACTTACAGCAATGGATAGATCATCCAAAACGAAAATAAATAAGGAAACAGAAGCTTTAAATGACACAATAGACCAGATAGATTTAATTGATATTTGTAGGACATTCCATCCCAAAACAGCAGATTACAGTTTCTTCTCAAGTGCACATGGAACATTCTCCAGGATAGATCACATCTTGGGTCACAAATCAAGCCTCAGTAAATTTAAGAAAATTGAAATCATATCAGCATCTTTTCTGACCACAACGCTATGAGATTAGAAATGAATTACAGGGGAAAAAACGTAAAAAACACAAACACATGGAGGATGAACAATACGTTTCTAAATAACCAAGAGATCACTGAAGAAATCAAAGAGGAAATCAAAAAATACCTAGAGACAAATGACAAGGAAAACACGACAATCCAAAACCTATGGGATGCAGCAAAAGCAGTTCTAAGAGGGAAGTTTATAGCTATACAAGCCTACCTCAAGAAACAAGAAAAATCTCAAATAAACAATCTAACCTTACACCTAATGGAACTAGAGAAAGAAGAACATAAAAAACCAAAGTTAGCAGAAGGAAAGAAATCATAAAGATCAGAGCAGAAATAAATGAAATAGAACCAAGAAAAACAATAGCAAAGATCAATAAAACTAAAAGCTGGTTCTTTGAGAAGATAAACAAAATTGATCAACCATCAGCCAGACTCATCAAGAAAAAGAGGGAGAGGACTCAAATCAATAAAATTAGAAATAAAAAGGGAGAAGTTACAACAGACACCGCAGAAATACACAACATCCTAAGAGACTACTACAAGCAACTCTATGCCAATAAAATGGACAATCTGGAAGAAATGGACAAATTCTTAGAAAGGTATAATCTTCCAAGAGTGAACCAGGAAGAAATAGAAAATATGAACAAACCAATCACAAGTAATGAAATTGAAACTGTGATTCAAAATCTTCCAACAAACAAAAGTCCAGGACCAGATGGCTTCACAGGTGAATTCTATGAAACATTTAGAGAAGAGCTAACACCCATCCTTCTCAAACTCTTCCAAAAAATTGCAGAGGAAGGAACACTCCCAAACTCATTTTATGAGGCCACCATCACCCTGATACAAAAACCAGACAAAGATAGTACAAAAAAAGAAAATTACAGACCAATATCACTGATGAACATAGATGCAAAATCCTCAACAATATAGTAGCAAACAGAATCAAACAGCACATTAAAAGGATCATACACCATGATCAAGTGGGATTTATCCCAAGGATGCAAGGAGTCTTCAATATACGCAAATCAATCAATGTGATACACCATATTAACAAAGTGAAGAATGAAAACCATATGATCATCTCAATAGATGCAGAAAAAGCTTTTGACAGAACTCAACACCCATTTATGATAAGAACTCTCCAGAAAGTGGGCATAGAGGGAACCTACCTCAACGTAATAAAGGCGATATACAACAAGCCCACAGCAAAAATCATTCTCAATGGTGAAAAACTGAAAGCACTTCCTCTAATATCAGGAACAAGACAAGGATGTCCACTCTCACCCCTATTATTCAACATAGTTTTGGAAGTCCTAGCCACAGCAATCAGAGAAGAAAAAGAAATAAAAGGAATACAAATTTGAAAAGAAGAAGTAAAACTGTCACTGTTTGCAGATGACATGATACTATACATAGAGAATCCTAAAGATGCCACCAGAAAAGTACTAGAGCTAATCAATGAATTTGGTAAAGTTGCAGGATACAAAAGTAATGCACAGAAATCTCTTGCATTCCTATACACTAATGATGCAAAATCTGAAAGGGAAATTAAGGAAACACTCCCATTTACCACTGCAACAAAAAGAATAAAATACCTAGGAATAAACCTACCTAGGGAGACAAATGACCTGTATGCAGAAAACTATAAGACACTGATGAAAGAAATTAAAGATAATACCAACAGATGGAGAGATATGCCATGTTCTTGGATTGGAAGAATCAATATTGTGAAAATGACTATATTACCCAAAGCAGTCTACAGATTCAATGAAATCCCTTTGAAATTACCAATGACACTTTTTGCGGAACTAGAACAAAAAATCTTAAAGTTTGTATGGAGACGCAAAAGACCCCGAATAACCAAAGCAGTCTTGAGGGAAAAAAATGGAGCTGGAGGAATCAGACTCCTTGAGTTTAGACTATACTACAAAGCTACAGTAATCATGACAATATGGTACTGGCACAAAAACAGAAACATAGATCTATGGAACAAGATAGAAAGCCCAGAGATAAAGCCACACACCTATGGTCACCTAATCTATGACAAAAGAGCCAAGGATATACAATGGAGAAAAGACAGTCTCTTCAACAAGTGATGCTGGGAAAACTGGACAGCTACATGTAAAAGAATAAAATTAGAACACTCCCTAACACCATACACAAAAATAAACTCAAAATGGATTTGAGACCTAAATGTAAGACTGGACACTATAAAACTCTTAGAGGAAAACATATGAAGAACACTCTTTGACATAAATCACAGCAAGATCTTTTTTGATCCACCTTCTAGAGTAATGGAAATAAAAACAAAAATAAACAAATGGGACCTAATGAAACTTCAAAGCTTTTGCACAGCAAAGTAAACCATAAACAAGACGAAAAGACAACCCTCAGAATAGGAGAAAATATTTGCAAACGAATCAACGGACCAAGGATTAATCTCCAAAAGATATAAACAGCTCATGCAGCTCAATATTAAAAAAACAAACAACCCAATCCAAAAATGGGCAGAAGATCTAAATAGACATTTCTCCAAAGAAGACATACAGATGGCCACGAAGCACATGAAAAGCTGCTCAACATCACTAATTATTAGAGAAATGCAAGTCAAAACTACTATGAGCTATCCCCTCACACCACTTAGAAGGGGCATCAACAGAAAATCTACAAATAACAAATGCTGGAGAGGGTGTGGAGAAAAGGGAACCCTCGTGAACTGTTGGTGGGAATGTAAATTGATACAGCCACTATGGAGAATACAATGAAGGTTCCTTAAAAAGCTAAAAATAGAATTACCATATGATTCAGCAATCCCACTACTGGGCATATACGCAGAGAAAACCATAATTCAAGAAGACACATGCACCTCAATGTTCATTGCAGCACTATTTACAATAGCCAGGTCAGGGAAGCAACCTAAATGCCCATCGACAGACGAATGGATAAAGAAATGTGGTACATATATACAATGGAATATTACTCAGCCATAAAAAGGAATGAAATTGGGTCATTTGTTGAGACGTGGATGGATCTAGAGACTGTCATACAGAGTGAAGTAAGTCAGTAAGAGAAAAACAAATATCGTATATTAACGCATATATGTGGAACCTAGAAAAATGGTACAGATGAACCGGTTTGCAGGGCAGAAGTTGAGACACTGATGTAGAGAACAAACGTATGGACACCAAGGGGGGAAAGCGGCGGGGTGGTGGTGTGATGAATTGGGAGATTGGGATTGACATGTATACACTGATGTGTATGAAATGGATGACTAATAGGAACCTGCTGTATAAAAAAATAATTAATATTAAAAAAAAAAAGAAATAGGCAATGCCAATCTTTGTTGTTAGCGTTTAAGATCGTAGTTACCTATGAAGGACTTGTGAATGAAAGTGGGAAAGAGGAGGTGTTTTAGAGTGCTGGTAGTAACATAGTGAGTTCAATTTGTATAAAACTGTCAAGCTGTTCACTCAAGTTTGTGCACCTTTTGCTTGTATGTTGTGTGTCAATTAAAAGTTCACACACACACACAAAATAATAATAATAATAAAATAAAAAATAATAAAATTAAAAAAATAAATAAATGGAAAAGAAGAGAGCAACCAAACCAATAAACAAATCCACCGATGATAACAAGCACTAAAATCTAAACCCAGATAAACATAAAATTCAGAAACAAATCAGTCGCAGACAACAAACCCCAAGTCTACAGTTGCTCCCAAAGTCCACCACCTCAATTTTGGAAACATTCATTGTCTATTCAGGTATTCCACAGATGCAGAGTACGTCAAGTTGATTGTGGGGATTTAATCCACTGTTCCTGGGGCTGCACGGAAAAATTTCCCTTTCTTTCGTTTGTTCACACAGCTCCTGGGGTTCAGTTTTGGTTTTGGTCCCACCTCTACATGTAGGTCACCCTTAGGCATCTGTTCCTCACTCAGACAGGAGGGTGTTAAAGCAGCAGCTGATTAGGGCTCTCTTGCTCTCTCAGGTCGGGGAGAGGGAGGGGTACGGTAGTCATAATTGGAATGTGGTGTGAGCCTGTGGTGGCAGAGGCCAATATGACATTGCAACAGCCGGAGGTGCACCGTGTGTTCTCCCAGGGAAGTTGTCGCTGGATCACAGGACCCTGGCAGTGGTGGGCTGCACAAGCTCCCAGGAGGGGAGGTGTGGACAGTGAACTGTGCTTGCACACAGGCTTCTTGGTGGCTGCAGCAGCAGCCTTAGCATCTCATGCCCGTCTCTGGGGTCCAAGCTGATAGCCGCAGCTCGCGCCCGTCTCTGGAGCTCATTTAGGCGGTGCTCTGAATCCCCTCTTCTTGCACACCCTGAAACAATGGTCTCTTGACTCTTTGGCGGCTCCAGCCTTTCGCGGACTCCCTCCCGGCTAGCTGTGGTGCACTAGCCCCTTCAAGCTGTGTTCACGCCACCAACCCCAATCCTCTCCCTGGGATCTGACCTCCGAACCCCGAGCCTCAGCTCCCAGCCCCCACCCACCCCGGCAGGGGAGCAGACGAGCCTCTCGGGCGGGTGAGTGCTGGTTGGCGCCGATCCTCTGTGCGGGCGTCTCTCTGCTTTGCCCTCCGCACCCCTGTGGCTGCGCTCTCCTCCGTGGCTCCGAAGCTCCCCCCTCTGCCACCCGCAGTCTCCACCCACGAAGGGGCTTCTAGTGTGTGGAAACCTTTCCTCCTTCACAGCTCCCTCCCACTGGTGCAGGTCTCGTCCCTATTCTTTTTTCTCTGTTTTTTCTTTTTTCTTTTTCCCTAACCAGGTACGTGGGGAGTTTCTTGCCTTTTGGGAGGTCTGAGGTCTTCTGCCAGCGTTCAGTAGGTGTTCTGCAGGAGTTTTTCCACATGTGGATGTATTTCTGATGTATTTGTGGGGAGGAAGGTGATCTCCATGTCTTATTCCTCCATCTTGAAGGTCCCCTCACCACCTAGGTTTATAGTGTCACTAAACCTAAGTATCCTTAAGGCAGTGGCCTGTAGGTTTTTGGTCACATATTCCTGAACATAATTTTGAAAATCTGTGTACCTCCTGGTAAAATTTTATGTTTACATCTAACTTTTAGCATAAGTTTAGTAGAGGCAAAGGATGTAATTTCTGGGATAATTATTGTACCTTTGCTTTAAATGTATTCCATCAAGCCTCAGAGCTGCAAATTTAGCTCATTCATTTTTCAGATGTGTCATATACTCTAAATGACAGAAGTCATCCTTATTTCAAATCAGTCATAATAGACTTTCTGTCATAAAAAATGAAAATTGATTCTTTTCCAATCTATTCACATTTCTATTTGAATAGAAACTGATTTCAAATTCTATTGACATACATGTATTAATATTCACGGGCAGTTCTGAATACTCGGATGGAGGTCTAGCCAAGCACGGGTAGATGAACAGGCCGCCAGGTCTTCCAGCCCTTGTAGCCTGGAAGAAATAAAGTACATACTCAATGCCTCACTATTTTTCACACAGACTCTCCTGGCTCAGTTTCTGGATTCTCCCACGAGCTGTTAAACATTCTCACTTTGTCCCTAGATTTGGACCCAGACGTTCTGACACCAAAGGGCAATGCACCATTGCAACAGTGTGATGGCTGGGTCTACAGTTTTTCTTTGGTTGAGCATGAGTGTGTCCTCATGTAGCTTAGTTTGATGACCACACTTCTGAGGGCACAGGACACATTGTATGTCATTAGTTCTTAGTGGATTGCTGTGGCGCCCTGGTTCTGGGCGGTGGAGTAGCCTTGTGACCCTGCTTTCATTCTGCAGTTCCCAGTCCTTCCCTACAGAGGGGCTTCTGTTATCTGCAGGGAAAGGAGCTCCTGCTCAAATGGTGGGCCCACTCTGCCGAAGCACAGGTAACGGGGCCAGGTATGAACAGCCCACCTGAGATGGGCTCAGGCCTGCTCTGTGGCTGCAGGTGGGACAGGTCACGATGGCTTTTAGAGCAAGAAGATGCACCTTTCCAGCTCTGCTGCTTTGCTGTCTGCAGGCATCCTAGTTATAACCTCCTCTCTAAGGTGTATTTCCTTACCTGTAAAATGGGACCACAGGGTGGCCCGTGTTTACTGTAGTTTTCAGAAGTGAATGGGATGATGTATCTGAAGATATTTTGAAAACTGTAAAGCATTAAAGAAAAGCTAGCTATTATTTTTACAAGCCCTCCGAGAGTGAGTTGGATAAACCACTGGCCTCCTCAGTCCTGTAATTTTCCCACCTGTTAAGTGATAGAGAACTTTCATGCTGTGTTTTCCCTCCCCCTCCCCCTCCCTCCTCCCTTGTATTGGACCATAATGTGTCTTTTTTTCTTCAAGTGGGAATAAGATTTATTCATGTCATGTACAAGGAATCAAGAGTTTGATCCAATAAGAAGGCAGTTACAATAAATCAAAAGCCACTGAGGATGTAGCAGTTTGAGTTTTTGAACTTGATTTGATTTCTCTAAAAGTGTAAATCCCACTCGTATAGCTTCGACAAATTATGCCAAGTCAACAAGCATTTCAGAAGGGTGTAACATAAATCTTTAAGAAAGAAAAGAAGATGAAGACCTTCCCTGGTGGCGCGGTGGTTGAGAATCAGCCTGCCGATGCAGGGGACACGGGTTCGAGCCCTGGTCTGGGAAGATCCCACATGCCGCGGAGCAACTAGGCCCGTGAGCCACAACAACTGAGCCTGCGCGTCTGGAGCCTGTGCCCCGCAACAAGAGAGGCCGCGATAGTGAGAGGCCCGCGCACCGCGATGAAGAGTGGCCCCCGCTTGCCGCAACTGGAGAAAGCCCTCGCGCAGAGGCGAAGACTCAACACAGTCATGGATAAATAAATAAATAAAAGAACGTGAATTTCAAAAAAAAAAAAAGAAGATGAAGATGCGGCCTTTGTCTTTTAACAATAGAAAATCGAAAGGGAAGAAAAATGTACACATACCCAGATTAATTTCAACATTGAAGTGATAACAGACACTAGGAGATGTTTTAATACTAAATATCACCTTTTTCAGCTCTTAAAGAATTGCTATAGTAATTCACAACCACAAAAAGGGAGGGGAGAGAAGCTGCTGGAAATTGCTTTTTAAAGAAATGTGTTCTCTTAGGTCGTATTAATAGAAGTATTGGGACTAGACGAGAAAGGACATACTAGGTAGATTCTTCCAGGTTCAGTCTTGGCAAGGGAACTACAGTTTAGCTCACATGGACTTTTAAACATCTAGATATATTGCATAAAAATCCAGGTTTTCAGCTTGTCTTGAACAATCAGAGCGCCACGTTCGCACGTAAAAGCAGTGGGCGGGAGCTGGGCCGTGCTGCTCAGTGGTTACCACTGGGGATGCTGCAGGATCCATCCGGGTTGGAGGCGTGGGGCCCCACGGGGGGCGGGGGCACTGAGGGGGGTGTCCTCGGGGGCCGCATCCGTGCGGACCCTGCCTCCACACACCCACAGGAGCGCGAGGGCGCGACGAACCACAGGAATGAGGGCCTCCCGCCTGTCTGCATGACCTTTAAGCCCACACCCTTAAAAAATTGTAGGAGTGAGTAAGTTTAGGTCTGTAAAATGCCTCGAAAATGAATTGTATTGTTTAAGGACTGCTGAAAACTCTAAGAATATTCAGTCCGGCAACATTTTGCAAAACTGGAGGGATTTTTCTCATTTTCTAGAATAATGAAAAGCCAAAAGAATTCACTTTGCATCTAATTAATGGACCTGAGGTAAAAATGCTGGCTCTCTACTCTAGAGCCAGAATATGGACTGGAACACTAAAAAAGCCCTCGGGTTGCTGAGCAGTGGAGGAAAGGAGGACATTTGTCCTTAAGCGACTGGTGTAGAGTCCGCGCTAATGCCGTGCGGGGAGGGCTTGGTTTCTCTTCAAACAGGGTCTGTTATTTGGTTATCAGCTTTCCAGGTCATGGTGTCAGGAAGCCACCTGGAGACTCCAGCGAGGTGTGGAATCTGCTGTGAGCTGGAGGAGAGCCCCAGGGCTTATTCTCATCACAGTTGCCCTGAAGCTCGTCGCTGCCTATGACCTGGCCGTCTGCGAAGACCATCACTCCTGCGACCCTAAGCGATGCCGAGCACGCCGGGTGTCTGAGCCCCGGGCTGGTGGGGAGGTCGTGCCAGAGGCTGGGGTGAGGGTAGGTCACCGCCGCTTCCTTAGTGAGGGCGCTCAGGTCCCAGGGCATCAGTTTCCCTGAGGTTTCATGAAATGAGAAAAATGTCGCTGCCCTTTCTGAGTCCAAGGAGATAGCTGAGGAACAGGGGTTTGCAGACTGCTAACCGACTTCTCGGTTATAGGAGGTGTATCTCCTTCCTCTGCATGCTCCTTCCTTAGAGATACTGGAGTACACTGTAATTATTCCAGTCTCCCCTCCACAACCAGTGTTTGGGATCTCTCAGGAACAGTTTGCCAAGCGAGCAGAGCAAGGAATTGCCTGGCTTCAGCTACAGGACCCTTCTTCATGCCACACGAAATGACTTTGAAATAACCACAATCTGGATGGCCTGCTCAGTGATCGCTCTGGTCCTCCAAGAACTTATTTATCATACAGCAGCGAGAACTTTGTTCTGGGGGAGGGCGTACTGTGGGGGAAGGAAACGATTCCCTGATGCTTTTGGCCTTAAGACTGAGTCACCTTGAATCACGTGGTGCTCAGGTGTGTTCCCTTTAAGAAGCATGCCTGCCCTGCAGGTGAGCTCAGATCCACTTAAACAGGAAAGAACTGAAGCCATTGGCCCCAAACCATGATTCTAGCTGGGTGGTCCTGAACACGCAACACAAACAGCACTTGAGAACTTGTTCAAAATGCAAATCCTCAGGCACCAGATGGACTGAATTAGAAAATCTGTGGGTGGGACACACAATCTATGGCTTAATTAATTAATCTATGGCTTATGGCCTTTCTGATACAAACTCATGTCTGAGAGCAATGTACAAAACCAAGGAGAACCCAGTTAGTTTGCTAATGAAGAGATTCTGACCATCTCACTTGGGGTGCTGTCACCTCCAGGTAACCACCCCACCCTCTGTTGCTTATAACTCACATTGCAAGTTGTCCAGGTGGAGATGGGTGGGGATCAGGGTCATTTATTGGAGAGGGTCTCAAATCCACTTTTCTGTGGGTCTCCCTCCTCTCTGCCCTCCTTTGTGGGTTGGCTCCACCTTCATGCAGTAGTGAGATGACTATGGCGTTTACAGGTGTCACATCCAAAGTCAAGACCATCCCACCTGGAGTCCTCTTCTCAAGAGCCAGGAAAACTGTCAATGAAACTGCAGTAGAGCACCCATCCCCAAATGAAACCAGTGGTGTTTTGGAGGCTCCGAGGAGCTCCAATTCCTTACGTCTCAGCACAGAAAGAATTCAGCGAGAGGCAAAGTGATAGATAAGAAGTGATTTATTAGAATAGGACACTTGTGAGGCTTACAAGGGGGCAGGTGAGACAGTGCCACACCCGAGAACTTAGTTTTATAATGAAAGGAAAAGTGGGGAGGAGGAAAAGACCACCTTCTTCCTCATTCTTGTGTAGAGGTCAAACTTTCGTCATCAGCTTCTCCTCCAGGTTGGGCACGGGAGATTTTTTTGTCCCTACATGGTCAAGCCAGGATTGTCATGGTGCAATGGAAAAATTATTTCAGGTTTCAGTACGATGAGGGTCTTTCACTTTGAAATGTCACCTTTCCATAAATTATTGTTTTTCATGTGTGCAGAGAGCATGTCCTAGGGGTCATTAACTTATTGAGATCACTGGGCAGGATGTGGGTCCCATGCTACCATTGTTTTATTGCTTTGGGGCATGTCTCATGCTTCTGTTGCATGGTTTTGTTGCTACACAAGCCTGCTTGGTTTTGTGGTTAAGCAAACCTGCTCTCTTGAGTAACCATTAACTTACAGGGGTCTCCCATACTTTTTTCTTCACTTATGAGCCCTTAGTGGGATTAACTATTTAATCACCTACTTTGTCCCTATCACAACTGTCTCACTGGTGGGCAAAGAGTCATGTGAGACCCCTGTACCAGTTCTGTGGGAGGGGGATGAGACTGAACATACAGGTCAACTGAGTTTTGTTTCTGAATCTGGGGACTGCGTTCTTTACTTTGAGTCTCATGTAGCAGCTTTGGCCACCAGAACAGGATAAGACTGGTGCTCTGCTAGCTGGTCGTTTTTGTTTTGTTTTACATACAATGTAATGAACTTTTTTTTTAAAAAATTGGAGTATAATTGCTTTACACTCTTGTGTTAGTTTCTGCTGTACAGTGAAGTGAATCAGTTATATGTATATCTATATCCCCTCCCTCTCGGACCTCCCTCCTACCCCCGCCCCCATCCCACCCACCTAGGTCATCACAGCGCACCAAGCTGAGCTCCCTGTGCTGTACAGAATGTTCCCACTAGCTATCTATTTTACATATGGTAGTGTATTTATGTCAAACTTAATCTCCCAATTCGTCCCATCCTCTCCTTCCCCGCCATGTCCACGTGTCCAGTTAAGGAAACAATCCCATTTACCATCACAACAAGAAGAATAAAATACCTAGGAATAAACTCACCTAGGCAGGCCACCTAAGCAGGCAAAAGACCTGTACTCAGAAAACTATAAAACACTGATGAAAGAAATCAAAGATGACATAAACAGATGGAGAAATATACCATGTTCTTGGATTGGAAGAATCAATAATGTGAAAATGACTATACTACCCAAAGCAATCTACAGATTCAATGCAATCCCTATCAAACGACCAATGGCATTCCTCACAGAAGTAACGAACTTTTAAAATATGCAGTACTATGACTTTTTAAAAACATTTTAGGGCTTCCCTGGTGGCGCAGTGGTTGAGAATCTGCCTGCTGATGCAGGGGACACGGGTTCGAGCCCTGGTCTGGGAAGATCCCACATGCCGCGGAGCGGCTGGGCCCGTGAGCCACAATTGCTGAGCCTGCGCGTCTGGAGCCTGTGCTCCGCAACAAGAGAGGCCGTGACAGTGAGAGGCCCGCGCACCGTGATGAGGAGTGGCCCCCGCTTGCCGCAACTGGAGAAGGCCCTAGCACAGAAACGAAGACCCAACATAGCAATCAATCAATCAATTAATCAATAAAAAATAAATAAATCTTTAAAAAAAAAACATTTTATTTTGCAGCAAGTGTAGATACATAGGAAGTTGCAAAGGCAGTGCAGAGAAACCACACCTAACCTTCACACTGGTTCCTCCAATGGCTATGTCTCACGTAACTGTGGTGTAATACCAAAATCAGAAAACTGACGCTGGCACGTGTGTGTATGGTTCTGTGCTATTGTATCACACATGTAGATTCATGGAACCGCAACTGATGCACAGAACTGTTCCGTTCCCTCCTGCTACCTTCTGTAATCAGACCCAAGCCCTGCCCCCACCACTAAGATGTTTTCCATCTTTATAACTCTGTCATCTTGAGAATGTTATATAAATGGAATCATACAGTATGTGACTTTTGAGGTGGACATTCTTCACGTGATTCATCCAGGTTGTTGCCTGTATCAACAGTTCATTCCTTATCATCGCTGAGTAGTCTTACAGGGTGTGGATGAATGACAATGTTTAACCACTCACTTATTGAAGGACATTTTGGTTTCCAGTTTTGTGCTATCATGAGTACAGCTGCTATGAACATTCACATGCAGAATTTTGTGTGAACATTAAGTTTTCATTTCTTCAGGATAAACGCCGAAGAGTATAATCCAGGGTCCAGTCTGGGTCCTGGGCAGTGTCTACTTTGAGTTCTGTTTTCAAGCCCTTTGCTATGTTGATATTCTGTCTGCTCCAGGTGTGCACAGCTCAGGTGGATCCCAAGGATTCATATACAGAGCTAAGGGATCTCCTTCTCTGCCCCATCTGATCTGTGATGTTGCCCACCCAGAGGTTCCTGCAGTCACCTTCTCCCGGTGCCTGGGCTGGGATGCAGGGGACTTAGGCTCCTTGCGCTGCTGCTGCCCCTCCCCAGTGCAGGGTCTATGTCTGTTACGGGGTACACCAGAGCTGAACTCGGGAGATTCAACAGGACTCCACGCTGTGAGGTCTCTTTGTAGGTCCTCTGGCTCAAGGATGAAGCTTTTTTCTTGGAACTTTTCCTATCTATGTTTGTTTGCATTTCCAGAGTTTGGGGGGCCCTAAACTGTCAATCAGGCAATATGGAAGGAACCCCTCCAAACCCCCCAAAACAAAAAGGGAACTCACATGATTTTTTTTTGGCCACACCACACAACATGTGGGATCTCAGTTCCCCGACCCCCGACCAGGTCTTTTCTTGTCATTTGGTATGTATTTTTACATGATTAAAATTATAGCTTTTTGCTTTTTTTCCCCACTTAACATTGAATCCCAACATTTTAAAAGTTGCTGCTTAGTCTTCTTATATAATGGTTTTATTGAATAATAGTTTATCAGTAGGATACACATAATTAATTCAACCATATCTTCATGTTGGGTGTGAACGTTCTTCCCAGCTCTTACTATTGGGAAGGACATCTTGATGCATGAAGGATGTATCTGATGCTGGGTCATTGCTCTTGAAGAGATTTCCTGGAGCAGGTTTCTGGGTCAGAGGTAGGACACCTGCGTTTGGGCAGGTAGGCAGCAGTTGGTGGTGCCCCCAGGGGAGTCCAGGTGGGCTGCTTCGGAGAAACCTTCCGGACACTGGCAAATATCTCCTGACCGTGAGCCATGCTTTTCCACATGAATTTATATGTTCGTTTTTATATTTCATTCTAACTGTAAATCAATCTGTTCATTGATCTCATTTTAATACTTTAATAACAACAACAAGAAAAAATAATGGAAGCCAAGTGTCTGCTGCTTGGGTGTCTCCCAGCTCTGCATTCTTTGGGGGTTTTTCCGTGTTTTCCTGAAGAGGCTGAGCCACTGCCTGCTCACCGGAGATAGCTCAGTGCCTCAGTCGACCCCGAGGGTTGTGGAGTGGTGACCAGCTCCAGGTCACGGTTGTACCTGTGGGGCTCTTCCCTTCTGCTCTGCGTCTCACCTCCCGTAACTCCCTTGCCCCCTCGCTGACCCCATCCCCAGCTGGACCAGCCTCTAGTTCCTGACTCATGAACGGAAGCTGATGCAAGCCTTTGGGGGTTGGTGAACTTCTGCTGAAGACTTGGGCTAGTGGAGGGAGCTTGGAGCGTAGTTTATTGCAAGGACATCTTTATCCTGAAAATCCATGGTGCACTCCCAGCTGGGGGCTGGAGGGGGCTGGTGGAAAGAACAAAACTCTCCTGGCCAGCATTTCACCAAGAACACACTTCTGCCACATCCAGATCCCTGCCCACACGTGAAGTGTTGTCTTCTTGCTTTAAAGGGCTACCTGTGTGGTAAAACGCACACTTTCTCTTAAACAGAATTATGGTGGGTCCACCAGGTCATCCAATGTCTCCTTTTCATAAGGGCACAGTTGTTTTGTGTTAGGACCCCACCTTCCTCTGGTATGACCCCCATCTCAACTTGACTAACTGTATCTGCAGTAGCTCTGTTTCCAAGTAAGGTCACATTCTGAGGTGCTGGGGGTTAGGACTCTACCGCGTGGATCTGGGGGGGGACCGTCCACCCACGACAGAGTGTTAACAGGGCCCAGCCTGGGGCTAAGGCATGCTGGCTCCACTCCAGCCTCAAGGGACGCTTGGGACTTTGAAATAGCACTGAGCTTGTTGGTGGATTGGGAGTCAGGTGTGCCCCGGGCTCCCCCCAGCCCCCCGCCCCTTGAGAAATAGGCTGGAGCAGATAAGGGGTTCATTGGCACAAGCCCCCTGAGAACACTCTTAACGTTCTCTGCTCTGGGAGGGGTGAATGATAACACGCCGTGGCCCTGCATCCTTCCCCTCCAGGCCGTGAGGCTAAGCTTCAGCCTCAGGGCTGCTCTGGGAGGGGCTGGCCAAGGGGCAGGGGGTGCCCACCACTGGCTGACAGCCTCCCAAGCTGCACATCCAGGGCCCCGCCAAGGCCAGTGGCCTGTGTCCCACCAGAATGGCCGCGTCAGTGCAGGGACCAGCTGGATGACACTGAACTCTGGGACACAGGGACGTCCACCACCAGGGAGCCCAAGGAATGCTCTCATGCTGAGTCCTCCCTGCTCTCTCGGGACGTCAGAGCCCCAGGACCTCTGGCCTCATTGGCTTTGGTCCCTTAGGAGGCTCTAGGGTGCTCCGTGGAAGGACCCGGGCCACGTGACCCAGGTACACCACCAGTGTCCTGGCCCTGCGCAGACCCTCCTGTTGGTATGTCCAGCACAGGCCGCAGGACAGAGCCTGGCGGCCCTCGCCCACCCCCGATGGAGGTCTGGGTGGCGGTCACCCTGCCCTCTGGTGTGCCTGTGCCTGGCAGAAGCAGACAGTGACTCAGTGCTTCTGTGGATAGAGATCCCTGGGGTCGGGCATCTTCCCTGGCCAGCTGGTCAGCAGTGGAGCCTGGGGCAGTGACCTGCCAGCCACCTCCTAGCAGTGACCTCCCCCCCTCCAGGAGACCTCCACCCATGAGCCCATGGAGCTGCAGAGCCGGCCTGCCGAGCGAGGTGAGTACAGGAAGGCAAGGGCATCCCCGGGGCAGCGTTGGGGAGCCTGCACGATTCTGTGTTTCCAGCACTTTCCCTGCTAAGGTCACAGGGACAGCTAACAGGGCCCGCTTCTCTCCCTCTGTCTGGAGTCACATCTCAGGCAGATGCCCATGACCTCAAGGGAGCCCCCGGGGGCTCTCTAGTAAAACTGGAAAACCATTCAGCAGAATTCTGTCCGGCTTAGAGATGAAGCTGATCATCTTTCTACCAGTCATTGCCTTTGTGGGCCATGGGATCCTCAGTGCTGGCTTGGCTGCCCTGGACCCTGGGAAGAAACAGGCCCAGTCATGGAAGGTCACTGAAGGTCATTCAGGTGTGTTTCAGTTTACTCAGAGCAGTGATCTAGGACATGCGGTCCAGAAATTGAACTACGGAAAAGCAGACATCCTTTTAGAGGGTGGGGCTGGCCCCTGCTAGGCTGGTTGGGTTTTGTTTGCTTTTTCCCCTGGTCATAATCGTGATCTCAGCAGGGCCCTTTCTTTCATTATGATTGATCTTGATTTGCTTCTGATCCTCTGACTTTAGTTCCATTTTCCTCCCATGCTCTCGTTCAAAGCACTGGTGATTAAATAAAAGACGGAACATAGAAACAGCTTTGAAGGGCAGCGCGGGTTGCCTATAAAGGAAGGGTCTTATGCAGAGTTTTGTTTGTCTGGAAGCATTCCTGATGTCCTGCATCACTGCCTGAGTTATCCAGTCTTTTTTAAAGGTATGGAAAACTGACACGAAAGGATTTCAAAAACAAGGCGTCCAGTTCCTCATTTTCCAATTGGGTTGTTTGTCAGGGTGAAAAAATAATCTCTTTACATTGCTCTTTTGCTGAAATTGTTACCAGAATATTGGAGGGAAGATGACAAGATTATCAGAAGGCTAGTCTGGAAGGTTGTTTCTAGGACGGTGGGTTTGTGTAGCTTCCGTGGGAAAAAAAAAAAAAAATCAAACAACCAAAAATCACAAAACAAGCCGCCTCCTTCTTACTTGGTGGGAATCCTGTTGTTTCCCTGGTTTATTTATTAATAGTTGGTTTCTTTGGCCCAGATGGGCCTGGTTTTTCAATTATAAGAAAGATTAAGAAAACCAAACTAACCTCCTAGTAAGAATAACTGCAGAGAGAGAGGCAGAGCACCCCGAGGCTCGTTTGATGAGGTTGTATTGCAGCTGAGGCTGTCTCCTGGGCAAGCTTCCAGACCAAAGAGCACGTTTTCCAGCCAGGGGCTCCGAGGACCGCTTTGCAGGGCCTCGGTCGGTGTGAGGTCAGCTCTGTGCTCTCCACTCAGTGTGCACCATTCTCTCCCTCTGGTTCCCGCCCACCGGGGACCGTTGCCTGCTGCAGCCATATCAGCGCTCCCCCGAGGGCCTCCACGGTGCCTGTGCGCCCCGGTCCCCGGGGTGCGCCCACCAGCAGGGGCTGGTTTGAAGCTGAAGCTGCTGGCAGAGTCTGACCTGCATACCCTAGACCCCTCCCGCCGCCAAAGGGGAGGGGAGGCGTGGTACCGGCATCCCATCCTGACCTTTGTCCCGGACTTAGAGAATCACCGCTGGGTGCGGGGAAAAGGGCTGCTGTAAAAGACTGAAAATGAGAGTGAAAGCAGAGTTGCACTGGACCTGGGTGGGCCTGTGAGCATGGAGTCTCTCCACTTCCAGTCCCCTCTCATCTGCGCCTGGGTCACGGCTGCCAAGCCCAGCGGGGTCAGACCATCATCTTCTTTAGACCAGGATCGGGGCTCGTCTGGCCTCCCCACAGCCTGCCTGGTGGGCCTTCCCGGTCCCATTTCACCGCCTGGGTCTGGTCCACGCTGCCTGGAACCCCAGGGCTCTCTCCCAGGTTCCTCCAGTGAAGAGCTTTGAAAAAGCACGTGTTGGGTATATTTGTTGAAGGCTAGCGTGGCTGAATAGGACAAGACGCTGCACACAGCAGGGATTAGGGTAAAAGTAATGGTCTTAGAATAAATCCGGAATAGTAATATAAGCCAAAGGGGACTCAGATTGCCATCCATCTCGATGGTTCGTGCTACCTGTCGGTGGCTTCTTTCCAGAAGGGATGTCAAGCCCCGTGATGCCTGCTGGTGTGTCCAGGCCCTGTCTTCTGGCCCTGCAGTGGTTCTCCAGCTGTGAGGGTGTGTGTGGTCTGTGCTTTTCCAAGTTTAGTACCTGTGCAAGTAGCTTATAATAAGACTTATTCAATATTCTCTCTTGAGGGCTTAGTGTAAGAAGGAGCATTTTAAAAAAATATGTATTGTCCCTTATATTAACTGCACATCAAATTCTCTTCCAATTTCATAATTAGAGGCTTGGCAGTTTCTCTTGCTGTTTGATTATTAAGACCTTGCTACATGTATTACCAGTGTTTCCACAGCTACTTGTTCTTTTCTTGTGTTTCTTTATTTTTATTGTTTAGATAAAATTTGTATATCTTGTCATCTCCCCTTCTCTTTGAAGTATGTCTTTTGTAATTCCAAAATTGCAGGAATTATATGCTTCATTCATCCATAGGTTTGACCAATATTCTCCTCCTCTCTTCTAGTTTTTCTACTATTATATTTACTCTTCTGGACTTCTGTCTATGGAGAGTGCACTTCTGAGCACTGTGTAAGGCTTTAGTTTATCTTTGTGGCAAAATCTGAATTCAGGTGGCCTGACACCATGGGTGAATTCTTCCTTGCTTCATTGTATCAAAAAGGTTATTTTGTCATGTGTTTTGAAACTCAGTAGAGTCTATTTTTGGACTTCCCATGCTATTTCATTGATCTGCATTTTTGCACCAGTTTCATTTTTTAAAAAGCATCGATACTTTAATATGTTCTACTATTTTGTAGGATTATTATCTTTCATAGCTCTTCGTTTTCATTCAGAATTTGCTCTGCTTTTGGAGCATGTTTGCTCACGAATTACATTTTAGTATCATTTTTGAGTTAAAAAACAAGGCCAGTTGGAATTTGGATCAGAACTGTGCTGAGTGTGAGCAGGTGCTTGGGGGGAGAGGGTGGTCTCAGCCCTCCTCTCTTGTGTGCCCTGCGGTCATCTGGGGCCAGCTGTGTCCCTGTGGACAGAGCACGCAGTCCCTGGACGCTCATCCCCTTGCCCTTCTCCTCTCCTGTGACCTCAGTCAGCCTCTTGGCTGTAGCCTTCTGTCTGATCACTGGACTTAACTGTGGCAGGAAACAATATCAAAATCACTTTTTTGGGGGCACATATTTCCCAATTGTCTCCTTAGAAACATCCATTGAATTGGAATCTTTGTTTCAAAAAGTCTACAATATCTTTTTTGGGGGTAGTATTTTTCCAATTGTCTCCTTAGAAACATCCATTGAATTGGAATCTTTGTTTCAAAGAGTCTACACATCTACTATTTTGAAACATATAGTCACCTGACTTCCAGAAAGGTTGTACCAATGTGCATCTCCTACCAGTGTTCCCTTTAACTTGGGTGATTGTTTGCTTGTTTCCTTCGAGTCCTTGAGGGAAGAATTTATTCCTCATTCAGCGTTATGACTCACTCTGCAGTCTCCCGAGCAGTGCTGGAAAGAGCAAAGTGTTAAACGAATGTTTAATGCATGTTTATTGAAAGAAAAGCAACTGTTTTTCAGCATAAAGCTCAAAAAAATTAAGGAAAGGGAGAGTTTATTCATGTCTTCCTGTCAGTACCAAACTAACTCCATAACCAACATAAAGGTTTGGAAAAGGTCCTCTTGGGGAGGGAAGTTCGGACTGTGGGGGAGAGACAGTCAGAAGCCCCAGTTCTGCACTGCGGTGCACTTGGACCAGCTCAGCTGGTGGTTGCCCTTGGGCGTTGGCTCATTCTCTGCTGGAACCTGCTTCTTTTGCAGTATTTTATGGCAAGGACCTCATAATACTTATGGGAAAGTCTTCTCTTCTGAGCGGCTGGCATCCAGAGGCCCAAGCGCCCCAAAGAGACACAGTAGAATTTCACGCTTATTGCAAAGCCCTTTGTTTCCAAGGAGAAGGGCAGCAGGCTAATTCTACGTTGGACTTCAGCTTCCTCGATATTCGAACCTTGTTAGGCCGTTTCCCTCCCTCTCAGCCGGTGAGATCTCGTGGCCTGCTCTTCCCTCCAAGGACCCCTCTTTCCTTCTTCATTCGTTTACAATTATATTTTGTTGTACCAAAGAGTTTTATTCTATGTGGTTTTCGATTGTAACCAAACCCATATGCTGCCCGAGCAGCTTGGGGGATTTAAAAAATGGGTTTAAACTCAGTCTGTAAGACGTTTTGTTCAAGTGAGATGGAGAGTTAGCTTATTTAATCTGCAGGCCTGAGACTCCGTCTCCAGATCCAGGTTCCATCACAAGCTGGTTCAAGGACGCCAGGGAAAAGAATTTTCCCCTTGGTCCCCAGTGTGTAAAACGGGCACAGGGTTCCCTACCTCACTGATGTTGAGAGGATGAAGTGGTGGATGAGCAAGAGCTTGTGAGCACTCAGGGGGTGCAAACGAGAGGCAGGGGGAGGGCCTGGCCCTCTTTACAGCTGTGTCCCCAGCAGCGCCTCCTTCAGGAGCTCCGGGCTCCAGGGAGATACCTTCACAGCCCTTCACACCCCCTCCCCCGTGTGTGTTCACTGCTGTTTCCCCAGCACCTTACCGCTGCACTCCTCCTGAGGAAGGAATGAGGTCACTTGTTTTATTGCTCTAGTGCACCAGCGTTTATTGATCCATCCCCCCCTTTTTTTTATTTGCATGACTTCCTTAAATTTTTTTTCATTCACAAATAATGCTATTGTCAGCAGTATTGAGCACACCTTTGGTTGACACTTATTATGCCTTCTCAAAAGGTAGCTATTAGGTGGAACCTTTTTTATAGGTTAAAGCTAGTCTAATATAGGTAAACTAATATGGTTCAACCTCCTACATAGTTGCTGAATTACTGAGCCATAGAATTTGCACATCTTCAGCTTAATAATGTTGTCAGTCTGCCTTCTAAGATCCTGTTGATCTGTATCCTCACCAATACTTTTTACTTTTCCCAAACTGGTAGATGTAAAATGGTATCTCCTGGGGATAATTTGTGTCTGCCTGAGTCCTACTGAGATTGAACGTCTGCTCGTATATTTCTGAGGGTCCATAGTTTGCTCTTCTTTGCTCCTGTTTTTTGACTGTTTTCTATTGGATTATCTCCTCATTGATTTGTAGGCATGTGTATATATTCTGGATACTATCTTGTAGTTGTGTATGTTGAAATAGATTCTTCAAGTCTGTGGTGAATCTCACTTTTCAAATAACTTCCCTGAGGATCAGAGATTTTAATTTAACATGGCTTAATATTCCTTTGTGGTCTATGGGTTGTGTGTGTGTGTGTGTGTGTATTATTTAAGACAAACAAAACTGAAGGAGATGCTCTATGTTTTCTTGCAAACATTTAAAAAATTTCTTTTTTCCACATTAAGAGTTTTGTACCCTCACTCTGAGGATAACCAATTATGTGGCACAATTTGTTGAAGAGCAAGTTTTTCTCCTATTGGTCCGTTGACCACCTTTTTTCCTGTATCAAGATTCCAGGTATACAAACCTCTGTTCCTAGGCTCTATGTGCTGTTCCCTAGGTCAGTTTCCATATTGTTGAAGTAATAGCAAGTGGTCTTACTCACTGCCATTTTATATAAAGTCTTGATGTGTGGGAAGACAGATTCTTTTAATCTGTTGTTGAAAATTGTGTTGGATACTTTTTGGTCTTTGTTTTCTTTGCTTTTTTTTTTTCTCTCACATTCTCTACTCTTCTCCCTCTCTTTTTTTTTTTTTAATTATTTTATTATTATTTTTGGCCATGCCATGTGGCATGTGGGATCTTAGTTCCCTGGCCAGGGATACAACCTACACCCTCTGCCTTGGAAGCACGGAGTCTTAACCACTGGGCCACCAGGGAAGTCCCTTTGTTTTCCCAAATAATTTTATGCATTAAAAAAATGTCAACTCATTAAAGTTGACAACAACAGCAAAATCAAAACAAAACAAACAAAACCTTGTTGGAATTCCATTGGAATTGTACTGAACCTATGGATCAATTTGGGTAGAATTAACATCTTTATGATATTGCTATTTCTTATGCATTAACAATGTTTATTCATTTATTTAGGTTCTCTCTGGTGTCTTTTAATAAAGTTTCATAATTTTCTTCATGAAATAATTGCACATATTTTGGTTAGATTCCCCCTACCTCCAGTTACTTTAACTTTTCATTGATAATATAAATGGTATCCTATTTTATTTTTGTATATACTGCAATTTTATTTCAATTGCACAAAGTTAGCATGTAGGAAATTTAAATGAGACAGTACGGTAAAAATAGCAAAGAATGAAAAACTCTAAAAAAGGAAGTACACCTAAAGCATGAGAATTCAACATGCATTAGTGTTTCATCTTCAGTTTTGATTGACACTTTTGAAACAAACTTTGAGATCATGATGACTATTCTGAAGAGACTTCAGCACCAGCACTAAGGTTGGTGAATTCAGTTTGTTTGTAATTGACTTATTAGCCATTTACATAGTGTATAGTACAGATTTGTCACAGGTTGGATCACAGTGTTAAAGGAAAGAAGGACCTTCCTTTAATTACAGAGGATCCCCTCAACTGCACTCGGCTTAAGACATCCGATGTATAAAAGCACGAAACCATCATAATAATGTGGCTCCAAAGAACATAGTTTTGATAAGGAAAATAACCTAAGCTTCTGTTTCCCATTTTAATTACTGAAATCTCTAACAATGAAAAAACTGTCACATAGGACAGTAAATGTATATAGTTATTCAATCAGACTTCTCAGAAAGAACACATTTAGCAATCTGGGATAATGCAGAATGACAGGAAATATAACCTGATTCAACACTGGTTCTTTTTGTCATTTTACACAGACATCATGTTAATACTAAACCAAGGCACAAAACGTTTAGTGCATAAACCAGTTTCTTTTTTAAGATCTAGCATTTTTATTGTAGTCTTTTATCTTGCTTTGGACCACTTGTACCCAGTACTTCGTCCTACTATAGACTTTAACTCAGTCAACAAAATCAAAAGTGATTTCTGACCAGATTTATGGGGGACATAAAGATTTATATCATCAAGTGTTTGCATGACCAAAAGTAAGATAATAAAGATGAAAAGTCCTTCTATTTCTTTTAGAAAATAGTACTTTATAAGCTTGCTGCATCTTTAATGTCTTTACTCTTGGATGACAATGAATAGTTGATAGAAAAAAAGAACTGTAATGGTGTTTTATTTTAAAAATACACTTTCGGGACTTCCCTGGCAGTCCAGTGGTTAAGACTCCCTGCTTCCACTGCAGGGGACACAGGTTTGATCCCTGGCTGGGGAACTAGGATCCTGCATGCCGTGTGGCCAAACAAACAAACAAACAAATGAACACTTTCTTACTGAAAATTATCAGAATGATGGTGAGATAGGATTGAATTCTCCTACGAAAGTAACTTTGGAATTTTCTTTCTGTAGTTCTATCAGTTGTTGCTTTATATATTTTGATTACATTTATTAAGCATATAAATGCACAAAATTATTATATTTTCCTATTGCATCACTTATTTTATTATGTAGTGATCCTCTCTGTATCTAATAATGCTCTGTGTTTTCAAGTCTCTTGTCTGATATTACCGTAGTTAATTTGTTTACTATTTACCTAGTATATATTTTTTGTCTCTTTACTTTCATCCAGTCTGTGTCCTTATGTTGGATAACTTGGTTTCTGATTATCTGAAAATATTCTTTTACCCTCATTTTTTTTTTTTTTAATTTTAAAAATTTTTTAAAATTTTTATTTTTATGGCTGTGTTGGGTCTTCGTTTCTGTGCAAGGGCTTTCTCTAGTTGTGGCAAGCGGGGGCCACTCTTCATCGTGGTGCGCGGGCCTCTCACTATCGCGGCCTCTCTTGTTGTGGAGCACAGGCTCCAGACGCGCAGGCTCAGTAATTGTGGCTCACGGGCCCAGCTGCTCCGAGGCATATGGGATCTTCCCAGACCAGGGCTCGAACCCGTGTCCCCTGCATTGGCAGGCGGATTCTCAACCACTGCACCACCAGGGAAGCCCTACCCCCATTTTTGAGAGATGAGTTTTCTGGGTACACAATTCTAGATCAACCAAATTTCTCCAAGTAGTCTAAAGATATTTAATTGTCTTCTGGTTTCCTGCTATTAATGAGTCTTTGATAAGTCTAATTATTCCTTTGAGGTAGTGTGTCTTTATTTATTGAATTGTTATTGGGATCTCCTCTTTGACTCTTGTGCTGAAGCTGTTAATGTGGATTTATGTTTCCTGGTACATGTTATATTTCTTTTATCAGTGAAATTTGTGCACTTTATATGTTCTGGAAAATTCTCAGCCATTAGCTATTTAAATGCCTCACCTGCTTTCTCTCCACTCCCCTTGAGGGGTACACTCTCTTTTGTAATTCAACCTTGCAGTTAAAGATTCAACTCATGACTTCTTTATTTTTTTTAATTAATTTCTTTTATCAATTCTCTCCTGCGAGCTCTTTGGAGATTTCTTTTACTCTCTCATTTCTGTAAGATCAGCAATGCAACAAAACTATATTCTTCCAGCAGGCATTGCCCTATTTTTGCTGGTCAGTGTATTGGAAGCAGAGTGATATTAATTGGATTTTTAGTTTTGTCCCATTTTCATTTCGGCTGGATTTCATTGCTAAGCCTTTTTCCCCTTAGGGTTCATGGTTAGTAATCATCTGTGTTCTTTTATGGTTGAGAATGTATGTATGTTGGTTTTATTTAAGGGTCATTTTGGCTGGGTATTGTATTTTTATCACACTTTCTTTCTATTAGAACTTTGTAAATATTGATGCATTGTTATCTAGTATTGAATATTTTGAGGATATGTTTGAGGCCAGATAGATATTTTTCCTCTTGTGTGGATATTTGTAGTATATTTCCTTTATCTTGGAAGTTCAATAGCTCTAGTTCAGCTGCAGCTTATTCTTTAGAAATACAGCATACTCTTTCAGTCTTGAAATAAAGTTTTCTCTGTTTTGGGGAAATTCTCCTGTGTTATATCTTTGAGCATACTTTTTGTTCCATTTGTTGGATTCTCTGCTTCAGGGATGGCAATTATACTTATTCCGTGGAGTCTTTTGTTTTTCAAAGCTGATTCTGTTAGCTTTTTGTGTTAATATTTTTGCCTTTAAAACTGTTTTTTTTAAAAAAAATCAGTGTTGTTATCTTTGTTTTGGGGTTTCTAGATCATTTAGAGTTCCACAGTAATGATTTTTTTGGTTATTTTTATCCCTTAGATTTGCAACTTCTCTTTTCATTTATTTATCATCTTTTTTTTTATCAGCTCTTGTTTTCTGAATGTTTGTTCTTATTAAATTGTTCTTCTTTATTAAACAGTTGTAAAGAAATTCTTCATTTTATCTGAGTTGTTTCTTTTCCAGCCATGGTCCATGGCTTTCTTTTGCTGGCTTTGTTTGTTTGCTTCCCTCCAGAATGTTTAGATAGCTGTTTTACTCTTTGTTTTCATGTGACTGATGCTTGGGCCGCTTAGCCCAGGTGTTGTATTTGTCCTTGACTCTCTTTTCAGTAAACCTGAGACAAATTTGATTTCTCCTGCAAACTCTGATGCAGTGTCTGAGCATATCCTATATGTGCCAGTTTTCTCCAGCATGAGGGATGGTTGGGATGCTGGTGGAGATGAGATACAGGCATATTAGCTTAGCCAGTCTCCATGCTCTCCTTTGACGTTTTGTTACAGGTTTTATACCACATTCACCCATCCAGTTAGGGAAGTGCATCTCCAACTTTGGATTCTTTTCCTGTTTTTATGTGTAGCCCTGGGAGCCTCTCCAGCAGAGTCAGGCTCCTTGTTCACTTTCCGTGTGTCATAGTTTGAATGTTCCAGCAGCCATTTCCCCACCTCCACTGTCAGAAGGAGAAAAGGGGACCTTCAGGGCCCCTGACTCCACAGACGCGTGTATGGGGGAGAGTCCCTTGCTCTGCAGATTTTGGGCCGAGTTGGGACTGACCGGGGTGGGCTTGTGAGATCCCCCCTCCCCCCTCCAGCTGTCTCCTCTGACTTCATTTCTTTTCCTTTTCCTCCCTCTTATTTTGTCTGGGAAAAGAAAAAGTCTATGAGGAGATTTCAATACACCATTTTACCCAGGGCTCCTTTATTTATGTATTTGTATGTATGTATTGTTAAGGGCCCCCCAAAATGCTGTGGTGTCTCAGCTGTTCCGAGGGAACCGAGGAAAGGGCATCCGTAACCATCGCTGTGGGATGTGGAATTTGGGGGTGCAGGACTGGCACTTCTGCCGTCTCCCAAGGAAGCTTCCCTCCTGGGACTCTTGGCGGTTGTTTGGAAGGGCGGCCACTCCCTCGTAAGCACTCGTAGGGTACCAGATGGTTGTGTTTTTTGAGAGCAGAGCATGCAGCAGCTGCTCCTCCTGGCTGCCTTTGGGTGGCACTGATGCCGGTTTTGGAGCCGCTTCCTGCCATTGAGAAGACATGACAGGGTGGAGGGGGCCTGCAGTGAGGGAGACCTGGGGAAGCACACACATTCACCAGAAAGCAAGATTCAAGGATAATAGTAACACATGAGAAGAAAAACACGATACAAAATGTGATGAAAGAGAGAAGCCTGCTTTTGTGCCCCTGCAGAGAAATAGTCCCATGAAAGACGGTGATTCACTCACTCACAATGGACAATGACACAGCAGAAATGGGTGTTTCCATACTTTTCTTTTGAACCGAGTAATTTCAAATTCAGATCGATGGAAGATTTTTCTTCCCTGTGCTTTTCAGAGGGTCAGTGATTGGCTTGTAAATAAAAAAATATTATAATTTCAGGTCTAATTGGAATTTTATTTTTATTTCAAGATCTTCATAGAAACTTCTCAATTATAAGAGGTAGAGTTTTATTTTTTTAAATAATATTATTCTCTTTTGAAACTAGAGGTTTGCCGTTGATTTTATGACTGGTTTGCAAATATTTGTAATTTTTTCGTAAGTTGCCATTGCCTATTTTAATTTGGCCTTGACAGGTCCTTTAAATTATGCTGGTCTTTGTAGGGAAAAAAAATCCAGATGCTATAAATAAAAAGATTGATACATTGATTGCATAAAAGATTTAGATGATAAAAAGGCAAATAAACAATTGGAAAAAGTATTAGCAGTACCTAAAAAAGACCAAAGGGCTGAATTCTTTAATTAAAACAAAACAAAACAGGAAACAATGATTTACAAGCCAGTAAAAATGAAACAAAACAATTTAATAGAAAAATGGGTACAGGGAAGAACAGAAGTTAATAGAGAAGGAATCATTATATGCTTATGAAAAATGCTTGATCTTAATAATTAAGAAATATTATTTTTTGCATATGAGTTTGACAAGACTGATAAAAATTTAAGTTTGTTAGTCTCAGGTGCTACTGAAAGTGTTATTAGAGTGAATAATGACTGGTTTGGCTTTTACCGAGGGCATTTTGGTTATATCTATCCATTAAAAATCTAAATTAAAAATCGTATGTACTTTGAGTCAATAATCTTGTTTAGCAATGCTACCTCATAGATATACTTACAAAAGTCAGCCAAATGTACAGAAAACTCATGATAGCACTGGCCCCAAACAGAAAACTTTGCAAATTCCATAACTGGATGATTGGTTAAGTAAAATTCTACAGTAGATTATTATATAGTCTTCAAAGACAATGAGGCTGATCTGTAAGTGCTGATATGAAAAATCATTTCTAAAAACATTTGTTATATTTATTTATGTCTTTAAAAAATGAATTAAGAAAACCGTTCAAATAATTTATCTTTTGGGAGAGTGGTTGTATTCTTCCTGTACTTTTTGAATTTCCTAACCATCCATATATTTACTTATTTAATATCAAAAGCAGCTATGTGAGTCTTGGCTCTGTTTTCTTTATACTTGTTTGTCTTAAAAATGGCTATCTTATATTATTAAAAAAATTTAAAAAATCCCAATTAACTATATATTTACTCTTCATAATGGTGTCAAGTTATTGTTTAATCTGAGGTATACTTTCTATCTTGCACACTTATATTCAGCCAGAATTAATTACGGACTCCCCCCACCTCCACGTACTCCAAGAAATGACTCATTTGTTACAGAGAATGAACAGGTGACTTAAGTTTTATGGTCTTCTTATGTGTCTTCTTCTTTATGTGTTTGTGACCCTTATTTCTGGTTTAATTACTACCCTTTGAGCCAGAGGGTGCCCTCCTGTGGGCGTTTTCTCTGTTATCAGGGTGGATGGTATTGGATATCAGCACTTTCTCAGAGAACTTTCCATAATGATGCACTTTCTGGCACAAGAAATACTTCCTCATGACCTGTTTCCAAGAGGGTGATTTCTTTTCTTCTTTAATTACACCAGGGATGGAAACATTCTTTCCCATCTGGGTTTTGTCTTTATGGTTTCAGGCCACATAACACTCACCTGGGCACACCTAGGTCTGTTTGCCCGACCTTACTGGGAAGGGCAGGGACAGGGAGATAGGCCTGGCAGCTCAAAGACCAAGGCAGTAAAGTGACAGGAAGTTCACTTTAATTCAAAGCATCATGACTCAAGAGTCTGAAAGAACAAGACATGCTTTTTAGTGTTGACAGCGTCCTTAACCTAACCTGCAGATTTTTAGGTTTTTGTTTGTGCGATATTGAAGGCCTTGCTTGCTCTGTGTCTGGCTGTAAACTTTTGTCTTTGTAAACTGAGTGGAAGCCAATAGAAGAACATTGTCCACCAAAAAACAAGTGAAGAATGGTGACAATAAAAATAATCTTGTGATAACTGAGGATTTTCTATTAATTAATTTTTCACTGGGCTATACCTTAGGTATTTCTTTCTCAAATAATTAAATTCTGTATTATAGATGGCAGTTCCTTTTCTTTTGACATTAAAAATTCAGGGTTATACAAATTATTTCAATCCCTATGGGTAGCTCTTTTGCAGTCTGTGTCAAGAGATTTGACTCCAATAACCTGACTTTTCAGAGTTTGTTCCAGTCTGAAGAAAGTAATTTAAAAGAAAAATTATTTACACACAAAAAATTAATTGATAGAAAAATGTGAATTATGATATATTCATTTGTAAGAATGTTAGATAACCAGTAAGATGATGGTTATGAACCTTGTGTGGCATCATTAGAAAATATTCATAAAATGAAGGTAAGTGGCTGCCACCACCAACTCTGGGAAAACAACTACTTGGATGGAAAAGTCAGGAATGTTAAAAAAAATAAGAAAAATCAACTAGTGAATTTGTTGGAGTGTGAGAAATATGGACGAAGTTGTTTGTTTAATGTCTTTAAAAGTCTGCAATAAATAAATATGTGGAGAAACAGGGAAGGATCAGAAGCCAGGTCTGATGGGAGAAGGACCGGGAGCTGACAGTCGTGGACCTGGATACAGTGACAAGGGAACTGGGGCCGTCTCTGTGGGGCCTCGTCTCAAATGATTGTTCTCAGGGACACACAGTAGGGATGACAGTGACCTCCTTTAAAGGAAGCCTGGTCTGGCCTGTAAACCCTCCTTCAAGAGATGGAGATATTGTAATGCTTTTCAATTCATTCAAACACTAATTTTTTTGGACAAATTTCCAGGTCCTCTCCCTGGCTGAATTCTTCTGGCCGTGTATTCTGTTCATGATTCTGATAGGACTTCGTTTTCAAGAACCTCCCAGACATAGAGACAATTGTGAGTTTCACTTCTGTTACACTTTTTGAATTACAAACATCTGAAGAAGAAAATGCAGCATTCTTTTTTTGTTGTTGTCCTTTATAAATTCTGAATCCTGAGTGAAATGAATGGATAGAGTTCTGTTGTAATATCATAATCTCTGTTTCTGGGATATGTGCCAGTAAACATCAATTTAGATTTTTTTGTCTTAAGAATGATATTCACACATGTTTGCTCTATCTAGCAGATAGATTTATTCCTTGAACTAAACTGCCTTAATTTGGAAATAGGTATATAAGTCATCCAAAATATAGAAAGAATAGAGGAAGAGGTAAAAGGGGGCAGATGCATTTCAGTTTTTCAACATGATAGTGGTGATGGTGATGGGATATTGAGGATGGCAATGATGGTGATGATGGTGGTGATGGTGGTGATGATGGTGAGGATTGTGATGGTGATGATGGAGATGATGGTGATGATGATGATGATGGTGGTGATAATAGTGATGATGATGATGGAGATGATGGTGATGATGATGATGGTGGTGGTGGTGATGGTGGTGATGGTGATGGGATGATGATGATGATGATGGTGATGATGGTGATGGTGATGATGGGATGATGATGATAATGATGACAATGATAGTAATGATGCTGGTGGTGGTGATGATGGTGATTACAGTGATAGCGATGGGATGATGATGATGATGATGGTGATGATGGTGATGGTGATGATGGGATGATGATGATAATGATGACAATGATAGTAATGATGCTGGTGGTGGTGATGATGGTGATGACAGTGATAGTGATGATGATGGTGGTGATGGGATGGTGATGATGGTGAGGATTGTGATGGTGATGATGATGGTGGTGATGATAGTGATGATGATGATGGAGATGATGGTGGTGGTGATGATGGTGGTGATGGTGATGGGCTGATGATGATGATGGTGATGGTGATGATGGGATGATGATGATGATGATGATGATGATGGTGATGATAATGATGACAATGATAGTAATGATGGTGATGGTGGTGATGATGGTGATAACAATGATGGTAGTGACACATTGAGAAACCATTATTAATAACTTCCTCTGCTCCAGGAGCTTTATCAGCAAGACCATTTTGTTTATCTGGTTTGAAACCTCAACAGCATCACTCCTTGAGAAATGACTGCCTATTTTGTTTCTATCAGGCTTATGCCCACTTGAAATATGGATAATGTGGTTAATTCTAAAAATGTTATATGAATAAAAATTACTAAGGGATGGCTTTTATCTAAAATAGTATGTCACCATTCACAATTGTGAATTAATGTATTTATTCATTTGGCAAATAATGTTTTGAGTGCCTTCGTGTCCCAGGCCTTGCTGAGGATGAAGTTGTGGACAAGGTATTTTCCCTGCTCTTCCAGGACTTACTGTAGGGCCAGACTATTATGATCAGTGGGACAATGGCATGATGGGACTCTGTAGGAGGTGCATGTGAGCACAGAGGAGAGGTGACCGCTCCATTCTAGGGAAAGGCTTCTGAGGAGTTAGCAAATGTGAAACTTTTTCAGATAAAAGAGTTCAAGGGAGGAAAGATCTGGGCAGGGCAGACAGCGTGGGGAAGATTGGAGCTGAAAGGAGTTCATTATGACTAAGAAGCAGAGATGCGGCTGGAGGAACAAGCAGGTTCAGATCAGTAAAGGCTTTGAAGGATGCTGAGGATGGTGACTTCCCAAAGGGCACCGAGCAGCCACCGAACGGTTTCAGGAAGGTCCTCCTGGGAGGAGTACGTGGGGCAGTGGTCTAGGTGCAGACAGAGGTGCATTTGAGATGGGGGGCTGGACACCGGGGAACACAAGGTGAGTCATGGGGCACTGCGTCACCAGGCCTGGCCTGAGCGGGAGGAAGAGGACAGGTTCCTTAGAGGTGAAGGGGGGACCACAGCGGGCTGGGTGTTGTGAGGAGAGGGCGCCTCCCGCTGGGGCACCTGGGCGGAGGGGCACCCTTCTGAACTGAGGAGGCACAGGAGGGGCTCGGGGGCTGTGCTCCGTGTGGCCGGGAGGACCCCCAAAGGGGAGAAGCTCCTGGGGCCAGGCCTCGTGAGGAGCACATGGGGGGCAGGCCAGAGGGACAGCGAGGAGCAGAGGTGGAGGGACAGGAGGAGGCCGCGCAGCCGCGTGGGGGGCACTCCGGGTGGCCACGGTGAGCAGTCCCAGGTGTTGTTGCCTCGTGGGTGGGGGAAGGGCTGACACGTCCCCTCGCCCAGGGCGGCTCGGTGGGCGGGCACATGGAAGGCAGGCTGCAGTGACATGAGGAGTGCTGTGGGATTTGCAGTGAGAAACTGCAAGGCCTGAATAAATAATTTCTGCTCAGTTATATCAACTGTCAGTCTTTTTTTTTGGTTGCGCCGGGCAGCTTGTGGGATCATAGTTCCCCAACCAGGGATCTAACCCACACTCCCTGCAATGGAAGCATGGAGTCTTAACCACTGGACCGCCAGGGAAGTCCTCAACTGTCAGTCTTGATCTAAATATGCATTCTGAAAGTGGACAGGGGTATTTTGGAAAAGTCTTTTTTAAAAAATAGCGTGTCATTTATATACTTTAAAAATGCAAGGGTACAAAGCTCCTTTCACAAGGTTGCGTGCATGCATATTTGAGGACCTATAGCAAACACACTGGGTGCTGGCTGGCGTCAAGGTCTGGGCAGGAAGCGGGGAGGCAAAGGGGAAAATGAAAGTGAAAAGAGACAACAAACAGAAGGGCCTTGCCTGGGCCCCGAGTTCAGGGAACAACGTGCAGGAGAAGTAAGGCAGGGCCGCTGCTGGGGGCAAGACAGCAGGCGGGAACATCGGTGTCACAGGTGGACGACCTGCCGTCAAGGACTGAGGGCCAGACCCCGGTCAGCAGCGGCTGATGAAGATCTTGAGTGATTTCATCATTGATAACAGAGCATCAAGTCTACAGCACTGTGTGTTACAGGGCAGCCCTGGCACGTGGGACCAGCAGCCTAGAATGTTCCTTATGCTAAAGGATGATGCCCGTCCTGAAGCATTTACCCAAGCTCTTACTTTCTGTCAGGAGTACAGTCCCGACGAAGAAGTGGCCTTGGGGACATCGGAGATGATTTTTAGAGGCTGACGCAGATGAGTGTATGCAGGGAAGAGAAGCCTTTGTCTCAGTCTCAGTGGGGTCCTGACTCCAAATCACTGAGGACCACACTTTGAAGCCCCATCTGCCACCCCCGATGTGTGAGCCCAGGCGAGGGGTCTAGCCCTGTGAGTCTCTTTTCCATAAAGGCAGCCGATTTTACCTGCCTTCAGGGCTGCACCGAGGGCTCAGTGGGAAAGCCAGTCCAGAGTCTGTGCCCGGCACAGGGTGTGGCCCAGAGGAGATGACCAGCAAACATCCACGCCCGTCCCTCGCACGCCCGCTGTCCTGGGGTGGCCAATGTTACTGTACACCCCGTTGAGGTGACCACCATTCCTGCTGTGTCCCTGAGGGAGACGGGAACAGAAATCACAGTTACTAGCCGGAATGTGACCCCATCCCTTCGTGGTCTCCAGTGCTAGGACAGGGCCGGGTCCTGAGTTGAGAACTCCCCTTCCCCTTCAGCTTAGAAGCCTACTCATTTGTCTTTCCTTCATTCATCGAACATTTACTGACTGTCACGGGCAAAGCACTGAGCTGAATGCTGGGCGTAGCAGGTTCCCAAGTCCCAGAGAGTAAGATTATCGCCCAGACCAAACCAGACTGGAGGGGAAAGACTTTCATCAGGGTTTTACGAGCTACAGCATGCTGGGTTAGTGCTGGCCGAGCTGTCTGCACTCGTCAGCACCCCGACTCTTTCGTCCATATGGTGATGTGAAGGGGGAGTGGGGTGCACATGTGACCAGCATTTTATGGAGGAAAGTGGCTTATTTTAATTTAATTTAATTTTTTTACTGAAGTGTAGTTGATTTACAATGTGTGTCAATCTCTGCTGTACAGCAAAGTGACTCAGTTATACACATACAGACATTCTTTTATTTCATGTTCTTTTCCATTATGGTTTATCCCAGGATATTGAATATGGTTCCTTGTGCTGTACAGTAGGACCTTGTTGTTTATCCATTCTATATGTAATCGTTTGCATCTGCTGAGCCCAAACTCGCAATCTATCCCAATCCCCCCCACGTGCTCGGCAACCACAAGTCTGTTCTCTATGTCTGTGAGTCTGTTTCTGTTTCATAACTAAGTTCATTTGTGTCATATTTTAGATTCCACATATAAGTGATATCGTATAGTATTTGTCTTTCTCTATCTGACTTACTTCACTTGGTATGACAATCTCTAGGTCCATCCATGTTGCTGCAAATGGTGTTATTTCATTCTTTTTTATGGTTGAGTAATATTCCATTGTATATATGTACTACATCTTCTTTATCCGTTCATCTGTCGATGGACGTTTAGGTTGTTTCCAGGTCTTGGATATTGTGAATAGTGCTGCTATGAACATTAGGGTGCATGTCTCTTTTTGAATTATGATTTTGCCCAGATATATGCCCAGGAGTGGGATTGCTGGGTCGTATAGTAATTCTATTTTTAGTTTTTAAGGAAGCTCCATACTGTTCTCCATAGTTGCTGCACCAACTTACATTCCCACCAACAGTGTAGGAGGGTTCCCTTTTCTCCAGGAAGTGGCTTATTGTACCAACATATTTCCTGAAAGATCTTGGACCCTATCCGGTTTTTCTAAACATCTTTGCATTAAATCATCTTTAGCAACTACACTTAAAAATTAAGAATCCAAGGTGTATGAGACTTGAAAAATTTCCCAAGCTAAGAATTCCTCCATTTTTTGTATGAGACGAGAGGAAATGTCTGCTCTGATTCTTCCCGCCCACGGCTTGTTCACAGCATCCGGAGATGAGGGTGCCTGACAGAGATATTGACACTCCTCTGGCGGGAAGATGCGGCCAGGCAGAGCCGTCCTCTCTTGAAGCCTGTGTGCAGACCCTGGGGGAAAGGGGTTATTGCAAACGGTTTCTTACCTTTTTTCTTTTTTCTGTTGGACTGCTCAGATCTCCTTTAAATAAACAACAGGATTAGTAGTATAACAGCATGGTATTACATGTGACTGAACTCACTAGGTATTCCATTTCTGGGACCAATCATATGACTCATTTCTACCTTGTATCCACACCCAGGTTATTTGCAACCCCGGGATCTGCCCAGCCGGGGCGTTTTCCCCTTTGTCCAAGGCCTTCTTTGCAACACCGGGTCGAGGTGCAGGAACACAAGCTATGAATGGGCCACAGAGCAGCATTTTTGGTAAGAGAAACACAAGCATCCTCTTCAGAATTCATGGGAAGATGCTGTATAGAACAGGCACAAGGCTTTTAGTACAGCTTCCATAATTTGGGATGAGCCAGAGATGATAAAAAACACAGAATTTAGAGTTACTAGAAAATCAGTTTTATTAAATTCAGACTCACATGAAAGCAACCCCAAGTAGTGGTTCATTACCAGTAGCAGGACTTTCCACTGCTGTTAAAAGAATCACAAAGTGATCGCTGATTAGCAGATGCCATTTGCTTGTCATAGTTTGTTTTCTGTAGGTTAAAACTCTGACCTCAAAATTACCTGCTTAGCCAGCTATATTCATTTTGGTGCCAAATGCCCAAAAACAAGTATTTGTTTGAGTTACCCGCTGGGTTTTTCCTGCTGTGCTGTTTTGGACCAGCATCCTGTTTGCAGCTGAGATACAATCTAGCCACTCACCTGGACCCGATGACAGTAGCTGTCGTGACTCTGGATGATGAACCAGACTTGTGTTTGCCTGTGGCAGCAGTTTGCACCAAAGACCAAAAAGAGAAAGAGTGGGAGGTATTTTGTGTGAAAAGAGTCAAAATAAAGGGGGTTTTAACTTAGAGCAAACTGAAGGCTCTGGAAACTTCTCTCGGTGGAGTTAGGAATGAAAGGAAGTGACTGATTCATCAGATAGTTTGTTTTTCTCGTGTGAATAATCTGGCTTTGCTTCCTCTGTCCTTTCTGGTGTTGCACAATCTAACATATTTAAGTGTAAAGCCTGTTAAAATATGTGATCTTTATCTTTCAACTGTAAGTTACAAGAAGAGAATGAACAGTTTCTAGATAATTTTGGACACATCTGGTACAGTATTTGTCAACGGTGCTTACATTTTTTTTGAGAGAGGTAATATAAAAGTATGATATTAAGAAAATCATTTGGATGTAGTCTAAAATCATAACCCTGAAATACTTGGTGATCTTTTTGCATGTGTGGAGAAGAAAGTGCCTTCCTGGGAAAATTAGAAGCGATGGAGTCTGATTAGAGTTTCCATTTTGGGTCTTTCTTATATCTCTTCGTTGCTCAGAGTGGGAAATTTGATTGTAGTTGAAGTCGGAAAAGTGGGGCTTTGCACCCAAACTCTACCTGCCCTGTCACTTCTTGTGTGTATCTGTGCAAATTCCTTACCGTCTCTGCATCTGCTTCTCACTCACCTCCTTCTCCTGTTGTGAGTGTTAAAGTAGATGGTAAGGAAGCCCTTCCGTGGTGGGAGGTAAAAATCACCCATCCTTATTGCTCTGGCTGTAGCAGTCACACTGGAGTCTCCACATCGGGAAAGAGCTCTGCCCTTGTCCTCCCCATCCACTCTGCATCCTCACCTCCACTTGCTGACACCAGGTGATCCCACAGCCTGGGGATGCCTCTTTCCACGTCCTGAGAACCACAGGCTGTTTCAGAGCCTTGGACGCTGATGGCCAAGAACAAAGTTCCTCCCGGGCCTAGTGGTGTCTGAGACCGAGGTCTTTTTTTTTTTTTTTTAATTGGAGTATAGTTGCTTTACAATGTTGTGTTAGTTTCTACTGTACAGCAAAGTGAATCAGCTCTACGTATACATAAATCCGTCTTTTTTGGATTTCCTTCCCATTTAGGTCACCACAGAGCACTGAATTCCCTGTGCTCTACAGTAGGTTCTCATTAGTTATCTATTTTATACGTACTTTCAATAGTGTATATAGGGAAGTCTCTGTTCTCCCATATAAATTTTACAAACTTGTTGTCAAGGTCAATGAAAAAACTCTGTTGGGATTTTGATTGGAGTTACGTCACACCCAATGACACGGCACGCCCTTTAATTTACTTCATAGCTTTACAATATTTTTGCATAAAAGCCATGCATATTTTTTGTTAAGTGTGATATGATTATAGCTTTAATTTGCATTTCCTTAATCATGAATGATGTTGAGCGTCTTTTCGTATGTTTATTGGCCATTTGAATTTTTTGTGTATAAAGTGCTTGTTCAAATCTTTTTGCAATTTTTAAATTTTTTTGGTTTTACTGAATTCTTAGAGTTCTTTATATATTTTGATTGTAAATCATTTATCAGAAAGATGTATTGTGAATATTTCCATCAAGTTTCTGACCTGTCTTTTGAAGAGCAGAGGTTTTTCCATTTTGATGAAATACAGTTTATCACTTTTTTCTGTTTTGGTTTGTGCCTTAAAAAAATCTTTTTTTAATTGAAATATAGTTGATTTATAATGTTGTGTTAATTCAGGTGTACAGTAAAGTGATTCAGTTATACATATATATATATAAATGTGTATATTCTTTTTTTATGTTCTCTTCCATTATAGGTTATCACAAGATATTGAGTTTAGTTGCCTGTGTAGGGAAATCTAGTAGGTCCTTGTTGATTATCCATTTTATATATAGTAGTGTGTATATTTAAATCCCAAACTCCCAGTTTATCCCTTTCCCCCCACTTTGGTAACCATAAGTTTATTTTCTCTGTCTGTGAGTCTATTTCTGTTTTGTAAATAAGTTCATTTGTATCCTTTTTTTTATATTCCACATATAAGTGATGTGATATGATATTTGTTTTTCTTTTTCTGACTTACTTTGCTAGTATGATAATCTCTAGGTCCATCCATGTTGCTGCAAATGGCATTATTTCATTCTTTTCTATGGGTGAGTAATATTCCATTGTATATATGTACCACATCTTCTTCATCCATTCATCTGTTGATGGACACTTAGGTTGCTTCCATGTCATGGCTATTGTAAATAGTGCTGCAATGAACATTGGGGAGCATATATCTTTTCCAGTTAGAGTTTTTGTCTTTTCCGCATATGCGCCCAGGAGTGGGATTGCTGGGTCATATGGTAGCTCTGTTTTTAGTTTTTCAGGGAACTTCCATACTGTTCTCCATAGTGGCTGCACCAATTTACATTCCCACCAACAGTGTAGGAGGGTTCCCTTTTCTCCACACCCTCTCCAGCATTTCTTCTTTTTGATGATGGCCATTCTGACTGGTGTGAGGTGATACCTCATTGTAGTTTTGATTTGCGTTTCTCTAATAATTAGTGATGCTGAGCATCTTTTCACGTGCCGTTTGGCCATCTGTATGTCTGGTTTGTGCTTTTTGTATTTTTCTCTAACAATGAAATATTTGCCTAATTGAAGATCATTACAATTGCCCACTGCAGTTTCTTTCAGAAGTTTTGTAGTTTTAGCTTTTGTTTGGGTGTACGATCCATTTTCACTTAATTTTTATATATGATGTAAGTGTTGAGGTTTATCTTACATATGGTTGTCCAGTTGTCCTAATACCGTTTGTTGAAAAGACTATCTTATGCCCATTAAACGCTGTCGGCACCTTTGTTGAAAACCAATTGATGTGATAATACCATGTAGATCTGGTTTTGCCCTCTTTTATTTCAATGGTCTTTAGGACTGTCCTTAAGGCCGATAATGTGACTATAGCTTTAGAGCAAATGTCTTGAAATCAGGTACTATAAGTCCTTCAGCTTTGTCTTTTTTTTCCCCAAAAGTATTTTAGCTCTTCTTTGAATTTCCATATACATTTTAAAATCAGCTTATTTATTTCTACAAAAAAGCCTGCTGGGATTTTGATGAGGATTACATTAAAAAATAGCCTTATAGAGATTTACCTCACATACCATAAAATGACCCATTTGAAGCATAAAATTAAATAGTTTTTAGAATATTTACAGAGTTGTGCAACTGTCACCACAATCAACTGTAGAAAATGTTGAATCACTCCGAAAAGAAACCCGTGTGAATTAGCTCTCACTCCCTTTCTACTGTCTCCCCTGCTCCTGGCTCAGGCATCTGCAAACTGACTTTCTGTCTCTGTAGAACTGACTGTTCTGGACATTTATAGAAGTGGAATTATGCAACTCTGGGTTTTTGGTAACTGTCTTCTTTCATGTAGCATAGTGTCTCAGGGGTTCATCTGTGTTGTAGCAGCTGTCAGTACTTCACTTCTTTTTATTGCTGATCAATTAACATCCCATTGTATACCATATTATTTTGTTTATCTGTTCAGAGGTTGATGGTCATATGAGTCGTTTCTACTTTTTGGCTATTATGAATAATGCTGCTATGCATGTGCTACCCTTGGACAGTTTTTTGTATGGGCATGTGTTTTTTTCTCTTGAGTATACGCGAGGTCATATGGTAATTCTATACTTAATATTTTAAGGAACTGCCAGGCTGTTTTCCAAAGGCTCCACCATGTTACTCTCCCACGTCAGTGTTGGGGGTTCCGTGTCTCCGTATGCTCACCAGTACGTATGCTTCTTTCCTTCAGATTATAGCTGTTCACATGTGTGGTGTCATATGAAGTGGTAACACTTGTGGTTTTGATTTACATTTTCCTAATAGTTAATGATGTTGATAGTCTTTTCATGTGCTTATTGACCATTTGTATATCTCCTTTGGAGAAATGTCTGTTCAAATTATTTGCCCATTTTTAATTGGATTATCTGTCTTTTTATTGCTGAGTTGTAAGATCCCTATATATATTCTGGATACAAGTCCCTGAACAGATATATGATTCACATGTATTTTTTCCTGTTTTGTTGGTTGTCTTTCCACTTTCTTAATTGTATCCTTTGAAGCACAAAGTTTTGTATTTTGTTGATGTCCCACTTATCTATTTTTTCGTTTGTTGCTTGTGCTTTTGGTGTCATATCTAAAAGGCTTTGGCTAACTCATGATCATGAAGATTTACTCCTATGTTTTCTTCTAAGAGCTTTATACTTGTAGCTCCTATATTTTGGTGTATGCTCCATTTTGAGTTGACTTTTGTGTATGGTGTGAGGAAGGGGTCCAGCTTCATTCTTTTCCATGTGGATGTTCAGTTGTTTCAGGTGATTACATTTAACCTGTAGATTAGTTGGGTGAGAATTGATATCTTAGCAACACTGAGTTTTCTAATCCATGAGCATGATATATCTCTCTATTTATTTAGGTTTTCTTGAATGTCTCTGAGGAATGTTATTGTAGTTTTCCGTTTTATATATATTTTGTTAGATGTATTCCTAAATAGTTTGTGTTTTTTGGTATTGTTTACAAAATTTTAAATATGGACAATCAGTTCTAGTGGCTTTTTAATATATCTCTTAAGATTTTTTACATACATGATCACATCACCTGGAAATACAGTTTCACTTTGTCCTTTCTTATCTGGATGCTTTTTCTTTTATTTACAATTTAATGTATTCTTTATTTACCTTCTTTATGTTCAAACTTAGATCATCGATTTTAGACCTTTTCTAATATAAAGATTAAAAGCCTTATCATTCTTTCTGAGCACTACCTTACTTCATCTCACAAATTTTGATTTGCTGTAATTTTGTTTGCATTAAGTTAAAAATATTAACTGATTTCTACTGTGGTTTCTTCTTTGACTTATGGGTTATTTGTAGGTCAGATATTTAGCTTCTAAATATTTGAAGATTTTCCTGAAATCTTTTTATTACTAATTTACGCTTAATTCCACTGTGGTCAGAGAATTCTATGTGATTTACGTCTTTTTAAATTTGTTGAGGCTCATTTTATGGCTCTAGCATCTTATCTCCTTTGATAAATATTTAATGTTACCTAAAGCCACTACTTGCCTTCTGCTGTTGTTGGGTGGAGTGTTGTTTAAATCTTCAGTATCTTTACTGACTTTCTGTTTGTTCTATAACTAATCAAGGGAGGATTTGAAATCTCCAATCATAATTGTGGGTTTTTCTGTTTTTCTTTTCAGTTCTGCTGGTTTTTGCTTCATTTACTTTGGAGCTCTGGTATAAGTGCATACACATTAGGATTGTTAAATCTTTTTTATATTGACTCATTTATCATGATATAATTTTATCCAATTATCTCTATTATACATTATGCATACAGCACATTATATATGCAATGTGTCATGTAAAATACAATATACACATTACTTTACATCCATTATATAAAATATTATATTATAATGCATAATATATTATAAAGTGATATATAATCTTTTTATTCCTGGTTGTATTTCTCTGAAGTCTACTGTTGATATTTACATAAGTACTGAAGCTTTCTTTTGATTAGTGTTATATGATATATCTTTTTCCATCTTTTTTACTTTTTGGCTATCCGTTTCTTTATATTTAAAATTTAAACAGCATATAGTTGGTTCTTTCTTTATTATTCAGTCTGACAATCTTTGCATTTTAGTGTTTAGACCAGTTATTTTTAATATATTGGATTTACATTTTGCACTTGTTTTCTACTTTTGCCGTCTCTTTTGTACTCCTATTGTGCTCTTTGTTGCCTTTGTTTATGTAAATTGAATATTTCTTATTCTTTAATGTTTCTCTACTATTGACTTATGAGCTGTACCTTTTGTTGTATATTTCTAATGGTTTATGCAATTTCATACTAGTGTACATGTATCTGTAGGAGTCATTCCTAGAAGCAGAACTGCAGGTCAAGAGGTAAATACATTTTTTATCTTAATGGCCTTTTCCAATTGCTCCTATATGGGGATTGTAATATATTGCACTCTATCTTCCAAAATATGAGGCTATCGCTTTCTCTAGTATGGCCAATAGAGGGTCTTGTCAAAGTTTTAGATTTCTGCCAGTCTGATTTCTCATTAATTTCTTGATGAGAAATGATATCTCAGTGCAGTTTTAATTGCATTTTTCTCATTATGGGGGATGTTGAACCTATTTTCATATCTCTGTGTACAATTTATACTTACTTTCCTGTGAAATATTTTTCATGTCCTTTGTCAATTTTTCTCTCATTTATTATTTTTCTTCTTGATTTCTAGAGACTCTTTACATATTAGGGAGTTAAACCCTTTATCTGTGACATGAGTTGTAAATATTCTTTCCAGAGTTTGTCATTTATTATTTGACTTTGCTCATTTTTTAACTTTCATTTTGAAATAATTATAGATGCAAAGGAAGTTGTTAAATAGTACATCAAGTTCAGCTTCTTCAAATAGTGAGATCTTATATAACTATAGGACAATATCAAAACAGGCAATGGGGGCTTCCCTGGTGGCCCAGTGGTTAAGACTCTGTGCTTCCAATGCAGGAGGCCTGGGTTTGACCCCTCATCAGGGAACTAGATCCCACATGCATGCCACAACTAAGAGTTTGAATGCCGCAACTAAGGAGCCCGCGAGCCGCAACTAAGGCTCAGCACAACCAAATAAATAAATAAATAAATAAAATATTAAAAACAACAACAACAACAAAAACAGGCAATGGACATTGGTACAATACTGGTAAGTAGACTGCAGGTCTTATTTCCCCAGCGTACCCTGAAAACAAACACAGGAGCTCTTCAATTTGGGGACTGGCTTGGAAATCCCTGGTGAGAATTGAGCAGGGGAAACCAAGAGGGTGCTGGGGACAGAGACTCTGAAGTCCCATTAAGCATGTGTAGCCAGTGTGTCTGGTCTGGAGTTTGGATTTTTAAAAAAATAGATCTAAAGAAAGTCCCAAAGACTTCTTGCTTGCTTTCTTCTTTCCTCAGATAGAAGTTCCTCAAACTTTGCCTCTCTTTTAAACCCTAGACCTATTACAGGTTTCAAAAGCCTTTACATCCTTGCGAGCACCTGCCCTGAGTTACAGGTGGGCGGTGAAGGTGGGGTCTGGCAGGCCTTACTGGCCACAAGACAGCTGTGGGGAACCCAAGACAGCGTTCTTAGGAGAATTATTTTTACATTTGGATCTGGTTGTCTTAAGAAATATTTCTAATTCTGTAAGAACTTGTCTCATTTGTAAACCAATAAGAAAAATTAACACAGCTTATCATAGAAACAAGAATCATATTGCTTTACCTTGCTTGCTTATTCCTGCAGCTCTTACGCTGAAAATGTGTCTGTACCAGAATCAGCTATATTATCACTGCCCTTTTTTCTTCTTTAAAGAGAGCTGGGAGCTGGACTCTGTGCTAATTTACGCAGATTCCCTCTGCTGACCCTCCGACAACCCTATTAGGTGGCTCATGTTATGATCCTGTTTTAAAGATGACTTTCCAAGGGAGACATTGCTTGAGAAACACTTTGGCTCCGGGGGACCCTCACTGGGCCTCAGTTTCCTCATCTGCAGACTGAGGGAGGGCCCTGAGCAACTCTTCCCACCTCTGCTGTCCTCAAGTCCTTCACTGAAATCGCACAGGGGTTGCTGGATGGTTCCTGGCCCTTTGAGAGGGTGGTCTCCTACTGGTCTGAGGGCCACCAGACCAGTAGGAGACCTTTTCTTGTCTTCCTGCATCAGATCTTCTTTGTCCCCCTCTTCCATTCACGGCTCCTCCCATACCAGGCAGGGAGCAATGTCACCTGATAAAAAGACCACAGAAAGGGACTCAGGAAGGAGGAAACTGGTCTCCATCCAAATCCTATTACAGCACTGGGATTTCCCTGGGGCTGCAGAATTCATTCTCTCTCTCTCTCTCTCTCTCACACACACATACCCACACCCACATTTAATCCAGGATTTTCTATGTACTGTTTTCTGCTATAAACATTTCTCATGTTAGTAATAGTTCATAACTTGTCTTAAGGACAAATTGAGGTAATTTTGGAATAATAATTAGAAAAATAACATAAAACCAGGTCGTTATCACAGGTAAACTCCCCTTGAATTACATCAATCTCTATGATCTGGTGATTCTGTGGTTCCCAGGGGGAGACTAGGTGTGGGTGAGGCAGGAGAGTGTTGTCCACAGCCTCCAGGGGTCATTTTTATCCTTTAATCCGAGGCCACAACAGAAGTAATAACTGATTACTTGTGCTTCTGGAATTCTGAGCCACTCACGGTGAAGACCACACTTTAAACAGTGAGATTTCCGTCAAGTGTAACCAGTGCTGGGCTATCAGGGCCTAGCCCTGGCTCTGCCCTATCCAGCCCCTTGCTTTTGGCAAATTCATTTTGATTCTCTGGGCCTCATCTCCTCATCTCTGAGTGGACTGACCTGAGAGGCATTGAATTTATTTTATTCATCACTAAACCCTTGTTGACCCTCCTTTATTCCCTTATAGGTGGTGACAGTCTCTGGTGGGCGGGGGGATGATGCAGTTTTGCTTTTCTTCGGTGGTAGATTTACCTGTTGACAACTCTTCCTTCAGTCACCGTGTTCGGGAATTTGTAAAATAAAGGGTTTGGGAGTTAAAAAAAAATCTCATGGGTTCTATAATCTTTTAATCAAGAAAAATTTCCCCCTTTTTTTCCTCTTGGATATGCTAAATGCAACTGGACACCGACTTTCTTTAACAGGCTTTCAGCAACTTGTGAAATGATTCCCTATTTTATTTTAAATCAGTGTTTTCTTTCTGATTAAGATAAGTCCCCACTGAATTTGAGATCAGACGTAGACATGGTAGATAGTGCTGATTTTCAAGGTCGTGAGAACGTTTTCTCTTGTTTAATAGAAAAGAAATCTTTTCCCCCCATACATAATATGTATAAAGTTAAGAAAAAACATAGCAATTTAATCATCACATTCCATTAGAACTACATAATGTTTTTAAAATAAAAATTCACCTGAGTATATTTTAAAGGTCGAGTTGGCTTTATTGAATGATTCATGAATCGGGCAGCTTCCCATCTAGTAGGTAGAGGGGCTCCAAAGGGCTCCAGAAAGGGAGAGGCTTTTAAAGGCAAGACAAGGAGGCCAGAAACAAGGAAGATTATTTCAGGCTTAGGTCACCCACCTGTGTCGGGGACAGAAGGGGTCTATGTGGCAAATTATGCTTCTTTGGAGGGTGGAAGGGATTACCTCTTTGGTGCTGATCAGAACATTTCACACCGCCCAGGGTTATATTCCTGGGGAAAGCTGTAACAGCAGTTAGGTTAGGTATTAAGTCTTGGTTTTAGCACAGGGGACTACATCCAGGGCCTGTCATTTCTTTTCTAACAGTGTGCCTTTCCCCTCACCATGGGGTGAGCGCAGGATCGCCTGTATTAGAACCACTAGGGGGCGTGGGTTAAAATGCAGTGTCCTGGACAGGCTCCAGGCAGCGGGTGGGAGGTAAGGCTGAGAGTCTGTATCTTCACAGGCTCCCTCAGTGGTCCATCAGCCCACTCGAGTCTGACTCTCTCTGCAGGAGTCTGTTTCCAGGAGCCCCATTTTTAAAGACAAAAGGAAATCCTTTCACAAGCATGTGCTGTTATGCGTTTACCTCTTCTCCTAGAACTGGACATTTACCTTGTGTCTACATCTTGCTCTTTTAGATCACTGCTCTGATGGACATTATTGTTTACACATTTCGCATTTACTAGTGTCTTTTAGTAGTCAAATTACTCAAAGCTAAAATAAAATTAAAGGCAACAAAACCAAACCAAACTTGGAGAAGATGTTTCTTACAAATTTGATAAAGGGAAGCTGCGTTTCAAGCATGAGAAGACAGGAAACATCCCAGCAGAAAACGGGGCCACGGCCTTGACCAGCCAGCATGGGTTGCACCCCTTCCTGCTTGCCAGCCTGTGTGACCGAGCCTGACTTCTGTCCTTGGTGTCCAGGTGACCGCGGACTTGGGTCTTGGCAACGCCCCCGCTTCTGCCCCCCAGCTGACCCCTCACAGGGAGGTGCCCCCCGACCCTCCCTGGATGTCCCCCAAGGGTCCCTCTGCCTGACGCCCTGTCTTCCCCGTGCCATGGTGGGGGGCGACCCACCCTCCCTCCACTGCAGACTCTCCTGCTCACTCCCCATCTCACCGCGGTTGACTGTCCTTGGGGCCTCGACCCAACGGCATTTGTAATGATGAGGCGTCACTGGGGGCTCGTCCCATCCCCTCCGCGTGCAGGGCCCCTGTTCACTGCTGGGTTGGCTCCCAGCACCTTGTTCAGGGGAAGTGGTATAATATGTGTTGAATAAGTGAAAAAGATGAAGTGACTAGTAAACATATAAAATGGTTGAGCCTCACAGATAATAAGGCGATTGAGGACAACTTTCTAATTTTAAATTGGCCACAGTTTATTTATTTATTTATTTATTTATTTTTTATTTTTATTTTTTTAAAGTATTTTTTTTTTTAATTAATTAATTTATTTATTTATGGCTGTGTTGGGTCTTCGTTTCTGTGGGAGGACCTTCTCTAGTTGTGGCAAGCGGGGGCCACTCTTCATCGCGGTGCGCGGGCCTCTCACTGTCGCGGCCTCTCTTGTTGCGGAGCACAGGCTCCAGACGCGCAGGCTCAGTAATTGTGGCTCACGGGGCCCAGCCGCTCCGCGGCATGTGGGATCTTCCCAAACCAGGTCTCGAACCCGTGTCCCCTGCATTGGCAGGCGGATTCTCAACCACTGCGCCACCAGGGAAGCCCGGCCACAGTTTTTTTAAATGACAAATTCCATTCTGGACGAAGATCCAGTAAAGTGGGCTGTTGGGGTGTTGGCGGAAGTGTACATGGGCACAGGGTTAGTTGAGAACACTTTGGCCTTGGGTGTGAAGAACCTTAAATGCCGAGGAAACTTGTGCCTGTAGAAGAGTTCTACTCGGGTATTTACTCCATTTCTTTAAAGTTCTTCTAGGCTCCCAATTGCAGCTGGAGCTCACAAGAAGGTTGATGACCTGGCCTTCTTAAAAGAGATATAGGACCTCGCCCAGGAAGTTTATGAAATGATGGACAAGGTGAGAAACTTACAAAAACTTTGGGTAGAAAGATCCAAGACCCTAGGCAAGTAAATCTCTGAAACTCTCCACCCCATCCCTGGTCACAGGCTTAGGTGGGGCCCCGTGAGGCCGTGACAACCCAGGATGTCTGTAAAATCCTGTTCATGTTTCATACCCCCTCCAGCAGCCGTCGCTGTGGGTCTTAGAAAAAGCCACCCCCCTCCAGGGACGAGGCCTCGCACCTGGGGCGGGTTGGGAGCCTGGGCTGCATTTCCACTCCCTCCCTCACAGCCCTGGGGCACAACCTTCAGAGGGGCTGCAGCCCTTCCCCCTCGTCTCCGAGGGTCCAGGGCCCCTCCTTCCACTGGCCCTTCTCCTTCTCTTTCTTCTGTTGCTAACGTCCTTTCTCGCTCCCTCTTCCTCTGTGTTTAAAATCTGTCCCCAGGTATCACACACACAAACACACAGACACACAGAGACACACAGACACAGACAGACACACAGACACACATACACACACAGACACAGATACAAACATACAAACACATACACAGACAGAAACACAGACAGACACAGACCGACATATGCATACAGATACACAGACAGACACAGAGACACACACAGACACACACACATGCACAGAGACACGCACACACTTCCGATTCCTTTCCTCCTCCCTGTAGACTTGGTTGGTCTTTCTTTGTTGGTAACACTGTGATTCTGGCCTCATGATTAGCTTGTTTTGATGACAGACCTTTTGGATTATTGGGCTGCATTATTTCTATTCACGATGAAGCATGTCTACAGTCTAGGTCAACTCTTCTTTGTAAATCCCCAGTAAAGAAAGTTCAGTGGATATAGGTTTTGATGAGCTGGGTTGACAAGTGGAGAAGCCTGGCCCTCAGAGGGGCAGCTCACTGCCTGTCTTCACACAGCCAGGTTAATACCTACAGACTTCATCAGTAAACCGGGGCACAGCAATCCTGTCCTTTCCTTTTTTTTTAAAATTTTTTTAACACTACCCCATCTACAGCATCCAGAAAAATACAGGACATTCAGTTAAATGTGAATTTCAGGTAAACAACAGATAACTTTTTACTGTAAGTATGTCCCAAATATTACATACTTAAAGTAAAAATTTAAATGGGCATCTTATGTTTTCATTTGCTAAATTGGCAACCCTAAGTACCCACCTTGAATTTTTATACATATATATATATATATATATATATTTTTTTTTTTCCCATGGACTATATACAGGAAAATGGAATGAAGCATTTGGCAGAAAATACAGAAAGAGCTCCTCAGAGGAGATAATAAACATTATGCGTTATTCCTAAGAGAGGAAGCAGCGTCTTTGTCCAGGGTGGACCGCTTTGTCCACAATGGACCCAAATGTAACAACAAAAAACCAGAGTAGCTTAAACACAAAAGGATGGGTTTCTTATATGAGGTGCTGTCATGGGGTCATTCTACTTTCATGAAATTTTTTGCCACCGAGGTTTCCAACGTTCTGTTAGACGGGGAGCTAATGTCTTGAGGTGAAGACCCCCTTGATTTTCAGTTTGCTGCTGTCTGGGCCGTTTCCCGTGGTTTCTGTGTAAAAGGAAACCGCCTCTGCTCGCAGCACTTCTGGCACCAAATGTGTGGGTTCTCCAAACCAAGCGACTTCCCAGTTCTCGTGGACCCCAACTGGGTGTCCTGTGACTTAATCCGGTTCTAACAGACCCCGTAGGTGAGGCCTCAGCCCCACAAGGCTGCTCTCTCTGCAGAGTCCAATAGCAAGGAGTGGGTGCCCGGGGTCTCCACACTTCAGTCCAGCTTGGCTGTAAATCGGGGGTTCTCACAACCCTTCCTCAGGTCCTGTGATTTGTTAGAATGGTTCACAGAATTCAGGGAAACACTTTACTTGCTATTAGCAGTTTATCATAAAGGCTACAGATGAACAGTGAGATGAGCAAGTTACAGGGCAGGGTCTGGAGGGTCCTGGGGCTCAAGGCGTCTGTCCCTCTGGACGTGGTGTGTGGATGTGGTCACCAGCTAGAGGCTCTCTGAAGCCATCATTTCATGTTTTTGTGGAGGTTCCATTAGGCAGGCGTGACTGGTTAGATCGTTGGTGATACACTGCATCTCCAGCCCCTCTCCACTCCCTGGAGGTCGGGGTTAGGGGGTGGGAGATGAAAGTTCCAACTCTAATTGTTACTGACGTGGGCTCTTGGACTCTTCAGTCAACAGGAATGGAGGAGGGGCCAGGTGAGAAACCCAGGCAAGGCTTTACTGGGGCTTCTGCTGCACCAGGGAGAGCGAGAGCAAGTAACCAATGCCCTTGCTCACTCCCGTTGGCGGGGGCGGGAGTGGTGAGTTGGTCACTTAAATGTGGTGAGGGTGGAGGCAGGTACTGGGGTTGGGCCAGCGGGGATGCTTGGGTGGTCTGCCCACCCCCTTGGTGGTGCCCTGCACAGGGATTGTGTGCGGGACCCTGCTTTTGCTCCTGACACCTCCGAAGCGGCAGCTGGGTTTTGGCCTTTCTGTATCTTGTTCATATTTGCCCCAACTTTGCAGGCGTGCAGTTATTTTTAGTCCCTTATAGTTTCTTTGTATCTGTTGCTCCAGGAGACGTTGGTGCAGGTGCAAGCACTGCAGCAAAGGTCCCAGGTCCCAGCCTGTCTCAGAACTGAAGTCATCTGGGGGCCCCAGTCCCAAGCATGTCATTAGCGTTCAGAGGCACTCTTGTCACTTGGTAGATTGCAAGAGCCTTAGAAGTTCTCCTGTAGGGAACAAGGACTAGTATAAAAAGAGATGCTCCTGTCTCACCCATCCCTCAGGAAATGATGAGAGTTTAGGAGCCTGTGTTAGGAACTGAGAGCAGAGACCAACGTACATTTCTTATTTTATCACAACCAGATTCCAAATATAATCTGAAAAATCGTATTTTCACTTTTCTCTCCCTCTTCAACTTTTTTCTTTCTTTATTTTCCTTTCACTCTCTCTATCCTGTCCAGAATGCTCACAATGCCTGTGGATTAGAGATTGATAAGATAATAAATACTTTCTGGCAAATTGTTGAAATTTGGTTTACTAGTTAAATCATTTTCCAGGAATTTACTTAATGTGTTTTGGAAGTCGAAAGTGACTGTTTCCTTCAGATTTATTCTTCGGTTTTGTGTAATCAAGACTCTGTGATCGTCCATTTGATTTTGGAACTAGAATAGCTGCTCGGCACATGCTTTCTGGTTGCCGACTGAACTAAAACCTCTGACATCTTTATTGTAGACTCTTCTTATGGTTCCAGTTTTTTAACAGTAAGTTTTTAAACAAAAGTTTGAAATTTAATCTTCAGAGACATAGTGGTGTCAACTGAAAAAAAAAAATGCACGACCTAAAAGTTGAGAATTACGTTTTATTTGTCAGATTTTCTGAGGACTTAAGCCCGGGACACAGAATCTCTGATCGCTCTGAGGGACTCCTCCGAAGAGGTCAGAGGGGAGCCAGGATGTACAGGAGTTTTTGCACCAAAGACCAGGTAGTCGGAGCATCAAAAGAGTACTGTAACGTAAAGAAAAAACAAGCATATTAAGTGAGCGAACTCAGCACTTTTCTATGTATGGGAAGATGCAAGAGTCTGGGCTCGCTGAAATCATTCCTTGGATATGCGCCTCAGCTACCTGTGGCCAGTGTCCTGCTTTTCTCCATGCAACACCCCTTGTTTACTGATATGACAGGCAACATTTTTCATCCACAATGGTTAAGTTCAAAACATTGATTTTAATTTATTTTTCAAACATGTCTTTTTAATGCTTTGATTGTTAGTAACACTATGTAGAAGCTGTATTTGAGACAACCAGAATCACTCAAGAGATGAGTGAGTGATGAAAGACGAGTTTTACTTTTCTCAAGTAAGGCTCTGGGTTTAGAAAAGCAGAGGGTGGGCATTGAGGCCGGGTGTTGGTGGGTGACCCAGAGAGAATGGCTTTAGAAGACAGGCATGCGGTCCACCTGATCTCATTAGGTTGGAGATTCCTGTGTTTGGCACAAACCTTTGACTAGCATTAGGCACACAACCTTCAGTTAAGGCACTAGTTATTGATGGGGGGAACTTTTGCTTTCCCAGGGGCATTTGACAATGTCTGGACATATTTTTGGTGTCATGGTGGGGATGGAGGAGGGATTTTTGTGTAGATGGAAGTACTCAGTTATATCAGTCATGACTGTGTTCAGCTGCAATAACAGAAAAACCCCAGATAACAGTAGCTGTTCCAGTTTTGTCCAGATATGAACAGTTTATCATTTATTTACAAAATCTATCTCAAAATCTTAGAAATTGGTTCAGCTTGTTACAAAAACAGACCTCTACCTCTCTTCTCCTGTCCAAACTTCCACAAAATTTGAAAAACCAACCTAACAGAGTAATTTGAAAATCGGGTCTGTTCAAAATCGTGACCTACTAGGCACGACTCTGGACCCCAGGGGTTCTGCGTTCTTACAGCTTTTGCAGCCCTACCCACCCCCCCATCGTCTACTTGGTGTTTTTCTCTACCAGATGGATCTCAGTAAGACTGAGGAGGTGATCGCCAAGCTGGAGAGTCTTCATCGGCAGCTCCCCGTCTGGGATTTTCTACTTTTACTGCCAAGACTCTATGCAAACAATGTCCGTGTTGAAGACGGCCGGCCTCCTCGGGGGAGGACACGTACTCCGCTGGGTTCTGAGGTAAATGAAAATGAGAAATATAACTAATTACAGGTGATTTGGTTTTTCCTCCTCACTTTTTAATGGGAAAATATTTCTCTGAGTGATTGATACAAGAAAACCATGCAGAATAATGTCACCTGAAAATGGCTGGACTCTTGCATCTCCACGCCTGCCCCTCATCTCCCTGTATAAATATTTTACGTAAGTGCAGTGATGTTCAGGGCATGTGCTCCCTGATTTTAAAAAATTAACATTATATCATTAATGTTTCCTATGTCCTGATAGTCTTCAGATGATCATTATCATTATAACTCTCCATTTTAATAAGGTATCATAGACTGTAGTTTTCTTGATAACTTATAACTGGTCTTTGGTTGTCTCTAAGTTTTTCATTATTGGAGATGTGACATGAACATGATACTTTAGTTTCTTAGTAAAAGCTGCTGCAGTGGCCCCAAATATTACCCAGAATTGCTAACTCAGTCCTTTCTGCTGCGGTTCAGTGAGCAGCACGTTGGTCTCCTTCGATGGACCTGACCCCACATTACCCAGGGGTGACCTTTGAGATGACCCCTTCCCATGGTGGGTTTCCCACATTTTAATAACATGGTCTTTTTGTTCTCCAGTTGAACTCTTTTGTGTAAACCTGTTGTATGAATATGGTGTTTTATTAGCAAAAGTTGATATTCTTTCCAGATTTTTAACTGTTACTTGTTTTATCTGCCATCAGTGGGAGCGGCCAACACCACCCCCAGGCCAGGGCGAGAGGGGTCCCTGCTCCAAAGGGGGTCCTACTCTGGCCTCTGCAGCAGCCACGGCTCAGGAAGCCCATGGGGCAAGGGCGTGTGTCCACAGACCCCCCACCCTGGAGCTCCCTGCCCCCGGGGCCAGAGCCCACCGAGGGCAGCTCTCTCCACTGGAGTGTGCACCCAAGGCCCGGGGTGTCCAGCAGCAACTGCTGGCAGGAGTGTGGATGGTGCTCGGATGTGCAGGCCGAGTGTCCACACGTGTACACGAGGCCTTTGAGGTGCAGACAGAGCTGGGGGGCAGGCTGGGGAGGGGTGGGCTTTGGGACCAGGACTCCCACCCCTGGCGTGTTACATTCTGAGGATCAGGACATTCTGAAGTTGAACAGGGCTTCGCAATTTGTTATGAAGGTGTGTGTGCCAACATGGGACAGTGGGGCATAGTTGACATGTGTTGGTTTGATTTATAACGTGAATATTTGAATGTGGTTGGTGTGCTTCCCTTGGCCTCTTGCCCCGAGCCCTGCACTGTCAGCAGTAGACACGAGAGCCCGAGGGCCCCCATCAGAGCAAGACAGCCTTTGAAATTAGAAGGTATTGGTGGTAGTTGTTGAACCACATAAGCTCCAGCATTAATTGTATTTCTACATTTTACGTTGGTGGCACAAGTATCAAGAAAGTCCGCATTCATAGAGATTAAGCATTTGCACGTGGAACCAGATTCCTGATGCATTCTGTTATCTAGGGAGACTCTTCCCTGCACAGGGATGTTCTTCTTCAGTTAGAAGTGCCGGAAAATAGCCTGTGTGAAGCACAACTTACGCATTACTGGTGTTGCAAAGAACTAGACATGTTCCCACTTGGATTGAATGGATTTTCTAATTTACAAGTTTCACTGTAATTAGTTATAAGATATTGATTCTTAGGAAACAGAATTAACACTGTAGACTTGTGGACTCCCTTGTTCTGTGAAGCAGTGTGAAAACCAGTGACTGAAGCCTTGACACAGCCAGAGGCGGGGGGTGCGGGGGGAGGACAGTGGGGGGAAGGGGAGGGGCGCCCCAGCAGGTGCACCACTCCGCCCCAAGTGTCAGGCTGAGAGTGGGAACTTGGAGCCGGCAGGCTGCTGCGCACAGGTTTCTCTGAGGGGACAGCACTTTGCGCCCGTCAGCTGCCCGGGTGAACACAGGAGAGCACTTACCTCTCGTGTCTGGTTCCTGGTCCAGGGACTCAGGGTCGCACTGACAGCCCCGGGAGTGGGGAGTGCGGACGTGTGAGTTGCAGCCACGTCCTGCACAGGGCGGGGCCGGTCACGGGGATGCCACCTGTTTTGCTGAAGGTGCTCTGCTTCTGCTCTGTTTCTAGTTCCTTATCAGCTCTGGAACATTTAGACTGGACGCCAGTCAGCCTCACCTTTTCCAGGGTCTCTGAAATGGTGCTGCATGTGGCCATTTCGGCGCTGGTATTTCTGCAGGAGAATGGAGCAGCGGCCATGGGTATGGGTGTCTTCACAGCTGTTACTGTGACATTTCACTGTTGCACTGGTTAAATTCATCGGCAGCCACCACAGAGCTAAAATGCTGTTCAGAGGAATGATTTAATTAAAATATCAACTGCAAGAAAGAATTGGTTGTTTCTGTTCGTAAAAGATAGACCTAGACTGAAAATTTGGGAATCAGAGCAATTTGACTTTCTACCGTTGTTGAAATTCTGCAGTCACTGCAAATAAAAATGTTATTTATAATTAAAAAATAGCTGATTTTAAAGTTATTGGACTTGATGTCCTCTAAGCATAGACCTGTCCCTGGTTCTTTGATTTTCATCTATCCTCCCTTCTGAACTCGTATTACTGAATTCCTATGAGGAAGAAAGATTTGAAAATCAATAAGGCCAGTGAGAGGAGGCAGGTGATGTGGATTTAGAAAGCCCCCAACTGAATAGACAGCCTTTCCACAGGGGAAGGTGGGATTGCTTAGCTCTATTCTTGACCCAGGTATCCTTTCTTTCTTTTTGCATTAAATATTCATTTTATTTTATTTTACTGACAAATAAAATTATATTTAAAGTGTACAATGTGATGATTTGATACACGTATACGTTGTGAAATGATTACCAAAACCAAGTTAATTAAAACCTCCATCACTTCACATAGTTGCCTTTCTCGGGTGATGATGATCTCTGAGTCGATCTCAAGTGTCCCATGGGGTGTTACTAACTGTAATCAAGAGTGCTGTGCAGGAGACCTCCAGAACTTCATCATCTGAAACTGAAGGTCTGCGCTATGGCCAGTGTCCCGGGCCTGGCACCCTGGCACACACAGGAATTGCTTGTTTTAATCTCAGAACCAGTCCTTTTCCCCAGCTGGGATTCCCGGGTCCCCCACTTCACCACCTCCCCGGAGTTCCCCGTGACTGGGCCTTTTCTGTTGCCCTCTCAGCCTTAATTTCAGGGCACATGGGGTCACGCAGCTGCAGGTGGATTTGCGGTGCTGGCATGCACAGCGCTTAGCTGATGGTTGTTGAGTTGTGATCTGAAACCACCTCGAGCTGGGTGTTCAGATGAAGGTCCACCTTGGAATTTATGTGCTTTTAGGTTCGCAGTTGCCAGGCCACACTCACCAGAGATCATACGACCTTGGATGTCTCGGATGTGTATTCTGGGGGTGCCACTTCTGCATGGCATTGCTGGGTTGCTTGGGAAGCTTTATGAGTTTTATATCTTGATTAGCTCTGTTAGGGGAAACTTTTCCTTTGGTTTTAAATAGTTTTTATAAATATGGTTTTAAAGACTCCACAGTATGTTATGCTATAAATATACCGTAATTTATCCTTTCTTCACAGTGCTAGACACTGAGCTGGTTTTCAATATTTAATCAGTATAAAACCAATGCAATAAAACTGTGGTACATGACTTTTCCCTCAGGTACCTTATTAGGTTTCTTGAGATAGATTTTTTTAAAATAAAATTATTGGGTTCAATAATGTGAATTTCATATATTTCTTGAGCTATGTTATCAAATTAGCCTCTAGAAATTTGCAGTCATTTATGTCTGGAAGCATGTGTCATGTCACCGCACTATAGCATCGCATATCAGCTTCTGTTTGCTTTTCCTGTTCGACAGTCCAAATGGCCTTTGGTCTGCATCTGCCTTTCCTTTCGAAGTGGAGAAGACATCATTTTCCGAATGACTTTCGACCTGTGACAGTGTTGTTGTTGTTTTTTTATTTTAATATTTATTTATTTATTTGTTTTTATTTTTGGCTGTGTTGGGTCTTTGTTCTGTGCTCGGGCTTTCTCTAGTTGCAGCGAGTGGTGCACGGGCTTCTCATTGTCGTGGCTTCTCTTGTTGCAGAGCACGGGCTCTAGGTGCACGGGCTTCAGTAGTTGCAGCACCCGGGCTCAGTAGTTGTGGCTCACAGGCTCTAGAGCACAGGCTCAGTAGTTGTGGCACACGGGCTTAGTTGCTCCGTAGCATGTGGGAATCCTCCCAGGCCAGGGATCGAACCCGTGTCCCCTGCATTGGCAGGCGGATTCCCACCCAGTGCACCATCAGGGAAGCCCGTGTGACAGTGTTATAGCAGCTGGCAGTATAAATCACTGGTTGTCTTGCAGAGTCAGGATACAGCCTGTCCTTGAACGAGCTGGTGTGGGACCCACAGAAGGTTCAGGCTGACCTGAAATCCCGATTCGGTTTTGATGACCTTCACGCAGAACGAATCCTGAATTATTCTGCTGAACTACAGGAGGTGCACGTGCTCGACAGCTTCTCAGGCTTGGGGTTTCTCTCGAAGCGACCCCAGAACCTGCTCGTGGGGCCGCAGGATGGGAGTTCCCTTATCGAACTCTGGCTTCTTGGACACGGCGGCCGCCACTGTGTCTGGCTTTTCTACAAGTGCTGCTTCCCTCTTACCTGTCTTGTTATCCCTGCCTCAAAGGCAGTTTGGAAGTAACAGGGCACCTTACTGCTCTCAGCAGCAGCAGGGGAGAAGTCAGGCCCTGAGGGTGGGAGGTTCTGGAGGCCAGTCAGGGGCCAGATGGGGCGGGGGCACGAGAGGACTGCTTTCCAGGCAAAGAGACGCTTGGGAAGCAGAGGTGGAGGTCCTCGGGGCAGCTGGGGTCACCAGATTTGAGTCTCACTCTCCAAACTAAAATCAGGGTGTCGGGTCAGACCAGCTGACCCTCTAGACCCTGCTCGCTGCTGCTCCCGAGGGTCCGGAGGCCTTCAGCTGACGTTCCTTTAGTCACCGGGCGCATCCGTGGACACGTCTGCTTTGTGTGGGGCAGGACGCAAGCACGGCACACCTGTCTCCCTTCCCTGCACAGACCGCCCCGCGAGACCCCCTTCCCACCTCAGGGGGATGCCCCGGGTCAGGGTCGAGGTCCTGAATGCCTGGGGAGACCCAGGCCCTCCCGCTGGGCTCGGGGTCTGCACTCAGGGCGTGGATTTTGGTCGCGTCTCAGGGTTCCCACGACCTGGTGCTTCCCCGACAGCACTTTTGGGTGCAGACTGAGGCTTTCCACCGCTGGGGTCCAGGCCAGGGCTCTTGGTCTGGGGTTAGAAGTTGGCTCCCCTCCCCCGATGCACTGCTGACTCCTGGGCTGCTGTGGGGTTTGGAAAGACCCTGCTGCCGGGCAGGCCGTAGCCTTGGCTGCTGTATAAGGAGTTTGATGTCTCTGTCTCACACCTGGTGCAATTTTATTAACCATCTACTTCCTGTCGGGCTTGGAACTGTGACCCTGGTGTTTCTCACGGGTGCTTTTGTAGGTGGGATGTGAAACCCCAGTCGGCTGACTTCTACTCCAGTTTTCTCCGCACTTTGTGACCTGTTTTCTTGTTTTTAGGGTATAGTTTGAGTCAAACTATGTAAAACTTTTATCTTAGAAGGGTAACTATTTTGAGATTGGAATTACAGGAAAACGATCAGAAAATACCATGGAGTGTCCACAGAGCTCCGTGGACATGATGTATCACAGGTGTGTCTTCTACGGCTGCTGTAACAAACGACCGCCCAGGAAGGAGTCAAGGGGTCTGCATAGCTGTGTCCCTTCTGGAGCCTCCCAGGCAGGCATTGTTTTCTTGCCTCTTCCGGTTTCTAGAGGCAGCTGCTTTCAGTGGCTTGTGGCCCCTTCCCATCCTCAGAACCCGTAATGGCTGGTTGAGTTTTTCTCACAACGTATCACCCTGACTCTCAGGACCCTCATAGTTTCCTCAGGTCATTGGGATGATCCGGGATAATCTCATCTCAAGTCGGCAGATGAGCCCCCTTAATTCCACCTGCAACCTCACGGCCTTCCTGCCAGGCGACATGATACATTAACAGGTTCTGGGGATTCACACGGGAGCATCTCTGGGGGGCCACCACCTGCCTTCCTACAGCATCAGCGTGGGTCCCCCCAGTCCTGCCCGACTCCAGGCCGTGCTGCTCCCGGCCTGCCCGGGGTCTCTGCGTCTGCTGCCCTGGGAGGGGGTGTCTTCTCACTGCGTGTCCTCAGACCACTCGGGTCCTGAGGTCAGGGACAGGGCCATGGTCCTCTGACAGGCCACGTGGTATTGCTGAGTGTTGTGTGTTTTTTTTAAATTAAAGAAAAAAAGAAACAATACAGAGACCCCAAGGGAGTCTGTGGCTTTGTGCCTCGATAGTCACAGGGAATAGTTTTAATCTGGATCCTGAAGGAAACTACAGAGGGAACGAATGGGGCTTCGATGCTTTGTGATCATTGCCGCCAATGGAATTTCTGAAAGATGATGCCACAATTGTAAAACTCTGTAATAGAGGAACACGGTTTCTTCCAACATGAACGTAAGTATTTTTATGGAGCCGTATTAGAGAAGTTCATTTACAGAAATAAAGGAGGTTTGGTTTCAAAATATTAAGCAATTTCTGACTCACAGCTCCAATTTGAACCCTTCCAACTTCATCCATCTTTGATAATTAGAAAAGAAAATGTTTTTGGCAAAGCAAATTTGTTAGTCCAAGGTATCAGTTAAACTGGGCCAGCCCATGGTTGCCTTTGGCCCGAGAGTGGAGACAAACAGTATCTGAAACCATCCCCGAGTCCTGAAGAAACATCAGTTCTCCTGAAAAACTGTCATCAACTTATTCCTTAACTCCAAAGTCCTCCCTTCCAGGCAGATTCACATGGACGTTATCACTCTATCACCCTGTTACGACTTCACTCAAGCAAATGTCGGAGCTTTTTCTTTGGCAAGATTGTGGTGTTATTAGGAGAGAAACATCCCAGGAAAAAAGACCCTTGATTTCTAAATATTTCTAAATATTTTCCATATTGTTGCCAGATTCCCACAGACAGTTCACTGCTGCGTTCAGCCTTGTCCAGCTCCCATGAGGATGAAGAGGAAGGGGGGGGGGGGTCACCCTGCAGACTGCGACCCCAGGTGGTCAGCGGCCAGAAACTACCTGCTCTGCGCCATCAGCCAGCCGCACCTCTGCAAACAGGTGCCGCCCCACAGCAGACACCTGTGTCGTGGCGTGTCCAGACCCTGCACTTTCCTCCTGCATCTTTCCCTGCTTGATTTTATGTTTGTTTGTTTATTTATTTATCTTTTGGATTTTTTTTCCTGAGTTTGACTTTTTTAAAAAAAATTTTAATTGAAGCATAGTTGATTTACAATATCGTGTTAGTTTCAGGTGTGCAGCGCAGTGATTCAGTTATACACACACACACACACACACACACACACACAGACACACGCACACACACATATATATCTATTCCTTTTCAGATTCTCTTCCATTATAGGGTCTTACAAAATATTGAGTATAGTTCCCTGTGCTATACAGTAGATCCTTGTTGGTGATTTTATTTATTTTAATTTAATTTAATTTTATACACTTAACATGAGATCTACTCTCTCACTGATTTTCAAGTGTCCAACACAGCACTGCTGACTATAGCACAGGCTGTACAGCACAGCCCCAGAGCTGGTGCATCTTGCTAACTGAAGCGTTACAGGGGACAGTCCATTCATTCCGCGCCCCTGCCGCGACATTCACTCTCTGACTTCACGTCCTTCCCGGGGAGAAGCGTGAGGAGCCCCGCAGGCTGGACACCATGTGCACCTTCTCCACGTGCATCTGCCGGCCTCGGCTCGCTGGGGACTCAACACAGCCTGTACCAGAGAGGCCCTCTTTATTGATTTATTTTTAATTTTTATTTTTTATTGAAGTATAGTTGATTTACAATGTTGTGTTAATTTCTGCTGTACAGCAAGGTAATTCAGTTCTACATATATATATATATATATTCATTTTCATCTTCTTTTCCATTATGGTTTATCATAGGATATTGAATATAGTTCCCTCTGCTCTACAGCAGGACCCTGTTGTTTATCCATCCTATATGCAGTCATCACAAAGTCGCTCTCAGACTTAAACATCACCTGGCAATTGCAAGAACCATAATCTATTTTTGGCATGTGCAATTTCCACAGGGGTCCTTTGATGCCCTCCTTGGGCGTTTGGTGCAGGGATTCGGTACCCCTGGGCACTGGGTGCTGATGGGCCTGCCCCTTCATTCTGGTTTTGATAAGCCCTCTGCTTGAACAGTGACTGTAATATAAAGGGAAACTGTCTTCCTGGGGACGCTGGTGTGTGCGGAGTGCCAAAGTGCTCACACAGCCAGGGGCCTCAGAGACCGTGGAGCCCTGGCTGGTTCACAGCTTTCTGCTTTTGGAGAGGCCGGGGAGGGGTGTGAGGTAGAGGCCTGTGACCATCGCCCCCCGTTCACTTTACTGGGCACTGCGTTTCTCATCACATGTTTTCTCAAAGAACACACCTCTTTACCTTTTTTCCTAACATGTCTCACTGGTAAAGGTCAAACTCTCAAATAACGGATAAACGTCCTTAAAAAAAAATACAGGTCTGACTGTCCACTTGGAGGCACTAAATTTATCTGGTGCTAAATGATCGAGGGACAGCATCGCACTGACCAGCAGCGGCACGGTCAGTGGAAGCCCTGGCCGTGCGTTTTGTCTGGGTGGCGAGCTCGTGGTGAAGGGAAAGCTGTTCAGGGCACAAGCCTGTTCACCATGCATCTCCCACACGCTCAGTTTGGGCAGGAAGGACCTGTTTTGGTGTAATGTTGACAATCCACAATATGAATTGCCTTTAGTATCCCCAAGTTCATGATATGAAATGGCACTTAATAACTGTGTATTAATTATGATAGAATTCTAAGGCCTATGAATATACTTATGCTATCCCATGTCAGTTTAGTTTTTAAGGTATATGTCACTTGTTTAGAAACGTATGTTATCACCTTCTCTTTTGAAAATGGGAAGGGGGGAAGGAAAGAGAGAAATGGGACCAACAAAAAAGCTGCATGCACCCATTGCAATTTGTAATCTTTAATTTCTGAGTAGAAATTGAAGCATAATACAATTGTCAACATGTGTTTCAATCTGGCAACCACATAAAAATGGGCCCTCTGTCACCTAGAATGGTTTGTTACTATTTCTTAACTAAACACTATTATTTCCAGTTTATTATTGTTGGTAACAATGTTCTTGTTTCTCAGTGTGCAGGTGTTTGACCAGTGGCAGAAGGGCAGCCTCTTCCAGAGGGTCCTGGCGGGGACTGGCCAGGGGCTGGAGGCCCTGGGGACTCAGTCTGGGGAGAGGAGCCAGCCCTGCACGGTGGCGGGAGCTTTGCAGGCTGCCCTTCTCCTCCTGAACGACAGTGTGGCAGTCGACGGCCCCCAAGGCAGCCACACACCTACCAGGATGTAAGGCACGTTTCCTGGTTGCCCATTAGGCTAGACAACCCTGATTTTAAAGTGTGCACGACAAGACTGTTACAAATGCATTCTATGTAGCCCCGGTTAAACAACAAACTGCTAGTTATTAGCAACTGGAAAGTGCAAGGCTTGCATTGTGGACCCTGGTAGGACTGTTTGCAGCAATCTGGATGCCTGTCCAGATGTTGAAAGCAATCGAATGAGGGCACGATGTTTGAGAGGGTTTTCAGATTGTGCACCTTAGGTCTTCACGTCTTTGACATTCATTTAAAAATGAACAAAGACAGTTTAAAGGTCCTTTCCTGTAAGGAACTACTTGTTTTCCTATTTATTTAAACTTTTTGTGTAGTTGAAATGTTTACATAAGGTCCAGAAATATTTGAGAAGTAGGAAAGGTGGGACGTGTGTTTTTATTTTTAAGGTACCGAGACCGACTCACCCACACGGTGGAGTCTAGGGCAACACGGGGTCTGTTTCTTCAGTAGGTGTGGCTGTTTGTAGTAACTTGATGAATCTTAGTAAACTCTTGAAGTTAAGGCTTTCCTTGGAAGAGGACAGTAAGATTCCTTCATATTGTCACAAAAAGGTTCATTTCAAACTGCGGGTCATAGAAACTCTTGCTCCCTGTACGGTGTGGAGAGGGAGTTGTGATGTACGGATTGTACGGCGCTGTACATATGGGGTTTTTAACGACACACCTAACAAGCAGTAACTGAAAACACTGCCGACCCTTTTTCTTTTTCTGAAACCCAGTTAAGAAGCAGGGCGTTCGTTGCTTTTGAAGAGATCACCCGGGGCACATGGGAGCCGTGGCGGGGGTGGCAGCGCGGTTCCCCGCGGGCCGAGGGCGCTCAGGAGGGCTTGCGGCAGCCGGCCGCGGACGTCTGCAGGATTAGCTGGAGAAAGGACGGGGTACGCTGTTCCGTCACACGAGAGCTGCACGTGCAGCACAGTGCGGGGGGCGGGGCGTGGGCGTTGAAGGCTTCCCTGCTTGGTTACCCGTTTGGAAGCTGTTTTAAAGTAACATCTCTGTTACTTAACACACAGTAGTAGAGACGCCACGTCAGGTCCCCTGGACGATCCTACACATTTCCAGCACGTCCTGGCCCTTCCGCCCTGGGTCCCGCCGGGACCCCCATAGACCAGGAGCCCCAGGGACCCTCCCCGTCTCTTGGATCCTCGGGGATCAGGGGCGTCAGTGGCCACGTCCTGCTCTAAGTACCGAGGCCACTCTCAGGCGTCCTCCTCCTGATCCTCACCCGGAGTTGGAGGGAGGTGACCCGCCTCCGTTCATCCCGTCTGGCCGCGTTCAGGGGGCCGGCCATCAGGGGGCAGGAGTCTGGTCGGAGCCGGGCAGCCTGGACCCGGCCACACGCTGTCCGGACGCTGAAGCACTCTAGAAACACACTTTCGTATAAAATATTTCCTGATAACCGCAGGTTTCGTGGCAAATATATATATATATATATTTTATATATACATTTATTTATTTATTTATTTATTCGTTTATTTTTTGGCTGTGTTGGGTCTTCGTTGCTCCCGGGCTTTCTCTAGTTGCGGTGAGCGGGGGCTACTCTTTGTTGTGGTGTGTGGGCTTCTCATTGCGGTGGCTTCTTTTGCTGTGGAGCATGGGCTCTAGGCATGTGGGCTTCAGTAGTTGTGGAACACGGGCTCAGTAGTTGTGGCTCACAGGCTCTAGAGCGCAGGCTCAGTAGTTGCGGCTCGTGGGCTTAGTTGCTCCGTGACATGTGGGATCTTCCTGGACCAGGGCTCAAACCCGTGTCCCCTGCACTGGCAGGTGGATTCTTAACCACTGCGCCACCAGGGAAGTCCAAGAGCTCCAACTTTATTTCTTCCAAATAGTCATAAATCGTCAGATGTTTCCAAAAGATTGGTTAAACCCTCCATTACTCACCTGCACCACCGCTGACTCAAGTTACTCTCGTCTTTGTGTTCTGAATTCCCATTTACATTTGGATCCATTTCTGGATTTCTCTGTTCTGTCCCCTCATCTCTCTACCTCGGGGTCATACCATGAACCATAATCATGGCAAATATTTGAAAATCTCACCTGGAACTTTATCCTAACCCTCGCCTCTTCTACCCACTACTTGGGATATACGTTTCTGTTTTGGGGTAAAGAGAGTGTTTAATCCATATTCAGTACCTGCAAGAATCCCCAAATCAGAGGATTCAAGCGATACGACCTGTCAAGAACCCGGTTATCTGTGTACGTGGGGAACGTGGGACTTTGGTCTGTGAAGTCCCAAAGTTGTGGGATATTTTCCTGTGAGTGGAATTTTTGTTTCCCAAGGAGGCATATTGAACTGCTTCCCGTTACATTTCATTTATTTATTTCTGCCCTCAGATTACTGCACCTGCAGAAATTGCAGCACGTCCTTTGGGAGCTGCCCCCGTGGCCGGCCCTGACAAGACTGCTGCAGCTCGACGGGGTTCTTGGGAGTGTGGTGGCCCAGCATCTACACCTTGTCCGAGGTAAACTAGCTCCAGGGTTATTTGTCCCCAACTCAAATCACAGGAACATGGGAGCGACTGGAACGCAGGCTCGAAGCCGCCTGTCAGGTCTGGAGGTGACGTATGGGCATGCGTACATATTCGTGCTCGGTGATGGTGCCCAGGGATGTTTCAAATCCAGCACATCCGGGCTGAACGAATAGCGTGTCACCGTGGGGACCACATCCTGCTGTTCCCGTCAGCTGGCCTGGGGCCTGGACAGGCTCTTTTCTGCCGTCCCATCCGCTCCCCATCCTCTGCCCACTCCCTGCCCCTCGGCATCCGTGGGGATAGCAGGTCCCCCTCGTCCCCCCTGATGCCTTTCCTTGACTGACGGTGGCTGCAGTCCCAGGAGGTGGCCGTCTGCACTCTGCTGCTTCCCACGGTGGAAGGAGGAAGCGAGATGTCTGATGGAGCTGCCGCCTGAGGCTCGTGCGTCTGCAGAAAGAGGAGCCGGAGTTGGGTGACTTTGTCAGGCCCCTCCCTCGGGGGGACGTGAAGTGTCTGATAGCAAGTCCAGAGGCTGACCGGCCGGCTGCCAGGATTCAGCCTCTCAATTCACGGCCACGTGAGGGAGGGGTCGGGCGTGGAGCAGCTGGCCGGGGCTGAATGGTAACCCATCTGTCTGTCCATCCTACAGAAATCCTCATCTGCCTGGCGACATTTGCTAAGGACTCTCGACCCGCTGGGCCTGGCCAGTCGAAACTAGAAAAGGACGTGCTTTTTGGGGAGTTAAAACAGGTAAAGCACAGCAAAGGATCATAAGTAAGCAACTGGGATAGAACACTCCAGATGCTCAGGCAGTATTTCTTTTTGCTCTTGTTATGAATGGTGCTAGTGTAATAAAGAGAACAGGCAGTTTTTGAAGAACTTTGTTTTCTTTTAAAGCTCTGGTTTCTGTTTGCGGGACTCTGGCTCTCAGGGAGTTATGTCAGCCCCTCTCCTTGTGGCCCCTCAGGCTCTCGTTTGTCTTTTAGCTGTGGATGAAGAAGAACGCCACTGGTCTGTGCCTGAACGGACGCTTGTCCCAAACGGAAGCTCCCCTGCATCCCAGGACCGCCAGCATCTGGTGGGGGGGGGGTCCGTGGGGGACTGGGTTGTGGTCACCACTCCTCCTGTGAGGCCAGTGCTTTACATAAGCTGCTTGAGTCACCGGAGGATGCGGTGAGTATCCACTGCCTGGTCTCTTCCGGGCACTGGGGTCTCATTTCTGAGATGGATTCACCAAAGATGCTCACACTGGAGGCTGGATAACCAACTTAGGTTGGTTATCACCAAGGGACGACCCCACAGCTCGGCGGGTAGTTCTGCTGGTTCTACCAGACCCCTCCCTCATAGCTGCGGGACTCTGGGTACGCAGCTGGGGTACCGGGGTCGGGGGGGCGGGGCGGAGCTGGTCCTGTCTCCTCCGAGTCCCAGGCTCTCTCCATCCTTGTGGCCTGTCTGTGCGGTCCCCCAGCAGCCCGGGGATCCCAGGCGAGAGAGGGGTTGGGAGCCGCCTCTCAGAAAGGGGCTGTGTCCCTCCTTCTGCACCGTGTTGGTTAACAGAGGCCCCAGCCCAGCCTCGATGAGCCATGGAGGGCGGTTACAGCGTCGTGGTGCTGGGACGTCTGCCCCACTGGGGTCAGGTTGGGGACAGGCCAACACAGACGGGCTTGACGCCTGGGTGCTCTCTGCTTTATGGCTGCCTAAGGCTGTATGTGGGGTCTGTTCACCTGAACAAAGACTCAAGTCCAGGACCAGGACCAGGTGGTCCCAGGCGTACGGGGTACAGTTCAAAGGGACCCCCAGCTGAGTAAGAACAGGTAAAGGCTGCATCACAGATGCCCACAGCTTCATTGCTTTATGTACCACAAGCAATGTTCTCTCTGCCTTTTAAGGGTCATCATTTGCAAGAGATCATTACTGGGCCCACAAATATGCCAGTTTCAACATGGGAAGATGCCCCGGGCTGGCAGGACCTGGGGGCACGGCTGTTGGAAGTAAGCCTGCCCTGCACTCGGCTTCTGTGGCTGCCGGGAGCCAAGGTCTCCCCCCACGACTGTACGGGCTGGCTTTTCTCCGCGGCGTAAGTACCTGTTCGATGGAACACTTTTGAACAATTGGAAACTGAGAGGACTCCAACAGCTTCCTTCTCTACTCAAGAGACAGATCAACATAGTGTATTCTATTTCTTATGAATAAAATAGAGTCGTTTAATATTTTTTCTGTTTTAAGAAGATTAACCTGTTTGGTACTGTTGGAAAGCATATACAAAATGTGAAATAGTGAAGAGTCCCTCCAAAGTTTAACCGTTGGCTTAAATCTCACAGGAAATCTAGGGGGTCTAGGGCCCTCGTTTAGTTCAAGGTGCTTGTTTATCATCACGTCACCCAGGATGCCAAAGCGCGGCTCTCAAGGGAGCTGTGCTTCTGCAGGAAATTTGCCTTGGTTTTATTTTATCAAATGTGAATTGTATGTGTGATGAATTTCCATTCTCCTCGGCTGCTAGGACGTTCACAGTCAAATATGTCATATAGGAATGTATTTTTCTTAACTCAAAACTCATTTCATATTGTAGGCTTTAATTTTCCAGTTTCTCCATTCTTGATGGAGATATTTTATGTGTTCTTACATTTTTGTATTGTATGTGTTCCCATAAATGATTTTCCTTCATCTTGCAAATCAGTGTGGGGGAAGTTCATAAATAAAAAAATACGTATTAAGAAAACTATTTCAAAGATTCTAATTTCCTTATATAACTGGACTGCCAGGCATTTGTATATATTTGTATTTAGATGAGTTTGTCATATTGTCTTCTGGAAAACCATTATTCAATTTTGTTTTCGATTGCAGGGTATTTCATACACCTGAGAAAGCCCAACAGTTCCTGGAACAAACATACACCTGGAAAGCCTTCATGGGGTTCATACGGAAGACTTGCCAGGTGGCTTGATATGTGAATAAGCAGGAAAGTTTCCAGAACAGTCTGCTTGTTAAATCAGGAATGAGGGTGTTTTCCCCGTTCACTGTGGCAACACGGCGTCCTAAGAGCTGATCGATCCTAGTGAGTGAGGGGAACTAACAGCGTGGCTCACCAGGACAGTGCCGTGAGGTTTCCGCATTTACTCCCGTCAGCCATAACTAGACGGACCGCGGGTCCTGGCGCAGTCACTGCTTTCTCTCTCTAAACTGTCCTGGTCTGGCCGATAAACACTTACCTGTACAGACTCATCATGACCCAGCCTCCGAAAGTCCAGATGTGCTGCGTGTGGGACCCCCTCCCTTAGCGCGTCCGCCCTGCCACGGGGGAGACCCGTGTGGACTGTGCGCCACTCTCTCCTTACCAGCCTCACAACCAAAAATCCCCTAAAGCATGACTCTCATAACTTGCAACTGCCTGACTCGCAGGGACTCATCCTGTCCCCCAAGAGACTCTCTTTTTTGAGAAGATGCTGGCAGGGTGATCCCTGCATCTCTGAGTTGGCCTCTTCCGGGTCTAGAGCTGGTTGTGTGTTTCCATCTGCCTTGGGAATTACACGCCCTGGTCTCCCATGTGTTCCACGGGCTCTGTCCCACGGGGTCATCGCATCTTCTTGGAACACCTGTGTCTTGGACCTCTAGGGGGTTTGGGCCTGGGGATGGGATTTCTTGTTCCTTTTCTGCGGTCATGTCCACCGAACACTCCTTCCTTCATTCCTCCTCAAACTTGTCTTAGGGGCTGCCAGAGACCCTTTCTCTCTGATTCTCGGTATCAGACTCACCCCCCACGAGAGGGGTCCCTGCATTTGCTTGCTTACACTGCGTTACAGGTTCTGCGCCCTGTACAGCAGCGCTGGGTCTGTGTTGGCTTCTCCAGTGGGTTGGCTGTGTTCTCTTGGGTTGGGTGCTCATCCTACATGTTAACTTTCTGCTTTACCACCTTGCCCTCCTTTTTTTAATCACTTATTTCTGCCCAGTTTTACCATTTCCAGAAATACAGGCTACAAACAGTTACATTCACCATCAACAAGAGGCCCAGGTTCAGAAGTCCCAATAGTATTGATAATCACACACATTTGTTGTGTTTTGAGTGAACTGCTTTATTCAATCCTTGTGACAACCTGTAAGTTGGGTACAACTTCATTTTCAGACGAGAATACTGAAGCTCAAGGAGATAGTATTCTTGGAGTAGGTCACAAAACTGCTAAGTGTCAAATCCGGGAAGCCTCACTGTGGACCCTGTGAGCTTGACCATCCTCTTCCCTTTGGACAGATCCTTGCTAGGGGCTTAACTCTGCCCAAACACGCTCCATTGCAGAAATATAACTCCTCTTGACAAAGAACTGAGTTTTGTTGTTTTCTACTGTACATTTATTTTCTATTTCACTAATTTCCCTTTTAGTCTTTATTTCCTTCCTTCTAGTAAACTTAGCTTGATGTTCTTTTTCTAGATTCTTGATTTTCAGATTTTCTTCCTTTCTAATATATACTTTTAGGGCTATACATTTTTCCATATGCAAAGCTCTGTATATATTCCACACATTTTGATACCTTGTGTTTTACGTTAGACTCACAGATCTTTCTATATTGAACTTACTTATATTTTAAGGCTTTGAGTAGTGAGTATACTGTAAAGCAATTTTGATTATCACATGGAGACATGGGTAATTACCACTAGGGGGGATGAATAATAACCGACGGAAATTCGTGGGCTCTGGGCCCTTTACTGCCTGTGTTGGATAAGTACACAGACCTGATTCACTTACATCCTTGCTACTCAAAGTGTGGTCCCTGGACCAGCGTCATCAGCACCATCTGGGAGCCTGGTAGAAATACAGAGCCTTGGTCCCATCTCAGACCTATGGAGTCAGAGTGTGAACTTTAGGACGACACCCAGATGGTCTATGAGCACATGGAAGTGTGAGGAGCTCTGGTTTACACGCATTACTAGCCTGTTGATCAGCATTCAACTCTCGGTTATGCATTCTGTATTTCCCCTTCCTCCTGTAGAAAACAAAACCAACTGCACATGATAAGAATTTGTTATTTATCTGTAACAGAATACTAATTACGTTTTCTAATAACTGGATTCTGCTCTAAGTATTTAAATCATGGACTGCAGTGAGTTTTGCAGGCAGATGGAGCCGGGAGCAGACCCTGCTTCTGACGCAGATTTTACTGAGTGGGTTACTGGCCTCCCATTGCAATCAGTTTTCTCCTTGGTGACATAGAAATTATATGGCCTACTGTACTGGGTTCTTATTAAGTAAGCTAAAGTACGTAAAATGCCTAGTGCAGTACTTTTAGGCAGTTTCCATAGACACTAGTTCCTTTTTCTCCCCACAGAAATGATGTCAGAGTAATAATGCACCACAGGGAATGGCCACGGAATTCACTGTGGTGGATTACGTTTCTTTTCTTGTTTAAAAAAGTTATTCCAAGTGGCTTGGTTTTCTGGTAGCATTAGCTTTAAAAAAATCGGATATTAATCGCACACATCTGTGCTAATTTTCAAGATTGTTACCACCTTTTCCCCCCTTAAACACTTATAAAATTATATATACATAAGCCAGTCTATTGCAGCGGGAACTCAATGAAGTATAAAAAGTGCAAGTTTTATGTAATTTTGCCTCTGAAATAGGTGCTAGAGAGGTTAAATTACTTGTCTTAAATTAGAAGGATTTCTTTCTTTAAAAAAATCCGCTTTATTGAAATATAATTGATGCATACAACAAATCACCTGTGTTTAAAGTGTACGATTTGTTAGGTTCTGATATGTGTGTATCTGTGAAGCTGTCATTACAGTTGCGACAGGGAACGTGTCCACCTGTTCCCAAAGTGTCCTCTTGCTCCCCTGTAATCCCCCCTCCCGGCAATCCAGCCCCCGTTCCGGTCCTCAGGCAACCACTGATTTGCCCTCGGTCATCATCAGTTAGTTTTTTCCTTTTCTAGAAATTTATATAAATGGAATTACATAGTATGTTCTATGACATCTTTTACTTAGCGTAATTAATTAGAATTAATTAGTTTCAGCTTCATTCATGTGGCAGTATGCTCACTCCTCTTGATTGCTGAGTAAAATTCTGTTGCGTGGATGTATCACAGATTGTTTACTCATTCACATGACTCACAGTTTGGGATGTTTCCTGTTTTTGGCTATTGCAAATAAACCTGCGAGGAGCATTCATATACAATTTTTAATGGAAATATGCTTTCTTTTCTCTAGAAGTAAAATGGCTAGATTATATGGTACATGCATGTGTAACTTTTTAAGAAACTGACAAACTGTTTTTCAAAGTTGTACCATTTTAGTTTCGACCAGAGTCCCTTCTGCCAGAGGGTTCTGATTCCTCCACTTGGTATGGTTGGTTTAGAAATTTTTAGCCATTCTAATAGGTGTGGTATCTCGTAATGGATTTCATCCGCATTTATGAGTAGTGATTTGAACATGTATTTTTTCATGTGCTTATATATCGTCTGTGTATCTTTAGTCATGAATTGTGTATTGAAATCTTTCCCCCACTTTAAAAATTGGGCTGTATGTTTCTTTATCATTGAGTTTAAAAGTTCCTTGTAAAGCAAGATAGAAGCCCTTTATCAGATATGTGCTTTGCAAATATTTTCTCCTGGTCTCAAGCTTGTCTTTCCATTTTTCTCAACAGTGTCATTCAGGAGCAAAAGATTTAATTTTGATCAAGTTCTATATATCTTTTTTTTTTTTCTTTTTTTTTTCAGTGGATCATGGTTTTGGTACGGTAGCTGAGATATCTTTGCTAACTCTTGAGGTCACAAAGATTTTCTCCTGTGTTTTCTTCTAGAAGGTTAATAGCTTTAGGTTTTAAAGTAGATCTGTGATGCGTTCTGAGTCAATTTTTGTATATGATGTAGGTGCATATCAGATTTTATTATTTTATCTTTTGCATATGGAGATCTAATTGCTCCAGAAAAATTTGTTGTGAAGATAATCCTTTCTCCACTGATTACCTTTGTACTTCTGCTAAATAAGTGTGCAAATATGTGGGTCTTTTTCTGCACTGTTTACTCTGTCCCAGTGATCTCTTTGTTGATTTTTACACCAGTATCATCCGATCTTGATTATTATAGTTTTATGGTAAGTCCTAAAGTCAAGTAGTGTAAGCCTTCCAACTTTGTTCTTCTAAAAAAATTTTTTTAGCTATTCTAGGTCATTTGTATTTTCATATGAATTTTAGAATCTGCTTGTCAATTTCTCAAAATTCTTCTGGAATTTTAACCAGGACTGTGTTGAATCTATAGATAAATTTAGGGAGAATGACTTTTTTTCTGGTAATAATGAGTCTTCTGACTCATGAACATAGTATATCTCTCCAGTTATTTATGTCTTCTTTATTTCCTCTTAACAACTTGTAGTTTTCACTGTAGAAATTTTAATATTTAATATTTCTATGCTATTGAAATGCTAGTGAAGTATATATATATATATATATATATATATATATATATATATATATATATATATAAAATGTTAAACCAACCTTGCATAACTGGGATAAATCCTAGTTGGTAAGATATATATATTTTTCATATGTTACTGGATTCAACTTGCTAAAATTTTGTTTAACATTTTACATTTGTGCTATGAGTGATATTAGACTGTAGTTTTCCTTTCTTTTAATATCTTTGTCTTATTTTGTTATCAGGGTAATCCTGGCCTCATGAGTTGAAGAGTATTTTCTCCTTTTCAGTTTTTTTAGAAGAGTTTATGTTGAATTGGTATTGTTTCTCCCTCAAACATTTGGTAGAATTCACTAGTGAAGCCATCTGGGCCTTTAGTTTTCTTTTTGGGAAGATTTTTAACTACAAATTCAATTTATTTAATAGATATAGGGCTATGCAGATTCTCTATTTCTTCTTAAATGAGCTTCGGTAGATTATGTCTTTCAAGGAATTTTTCTCTTTCATCTGAATTGTCTAATTTAGTGTCATCCATTTTTCATAATACAGCTGACCCTTGAACAACATGGGTTTGCCCTGTGCTGGTCCACTTGTGTGTGGATGTTTTTCGGTAGTAAATACTACAGTACTTGTGCCATCTATTGTTGGTTGAATCTACAGATGCAGAACCACAGGTATGGGGGATGTGATTTGGAGGGCTGACCATACGTTATAAGAGGATTTTTTACTGCGTGGAGGGTTGGTACCCCTGACCCCCATGTTATTCTCTTAATATTACAGAATCTGTATAATCTTTACCTCTCTCATACATGATATCAGTGATGTGTGCCTTTCTTTTTTTGTGATCACTCTTCCCAGAGGTTTGTCAGTGCTATTGATCTCAGAGAAGTAGCCTTTGGTTTTGTGCATTTTCCCCTAATGTTTTTCTTTTTCCTATTTCCTTAGTTTCCACTTTTATTATTTTCTTTCTTCTACTTACTGTGGGTTTAACTGACTCTTCATTTCTAGTTTCTTAACTTGGAAGTTGACTTGGAAGTTGAAGTCTCTGAGACCCTTATTCTTTTCCCATATTAGGTACTTAATTTATCCCTAAGTACTGTTTTTTTTTTAGTGGCATCTCACAAATATTGGCATATTGTACTTCATTTTCATCTAATTTTAAAGTACTTTTTAATTTACCTTTTGATTTCTCTTTTGATCTATGAGCTGTTTAGTTTCCAAATATTTGTGATTTTCCAGTTATATTTATTGATTTCTAATTTAGTCAGTGAACATTCTTTGTATGACTTTCTTATTAAATTTACTGAGACTTTTTTATAGCTTAGAATATGGCCGCCTTGGAAAATGTGCCATTGCTTTTGAGAAGAATGTGTACGGTATTGTTGTTGGGTGGGGCATTCTTCAAACATCAATTGGATCAAGAAATCTGTATCCTTACTGATATTTATATTCCTGTTCTATCAATTATTTGGAGAGGGGTATTGAAATCTCCAGCTATAATTGTGGATTTGTCTATTTATCCTGTATTTCATCAGTTTTTGTGTTGTGCTTTTTTTTAATATTTATTTATTTATTTATTTGGCTGTGTTGGGATCTTCGTCGCAGCACATGGGATCCTTTGTTGTGGCGTCTGGGCTTCAGAGTTGCGGCGCACGGGCTTACTCACCCTGTGGCATGTGGGATCTTAGTTCTTCAACCAGGGATCAAACCTGTGTCCCCTGCACTGGAAGGCGGATTCTTAACCATGGGACCACCAGGGAAGTCCCTCTGTCATGTGTTTTGAAACTCTGTTATAATGTGCATAAAGATTTAGAATTGTTATGTCTTCTCAATTAATTGATGCTTTTATGATTATGAAATAATAATGATATTATCATCTGGAATCGACTTCATCTGAAAGCTTCCTTTTGATTAATGTAGAGTGGTATGTCTTTTACATCTTTTTACTTTCAAGTTATTTATGTCTTTTATTTCAAGTACATTTTGTACATGCAACATATAATTTGTTCTTGTTTTATCTGACCTGACAAGTTTTGCCTTTTCATTGGGGTATTTAAACTATGTAGTATAGGGCTTCCCTGGTGGCGCAGTGGTTAAGAATCTGCCTGCCAATGCAGGGGACACGGGTTCGAGCCCTGGTCCAGGAAGATCCCACATGCCGTGGAGCAGCTAAGCTCGTGAGCCACAACTACTGAGCCAGCACTCTAGAGCCATCGAGGCACAACTACTGAGGCCCACATGCCTAAAGCCTGTGCTCTGCAACAAGAGAAGCCACTGCAATGTGAAGTCCGCACACCACAACGAAGAGTAACCCCCGCTCACCACAACTAGAGAGAAGCCCATATGCAGCAATGAAGACCCAACGCAGCCAAAAATAGAAATAAATCAATAAATAAATTTATAAACAAAACCAAAACCAAACAAACAAACAAAAACTATGCAGTATAAACTAAATAGTATAAACTGTTTTATGTGATTAACGCTCTTCTCTACTAATTCTACCTGAATTCTGTCAGTTCTGGGTAAGTTTTGATTGATTAATTTTTTTCCTAGTTATGGGTCACATTTTCCTGCTTTTTTGCATGCCTGGCAATTTTTGATTGAATGCCAAATATTATGAATTTAGCCTTGTTTTGTGATTGTTATGTTGTTTTCCTATGTTATTGAAAACATTGCTTGAAATAGTTTGATCCTATAGGGTCTTGATTTTAAGATTTGTTAGGCGGGGCTGGAGCAGTGCTCAGAGAGGTTGTAAATATTCCCCGTTACTGAGTCAAGACCTTTTTGGCATCTTCTCCTCAATGTCTAACAAATCGTGTATCGCTCTAGTCTGGGTAATGGGAGCAAAGTTTGTTCCTGGCCCTGCGTGATCACTGGCCCCTCATCTTTAATTTTGGGTGGTTCTTTCCCTGGTCTCAGGGAACTCCTTCTAGTGCATGGAGCATTCGTCCTCAGCAGACAGCAGATGCCTCCCTGGGCAGCTACTCTGTCCCGTGAACCCCTCCTGTCTTTCAGACTCTAAACCCCCTCCCCTCAACTCAGGACACCTACCAGACTCCAGCTCTGCCTTCTGAGTCACGGCGGGGAAGGCCTCACCTTGTTTATTTTCTGCCGTTTGTTCATGGGTCTCTGTCCTACACTCCTTGACGGCCAGTGGCACTTCATCTTGGCCAGAAGCGGGAGTCAAATCAGAAGGACTTCTAATCCTCTCTTGTTATATTTTCAACCATGTTAACTGAAACATTGTAGCATTTCTCACTTTACTAGACTTGACTTTTATACCCAACTCGAAATCAATATATGAAATGCTTTCTTATTTAGCTTTCTCTGAGGAATCTCCTTGTTATGAAGAAAACACGGATTGGAAAATCATTGGTGATAATTATTTCGCATTTTTGAATAACTTGATCAAGACTCCAATAGCTTCCATATCCAAGTGAGTTTTCAGAATTCAACTTCTAGGTCTTGACTTAACTATTATCTGAAGATAAACAAAACCTAATTATTGGAGGCACTTGCTTTAAAATGTGAGATCCTGATTTAGCTATCAATAAAGCACTTCATATGTGTTCAGTTCTCAATAAATATTTGTGTCATAGAATGTATGACTCATGTTTCCATGGATTTTGAAAGGAAACAGATTATGGTAATAAGATTTCCCTTTGAGAGCATAATTTATTATAAAACACTCCCAAAATAAAATCTTTCTTTGAAAAATAGTCTTATCTAGTTGCTTAGAGTTTAGACTCAGGATCGATGATTTAAGAGCCTGGTAGTTCTGGAGACTTTTGGGAGAGAATTGATCTTTGGAGCTAAATCTGCCAGATTATATACTGCTTGGCTATTTCAGCACATGTGTTGAAATGGACATTTTTATGTATAATTATGGATATTGTGTATAGTTTAAAAGCACACTTTATTGTCTGTGGGGTGTGTTGGGATGTGATGGGACAGAAGCTTTGCCTTAGAGCAGTAGTTCTCAAACTTGGGAATGGATCAAATTTATCTGTGAAATTTGCTAAAAATACAAATGCTTGAACTTCGCCCCAGACATGTTAAATCTTGCCTGTGTGTAGTGCCCAGGTTTCTGTAGATATGAAAAATTCTATAGGTGGTTTTGGTGCAAGCCAAAGTTTAAGCAGCACCCCACAACATCTGTCTAGACCTGGGATTCGTCACTCCTGGGGAGACTTTAAGCTCAGCTATTAATGGGTACAGTAGGAAGAAAAGGTGATGGACCCTCTGGAGAATCAGTCTCTTGCTTGTGTTGGATTTATACCTCACTTTCCCAGAAGTCTCAGCTATTTAATAGCACAGAAAGATGGCAATGAAACTAGTCTGTATATGCTCCAAGGACATGTTTAATTTTATATTTGTAGACTCATAGCAACTGGCACAGTATCTTTCATGATAGGGGCTAGGTAACTAGATGTTGACTTAATGAATGAATGAATAAGAATGGACACTAAGTACAGAGTTAATATTAAGAAAGCTGAGCTTGAAATGAGAAAACCCGGCCCAGATTCCAGTTCCTGCCATACAATAGCAGTTTAAATTTGCCAATTAAAAAAATCCTGAAATGTTTCTTTTCACATGGAATAGAAATGATGATGTTTACCTCAAAGGGCTGTTGTAGGCATGAACTAAGATTATAGTGGTGAAAGTGCTTTAAAATTGTAAAGTGATATAAACGTGTGTGGCAATATCACTACTAGTAGTACTAGTTCTGCTTCGGCCCTTGCTCATCCTACTATTACTATCCCATGACCTCTCAGATCCTAATGAAAAAGAAGATCATTTGCAGTCTGCTCTACCAATACACGATTACTCACATAGTAGTTGTGCATGTATTTCTACGCAGGGCTGCATTTGAGTAAGGTTCATATTGAAGTCTTCAGAGTGTAGCTTTCTCTTTCCTGATAGAATTTTTTCCCAGGAAATGTTTTCGATGTTCCATGGTTCAGATTAGCCGCTGTCTGTTCTACAAATGACAGTAAAGTAAATTAAGCCTGTGGTTTTCCTGCTGTCAGATCTCAGCTCTGAGAGAGGAAAACAATTCCTTGCACTTGACCCATCCTCTGTGTATTCTATGCCAGACTGTGTTACACAACAGAATTACAGAGTTAAGGAAGTTTAGCAAGTAATTCACCCTTTAGGGCATTAAGAGCCAATGCAGGTCAAAATCCTGTATCCACAATTCTGAAATCTGAAAAAGTCTGAAAATCGAAGCTTTTCTCAAGATCGGCATCACAACTCATTCTGCAGACGTAAGTGTTAAGGGGTCTGTTGCCCCTCCCACTGAACCTGTTCGGAGGTGTCCCTGCAGAAGTGTTAGTGAGTTGATACAGGGCTGCCCCAGTGCCCCTGGTGGAGGGGCCATGAATGCATGTGTGATACGTGCACAGGCTCCCTTTCTAAAGTCTGATACACACAGGGCCCCAAAGATTTCAGAAGTGGACTTGTAGCTCCTGAGTCAGTCAGTTCTTCAAGTGAGGGCTCCTATTATAAGTGTGGGTTTGTCTTAATTGCTGAGCTGCTCCTTTGAGAACTCTTTGTATTTAAAAAATAAACCCCCGGAGAGGAAGTACGCCATCTAAAATGATGAGTTTCTGATAGTGGGAAGTACAGCATTGTTTAAAGAGCACTGCAGTTGCTTTCTAGAATGAGAAATCCCAACACTTGTCCTTAGATCATACAGGGGCAGTTTCAAACCGTCTTGCAATTTGGACAACCTCTGTCACCAAGACGTTCTGAGATGTAATAAGGAATTGAATCCTAAGATGCCTCTGGCATAAACAGCAAACTTATCTTTAATGATCATGCATATAAACTCACTGAGTAAAGTAACTTAAAATGCATTGTTTTTGGTGCAAGAAGCAGATTTTAAGCTAAATGTATGCAACTGCATTGTAGATTTCTAAAACATTTTCAAATGTTTACATGAATCCCTGTTGAGAAAATGTATTGCCTGGTAAATACTTCATTTATGTTTTACTATAAACAAATCTGAGTATTATCTAAAAATTTGATAAGTTGAATTTGTCTTGAATTTATTTATTTTTTCTGATACTGCATCAGTTCTGTTAATATTGTAGGGTCTGAAATTTCACAAAGGCACTTCTAATGATGGAAAAGAAGTTGCAGACCCTTGAGGATGAACAAATGAACTTCCTTTTATCTCTTACTGGATTTTTGGAGAAATTATTATTGCCCAATCCTTTCAGCTCATCCAGTATTCCCAAATTCCATAACCTCTCATCTCTCCCTGAGACAATTCTAAATACAAGTCATTTGTGGATAAATCATTTAGCGAGTTTAGAGAGAGAGACACACCTGGTATTGATACTCAGAAACTTCTGGAATTCGGCAAAGAAATGATTGAAAAAGTACAAACTCTTGAAAGTCTCTGGATAAGGAAGGAATCAAGAAATATCTTGAGATTTGTGGAATTAATACTTTTTGGAATGAATCCCAAGATCCTGGCATTGTGGACGCATGGCACTTCAAAAGGAGAAAGAGCTGAACTGGGAATCTTGTCTACACTTGTAAATTTTTCTGATCCAGAAAATGAGAGGATTCATAGTAAAAGCTTTAACTTTTCCCAGTTGCTCCATTCAGATTGGCCTCAGTCGCCAACCAGGAAAATGGATTTTGTTCATTTAAGTGAAGTGATAATAAATAGTCTCTCTGAATTAGGATTTCTGAGGCAGGAACAAGTCTCAGAAGCTGTGGGCACAGTCTATGCCATGAGGAATGCATCCGATCTTTTCTCAGCGCTTTCTGAACCTCAAAAGCAAGACATTGATAAAATTTTGACTCATGTATATCTAAATGTCTTCCAGGGCAAAGATTCAGCTTTGTTTCTCTAGATTTATTGTTCATTTTACCAATATATTTATAAATTCTTGAGCATTCAGAGGAGGGAGTCTTTGCTGTCTTTCCTTACGCAACTCTCAAAAAACACATTTTGGATATCATAAAGCAATTTAATTTCCAAAACATCAGTGAAGCATTTACTTTTTTTTTTTTTTTTTTTTTTTTTAATGACGGAAACGGGAGAAGGAGATAGGGAACTTGTTATTAAGCAGCTAATCTCAAATCTTGCCTGATATTGGAACGGATTTCAGGTGTTGAATATATGTATGTGGGTGCTTGAGTTTGTTTGCTTTTTTTTAAAATTAATCAATTAATTAATTAATTTTTGGCTGTGTTGGGTCTTCGTTTCTGTGCGAGGGCTTTCTCCAGTTGCGGCGAGCGGGGGCCACTTTTCATTGCGGTGCGCGGGCCTCTCACTGTCGCGGCCTCTCGTTGCGGAGCACAGGCTCCAGACGCGCAGGCTCAGTAGTTGTGGCTCACGGGCCCAGTTGCTCGGCGGCATGTGGGATCCTCCCAGACCAGGGCTCGAACTCGTTTCCCCTGCATTGGCAGGCAGACACTCAACCACTGTGCCACCAGGAAAGCCCCAGCATTTGCATTTTTATATGAGACAACAGGGTTTCTTGGGGGAATTTCTGAAGTATCTTACTGTCAACAGTTGCTTTCAATTTTTAACTTTTTGGAGCTTCAAGCCCAATCCCTGATGTCTACAGAGGGCCCCGCAGAGGAAGGGATCCATGCTACTTTGACAGGTCTCAAGCAGCTCTTCATGGTGGATGACGGTTTTCGTAATTCTTTATTTCAGTATGTGAGCCAACTCATCAATGGCTCAGCAGAAGCCCTGCTGGGTAGTGAATGCTTTGTTCTGGATAATAAAAGCGTTTCTTCCGTGAATTATTCAATAGATGAGGGGGTCTTCATCTCTTCTCCCGTGGGCACAAATCCTTTCAAACCTCTCAGCAAATGGCAGTGAGTTCCGTGGGTTTACGGCCGTTCACTGTACCATTTCATGGCTGCAAATGTGGGAAAAAATCTGTGGACACATGGCTCAAATATTTCAGCTGGACACGAATACTTTCACTCATCTTCGTGTTGGTCTCACTCAGATTTTGGATGCACTGGAAAGTGATGTGAAAATTCCCAAAAGCTGCCAGGGAATATTTCCAGATGTGGAAAACAAAATGAACTCTACTTTGAAGCTTGTTACTTGGATGTTGAATATAATGATGAGGCCTTATTGTTCATTGAATACGTCAAATATAAATTGTGTGAACGTTTACTTAAAAAACGTGACTGACTTTCTAAACGTTATACTTAATGCAGTCTTTGAAAAAGAAAAGGTACAAAAATCTGAGATTTTATTAACTCTTTCAAATGATTCCACAAACCAAGTAAGGATGCTTATCAACAACTTAACAAGGGACTTTGATTTTGTGCCTCAGTCCAACTGGAAACATTTTACTGAATTAATTTTAAAACCCACAGAAATGTCCGATGAAATGCCTCATCAGTTTCAAAGTATTTGGCTGCATTTAGTAGCTCTGGGGAAGGAAATTCAAAAACTTGTGAAAGATATTTCCCCTAACATCCTGGAAAAGAACACCTCTTCTAAAACTGAAAAAAATTTAAACATATTTGCTACCATTCCAAAGGAAAATGATATACACAGCTTAGGCCGTTCATTTTATCAGTTAGCTAGTTACCTTGCCTTCAATTTATCTCATGATCTCCAAAATTCACCCCAGATAATTTCTCATGGATTAATGAAAGCCGTGGGTCTCAGTATTGAATTCATGAGGGAGGAGTTCAATGCCCTGACGCCCTCAGTTTATCACGATATTCCACAAGAGCCAGGTAATTTTCAAGTTTTAAAGAAGGTAACTTCTCTCCTGCGCATGATCAAGAAAACAGACATACACCTGCTAGTAGACCAGCTGGAACAGATAAGTGAAAGCCTGATGGATTTCTTTTTTTTTTTGAAAACATCTTTATTGGAGTGTAATTGCTTTACAATGGTGTGTTAGTTTCTGCTTTATAACAAAGTGAATCAGTTATACATGTACATATGTACCCATATCTCTTCCCTCTTGCGTCTCCCTCCCTCCAACCCTCCTTATCCCACCCCTCTAAGTGGTCACAAAGCACCGAGCTGATCTCCCTGTGCTATGCGGCTTCTTCCCACTAGCTATCTATTTTACATTTGGTAGTGTATATATGTCCGCTTCCCACTAGCTATCTATTTTACATTTGGTAGTATATATATGTCCATGCCACTCTCTCACTTTGTCCCAGCTTACACTTCCCCCTCCCCATATCCTCAAGTCCATTCTCTAGTAGGTCTGCATCTTTATTCCCATCTTGCCCCTAGGTTCTTCATGACTTTTTTTTTTTTTTTTTTAGATTCCATATATATGTGTTAGCATACGGTATTTGTTTTTCTCTTTCTGACTTACTTCACTCTGTATGACAGACTCTAGGTCCATCCACCTCACTACAAATAACTCCATTTCGTTTCTTTTTATGGCTGAGTAATATTCCATTGTATATATGTGCCACATCTTCTTTATCCATTCATCTGATGATGGACACTTAGGTTGCTTCCATGTCCTGGCTATTGTAAATAGAGCTGCAATGGACATTTTGGTACCTGACTCTTTTTGAATTATGGTTTTCTCAGGGTATATGCCCAGTAGTGGGATTGCTGGGTCGTATGGTAGTTCTATTTTTAGTTTTTTAAGTAACCTCCATACTGTTCTCCATAGTGGCTGTATCAATTTACATTTCCACCAACAGTGCAAGAGGGTTCCCTTTTCTCTACACCCTCTCCAGCATTTATTGTTTGTAGACTTTTTGATGATGGCCATTCTGACTGGTGTGAGATTTCTTTAAGAATGTCACTAGGTTAGGTACTGGCAGTTTGGGGGTCAGCTTCTCTGTTGACTTGATGGAAAAACTTGTCGACAGCGCACATTCTTGGAGTGTTTACCACCTGCTGAGGTTCTCACGCCTGCTTCCTAAAGAGGACACCGATGCCTCATTCGACATGTACTATGTGCTCCCTCATGCCATGAGGCTCCAGTGGGGAGTGGGTGACAAAATCATCATGGAGGCCCTCAAGGACATCTGTAACTTCACACTCCTGCATGGCATAAGCCTTTCAGACGTCACCAAGGAAGACTTCGCTATTGTGATTAAAACTCTTTTGGACACAATTGAATTAATATCAGATCAACCAGGCATCCTTTCAGAGGCTTTAACTCGTCTTCCTGTGTCTTGGTGCTGGAATCACACAACTTCTGGATTTCAGCAGAATCCAAGGTCAGGAGTCTGTGATGCCCACAAGCTCACGTCTCCTTCCTTTTACAGCAAAGTGGCCAGTATCCTTGACCACCTCCACCTGTCTTCCCCAGGTGAAGACTCACAATGTTGGAATGAAAGCTCACAGGTGGAAATAACTAGGAAAGTAACCTGTATTATTCATGAATTCATGGATTGGAATTCCATTCTTCTGGAGCTGTCCAAAGTCTTCCATGTTAAAACTTTGCTTGTGAAAACTGTGCAAGAATTTTGGCATAAGGTGTTACCATTTGTCTCATTTTCTGGAAATCAAAGCAATGGCAGCATCTCTGAACTTTGTCCCAGTGGTTCCATAAAGCAAGTTGCTTTGCAAATCATAGAAAAATTAAAAAAAATATCAACTTTACAAAAGCCACATCAGATGAAAACCTCCTTGATAAACTAGGTAGTTTAAACAAGATCCTTAATGTTGATGAAGGAACAGAATCATCTGTTAGAAATATTTCCTTACATTTGGAAAGGATAATAAACTTGCTTTCTAGGGATGAGAGCCTAGAAAATAGTACTAATTCTCTAGTCTCTCCATTCATGACATTTCTGAATGAAAACCTTACGGGTGGGGACTTCCCTGGAGGTCCAGTGGTTAAGACTTCGCCTCCCAATACAGGGGGTGTGGGTTTGATCCCTGGTCAGGGAGCTAAGATCCCACATGCCTCTGGGCCAAGAAACTAAAACATAAAACAGAAGCAATATTGTAACAAATTCAATAAGACTTTAAAAATGGTCCACATCAAAAAAAAAAAAAATCTTAAAAAAAAAAAAAACACCTTACGGGTGGTAGTTTAGAAGCACTATCACGTTTTATTAAAAAAAGTGAAACAACTTACAACTTTGAAGAACTATGGCTTGAGTTTGAACAAATCATGAAAGATCTAACCCATAACTTTAGTATCAGATCCCTGTTTTCTGAAATTAACAAAGAAATGCAAATTACTAATTCAGTGGCTCTTCAAAACCTAACTTTGCCACTTGCTCATTTTTTGGAAAGCCTGGATTCATCATCCTTGAAGACATTAGAAATCATTGAAGATTTTTTATTGGTCATAAAAAATTGGTTTCATAAATATGCAAACGAAGATTACTCCAAAACGATACAAACATTATTTCTTCTTATAGCTAACAAGAGTTCAACTGATGATATACTTTGTTGACAAAATATATTGCTACCATTTTGGGTTATCTCAAAAATGTTTCTAGAGAAGATAATTTCCATGTTGCCCTACTTCTTCGTCTGCTAAACCAAGAACAGCTAAGTTCTCAGTTGTTCAGCTGCTTTTTGAAAGCTTCCTAATTAATTCAATCAACAACTTAGCTGAGAGTGCTCAAGAAGCAGCCTTGAATTTAAGTGATACCAACCTTCAAATAATGAATTTCATTAACCTCGCTTTGAACCATACTCAGTCAGAAAATGGTGAGAGAATCATTCTCCCTCCAAGAAGCATAGTGGATTTCATGGAACAGCTTTTGAAAACATTCTTCCCCTTTTTACTAAAGGAAAATTCTGGGGACAAAATATCTCTTCTGCTGAAAGACTTCCACAAAGATGTCATTGTAGAGATGAGGTGAGTTTACTTTTGCTTCGTATAGTGCCTGTAGTTATACGTTACAATCCAGTTTATTTCCTGGAGCTTATAAGTGTCAATGACAGCACTCCTACCAACACCTTTGAATGATCTTTGAAGTGAATTTTGTCTTAATGAACGTTTTATAAAAATCAATGTAAAATAACTTTGACGATTGTCATCTAACTAGTAAATATATATATATAAGCCTAGCCCCTGGCAATTAATCACTTATTATGCTTTATTACAGTTTTGGATTATGAAAATAATTATAAAATTCTATTTTATATGGAACTAAAAAATTGTTATTATATATGTATATGGATATATGTGGTGGTCATATTTTGAATTAATGCATTAACTGTCTAATCACAAACGAAGGGCTTAAGTATTTTCATTCCAATAAATCTACTGATGTTTATATTTGGAATTGCTAAAACTCCAAACTTTTAAAATTCAGTCACATTATGTTTTTTCATATATTATTTTTTCATCCCTTTTGAAGCTTGCCAGTGAAAAGGCTGGAGGGAGATTCTACCTTATTCTGTGATGTCCGTATCAGTCAGGTCTCAACCTCAGAAGCAGAACCAGAGCAAAGACTTCATACAGGGATTGAATTGGCTTCCGCAGTTTTGGGGATGGCTGAGGGAGTCCAGAGTCAGCAGGGCAGGCTGTTAGGAAACAAGCTGGAATCCCACAGGCAGGATCTGCAGGTTCTCATCCACAGGGGGCCGTTGGGGGTGGGGTCGGAGCTGGGGCCAGGGCGATGGGGAAGGAGGTATCCAGCTGCGCATGCGGGTGGGCTCGCTGGGTCTGGGAGGTCCTAACCCTCTCGAAGACCTTGCGACTGGTGAGGTCAGGCTTCCCTGGAGCAGCATCCCTTCTCCCTGACTTAAAGCTGGCTGACTGGGGTCTTCAGTCACATCTGATGAATCTCCTCCAGCAGCACCTAGGTTAGTGTTTATGATGCTACAAAGTGGCTGTCGTGCACTCTCATGAGCAAATCACCTGTGAAGCCCACCAGACCAGAAACACACAAGAAAGGGGCTCTGGGGCTTGAATCTGGGGCTCGCCCCAACCGAGTTGACAAGTCACAGAGCCCCTGCCACGCTGAGTGGCTCGCTAGGTCTTGGAACATTCAGAAGGACGTTACCTCCTACACTGAGAATCACTTTATGGTCATTTCACGTTCCTTTCCTTTCTAAAAGCAAGGTGCATGGCTTTTTAAGTTGTTAGGTTTGAGGCATTGCAATGGATTTATACATGAAATCCATCCAATCTTTTCATTATTTGGCCACAAAACATTAATTTTCATCTGGGATGTATTTTAGCATTTCAGTATTTCAGTCAGTATTATCCTCCCATGATGCTACTGTAAAGCAAAAAAAATCACTACAGTTCACCCTTGAACAATGGCATGGGCCCAGTTATAAGTGGCTTTTTCAATAAATAGGTACTACAGTACTACCCGATCCACAGTTGGGTGAATCCGTGGATGTGGAACCACAGACATGGAGGTTGGCTGCAAAGGAAAGTCAGTTCCCATAACCTTCGGGTTGTTCAAGGGTCAACTGTGTATATTTTCAATCTTTTCATTACTAACTGTGAAATTTAAAAAATATATATTTACAGTTTTGTCCCAAAGGATAAAATTCTAGAAAATTTGAAACTGGATCATTTTCTTACCTCCATGAAAGAGGACAGATAGGTGAACATTTTTTCATCTTTAAAGGAAGCTGTGTATCACCTAATGAAAAGCTTATTTATGTTAGACAGTGGAGAATTTTATTTTGATAATCCTTGAGGACTGCAGTTCATGGGAGATTTATTCCACACTCTTCTAAGGGAAACCTCAATGAAAAATGAGACTGAAAATAATCTGGAGTTTCTTACAGTGGTGAATCAATCAGTTGCTTTCCCATATGAACAGTTCTGAGGACCTTTTCAAACTCAATCAAGATCTCAGGTCTGCTCTTCACCTCGTGAGAGAAATGTCAATAGAGATAGCACGTCTCATGGACACTCTTTTAAACTCTCCTATTAAGGACTTATGTGCCCTGTACCCTGCCCTCTAAGAAGTTATACTCGTTAATCTAACCGATTTGCTTTCCTTTATAAATAGTTCATCTCCCCTAAGAAACAGAGCAACGTTAGAAATTACCAAGCGCTTACTTGGTGTTATCTCAAGGGCAAGAGCAGGTGGAGAGAGTCGTGCCCTGGACCCCTTCTCAGAAATGTCTAGACCTCTGACCATGCTGGTGGACGATGGAGCTGAAATGAGAGGTCTTGCCACCTCCATCACCTCCACCGTGGACCTTCTTAAGCTGGCCGAGAAAACTTCAAGAGAGGTGGCTGCCATGTTTGAAATGCCTTTCGTCTTCACAGCCAACAACACCATGAAATTCTTGGACACCCTTTATTCCATTTTACAACAAAGTGTTAGAGATGTTGCCAATGAAATGATTACTTTGAAAAAAGCAGATCGTTTAATATTTGAAAATATAGATGACTTGTTGATGCCATTTCTTGACTTGGCCTTTGGGATGATTGGAGTCAAAACCTGCTGTTTCCCAAGACTCTGATATTTTCAATATGTCATCTAGCATATTCACATATGTGAACCAGTACAAAGATATTTATGATATTAGGGAAGAAATAGCTGAATTTTTAACTTCTGTGAAAATCAATTTGGGAGACATGGAACGTCTTGTGGCAGCATTTAATAATGGGACCCAAATATTTTCTGTGGATTCTGTCAACTTATGGGAAGAAATCCTGGATTGCTTAGTTCCTATAGATAACATCATCAGTCACATAGACTTTTTATATTCTAACCCAATTTCCACTCATAATTTGCCTCAAGATACAAAAGGGGAAAGAACTAGTGAAGTGATCCTGTTTTTGCATGAAATACCGTCACGAAACAGCATGGAACTAGGGACTTACTTGAGAAAGGTGATCGACCTCACCTCAGAAGCGCTTTGGCATAAGTTAGGGAAGGACAATAAGGATGTTTTTAGTCTGTTGCTGACATTGGCTGCACATCCAAATGACCTTTTGAAAACCATCACAGCAGTTGTAAAGGCCTCCAGTGCCTTGAAAAGTGACAACAGAGGTGATTTGAGTAAAACTTTGCTTTTCAGCACTTCTTTGATTCAGGACGTGACTCACCAACAACTCAGAGAAGCAGTCCAGAGTGTGTTAAGCAGTCCAGAGCGTGTTAACTCTTGTGGGTTGAAAAGTGACAACAGAGGTGATTTGAGTAAAGCTTTGCTTTTCAGCACTTCTTTGATTCAGGACCTGACTCACCAACAACTCAGAGAAGCAGTCCAGAGCGTGTTAAGTAGAATAGCTCTCATGAGTCAAGAGCTTCTCCTCAACAGCTCTCAGAAGACACACTCCTTGAGCACTTTGTTTCAGCACATTTTTGAAATTTTTATTAATCCAACCCCTGGAGAGAATACCAGATCAAGAAAAGATGAGAAGACCAAGGAAGAGTTGGTTGACTTTCCTGACATCCTCAAACCATTATCACATTTTCAGAAATACCAGAAGGGATTGATTGCATTGGCTGGATACTGGCAAAAGGTCTCACCGATCCATCCCAGGTAATAAAACATTGAATTTGCTTCATTTCCCCCTGCAGTAACTATAAAACAGAATCAGGCAGGAATTGCACTGAACCAGGGTAAGCAGTCCTCCTTGAGCTCAACCTTCCTTACACTCTGAAGCTGGCTTCCCCAGGGCATGGTTTCATGCCCAGTCTCTTGTCGCTATTTGCCTCATTATTTGGCATTCAAATACGATTTGAATTTATTCTAAATTTCTCCAAAGTAAATTATTTTTTCAAAAGTAAAAACGTCTTATTCTATTCACGTGCCCCAAGACTAGGTATGTAACCAGTTTTTCTGTTCCCCTGCTCTGGCAGCTGAGGGTTCTGCTATTTGATATGCAGATAAGAATCTGAGGTCATTCACATCACACAGAAAACTGTGCTTTCAAGGGTGCTTTCAAGGGTAACTGCCCCCTGGACAGGGCCAGGCTTCTTCCCTCCTTAGATTCAACCCAACTCTGTGGTTGATCTATGTTCAAGCACTGGCTGCCCACCCCGAGCAGGGGAACCCTGCTCTTGGAAGGCCCAGTGCTGTTGGCTGTCATGATCCGGGGGTCATCTGCTGCCTTAGGATGAGGGCGTGTGCAGCTGTGTCCCAGCCCGTCCTCTCTGTGTGACAGTACGGTTCCGGTGGTCTGTGGTCTCTGAGTCCCACAGGGAGATTGAAAGTGAACCCTCACTCATCTGCCACGTAGTGTGACTTATTCTCTATTAGTCCTGTTGCCACACAGCTACACCTTGAATCCACTCCTTTTTAATAACCTGGAAGGATTTCCTTGGATAGTGAAGCATGTGTCTGTTGGCACAAAGAACTCTTGGTGCCTTGGAATTTGAATGATGACTTTCAGAGCCTCATTGTTTCTGATCCTAAACTGTGTTTGACTTGACACTTGGCTCTGAATTTTCATTTGAGCTGGAGTTGGTCCTGGCAAGCCCTGCTCTTCACCAGTCCTGGCTTTCACCTGATGTTTACAGTTCTCCACGGAGTGGATTTACACCGTGACCCCAAGACTGGAACCTAGTGGGCTGTGAGCTGACTGGGTGTAGTCGCCACCCCAGTTTTTAAATTCGCAAGGCTTGGTGCCCAGTTTCATTCTACTTTAGTGATTACTTGCTTCCACTCTTTCTCCTGTTTTCACTATTCTTTGATCATGGCCTTCTTGAATGAGGAAGATACAAAAAGTCTAAAACAGAAAATCCCCCTGTTGTGGGTTTAGGGTCAGACTAGCCTGACTTGGATGTGAGTTTTGGTTCTACTCTTTAATAACTTTCTGAATCAAGGCAAATCCTTTAAACTTTCTGAACCTCCCTTTATTTGTGTATAAAACAGGGATAACAGTGATACCTTTTGGGGGTATGGTAAGGATTCTACAGTAAAATAAACTTAAGCTATGCATTTAATATGCATATTAATTTGGGTTTAAGACATGAAGCATATTAGGGATAAAACAACAACCACAGACATCTAGGCAAAAACATTAGCTTAAAATTAAAATAATGAGAACAACAAAACTCCTAAAAAAGTAGGAAGTTCCATTAATATCCTAAAGATTTACTACAAGTTCCAAGATGGCAGAGGTCAGGGATCTAGAGCGAATTTGGGCAGAATTCATTTTTCCTGCCTCTGCTTCAGTGCCTACAGTTATACAGAGAAGAGAAGCTTGGTCGTCCCAGACCTGCATCCGCTGCTTTTGCCCCAAGGAACCCTCTGGCCCTTCGTCGCCTGCCCGCTCGCTGGTCGGGTCTCATTCAGAAGTGAGCGTCACCACCTGTGTTACGTCCCGTTAGAGCCCAGCCCCCTGTGGAAGTGAGTGCCGCTTCTAGGCTGTTCCTCAGTCCCTAAATCTATCATAGCACTAAGGCCAGTGAGCTGCAGGGGCAACGGGGGTCAGAAACAGAAGGTGGTACCTGCCTCTGTTCCCTCCTTGTGTCTGAAGCCTTTGCAGCAAGTCCCCGGTGAGGGGCGGGGGACATGCACCCCACTCCCGGAGGCCCTCTGCCCCCGTGTGAAGTGGTGGCCCTGCAGCCTCACCCGGGAGCTGGTTGGAAACGCAGGATCCCAAGCTGCCTCGTACCTGCCCCGTCACAGCCTGCGATGGGCCGCCAGGCGGTCCTTAAGATGCGAGGGTTTGTGAGCCGCCTTCTGGACCACGTTCCTCATCTCAGAGGCTGAGAGACCAGGGCCTGGGGCAGCTCTGCTGAGTGGCCAGTGGTGGCCGCACAGGGACCGTCAGATCCGACTCTTCCTTCCAGGCCCACAACCCTTGGGGCACAACTAAAATGCCATCATTAAAATCCCACAATTTACTCAGAGTCTATATATAATATTACCTGATGGTGATTAATAAATGGCCCTACACATCATTATGGTTTTCTTCTGGCCAGAAACAAAAATTACATGTAAGTTTGTCTTTCTATGGGGCTAAAACGATTTGCTAATAACTATTTCCCACCCCCAATTATTTTCCCATTCAGCTATATTTTTTTATATTTGAAAAATTAACTTTATGTTGTGTGTTGTTTGGAGTAATCCTTTGCTCTTGTATCTGGCTTCCCTAGAGGATTTTGTATAATTCCACCTGACCTTCAAAAGTGCCAAATGGCTTCCTACTCTCTTCATGCACAGTTAACTGCTGTAACTGTAAAGAAACCAGTTTTCATCACCTCAAGCATCCCAGCGCCCTGTCCATACGTGCATTTAGTCACTGAGCTTGCTTGTGTCCTGATAGGTACACACAGCTCCACCACGCTGAAGTTTCTGAATTAACGCATGAGAATTGCATTCTTTAAGGACTGGCTGGACTCTGACACAATAATCCAATGAAGGAAAATTCACGTTTGCCGAGGGAGATGGCCCTGCTAAGCACTCAGGTGTGTTGAACTAAGCAGGATTGTTCTGTGGTCACGTCAACACCACAGCAGAACGAAAAGTTAAACGTCTTTTTAGAAAGTTTCATTCTTCCTCTGAGAAGAGTAAATTTAGAACAACATGTCATAGAAACATTGAATTGCATATAAAAGAATGAAACTTCGCTGTGGTCCCTGGAAGCCGTGCTGTGGGCTGTCCCAGCATCCAGGTGCCTTCTCCAGTGCGGTGATGTTTTCCCAGACCAGTGATGCTGCCGTGTCCGCCCCAGCAAGAGAGCCCAGGACGGGGTGACTCAGCGTGATGTCGAAGGGGGTGGCCCGCTGAGAAGCCAACAGGCCTTTTTGTTTTTTTAAATCAATCTCCAGGGCTTGTCAAGGATATTTATTTTCAGGGAATGTCCTTGGGCAGCTGTAGCCTTAATTAGTCGATGTGGCCCACAGTTAAAAAAAAAAAAAAAATTTTTTTTTCTTTTCGAAATGCTTCCCAGATAATGTTATTTATATGTTCAGTTGTGTCTGATGTTTGGGATGGTTTTGAGTTTTGTAAGGAATATAGAAACTCATCTGAGGGAGGGACAAAAGCCATGGGGGGCTTAAGATGCGACAGTTTGTGAGCTGCTCTTCTGGACCACGTTCGTCATCTCAGAGGCCGAGAGACCAGGGCCTAGGGGGTTAGAAAGATAAGGGTTAAAGCTGTGAGCTGCTGAGCCCTTTACATCAGTGGCGTTAGGGCCTAACTCTGAAGAAGATTTCAGCTCTTCTGAGCCAGGGCAGCTTACGACAAAGTTGGTCGGGAGGCTTTTTTGCCACGTCACCGGGGCGGGCTCCATAAAGACCAACACACACAGGTGTATACACACAAGTACACCTACGCACGCATGCGAACACAGAGACTTGCGCGCGCGCATACACACACACACACACACTATGGCGCTCCAGGAGTCTGTTTAAAGATAAGAGTCTTCCTTATGTAAAGGTGGGTTCCCGTACCCACGTGGAAAACGTAAGAATCCCCACCTGGCTTCCTCCTTTCTCTCTCACACTCTGATCATGTACCTTTGCATTTCGAGAGGACGGGCTCAGACAAGAAGAGAGAGCAAATGTCACGTTTGTTGGCAACAAAATGACGCTCTGAACGAAAACAGGAGACCTGCCGTTTCCTAGGCTGTGTCCTCGGATGTCTGTGGAGCGAGTTGGCCCAGCAGGGGAACGGTTCGTTCACGAGTGTTATGACATGTTCTCGCACAGAGAAGCAGATCCTCACCTTTAACGCCGCTGTCTGTTTCCCCCTAAGTGCCGTGGAAGCGTGTCAGGCTTTTCCGCAGCCTCCGGAGCCCCAGGACCTCGAGGTGACTCTGTGGAGAGTGGAGATGCTGGTCCAGCGTGTGCTCGTCCTTCTTGCAGGTGGGCTGCTTGGGGAGAAGGGCTGCCCAGTGCCCCTGCTGGGCGGGCAGCGAGGTGGTCAGGTGCCCCTGAGTTTCTCTTGGGCTCAAGCGCAGCCTTCTTGCCGGTTTCCAAGGCCCTGAGTCTCCCCAGCCTCCCCACCCCCGGGCTGCGACCTTCTCCAATCAGCTGAAAGGCCCTTCCCTGCCCCGAGCTCGGCTTCTGGGCTGTGTCTCTGCTCCTGGAATGTGCTTCCCTGTGTTTGTGGCTTGACCTTCAGCTGTGCCCTACGGCTAGAGCGGGGCATCTCTTCCAGGAGGAATGCCTGCATCCCCTTCGCTGGCAGTGACCTTGAGTTGACCTCTATCGAATGCAGTGTTAATGCTCCTATTTCTTTTTTTTTTTTTATGGATATAGGAAACAAATTTATTTAATAATTAATAAATATTACGTTTAGTGGTATTACAGAGAACTACAGTCTATGGCGGATATCCAAACACTGAATAAACGTGGGTGAACGTTAGTATTAAGTATTTGAATAAGGTAACAGTCATATCTCCCAGCAAGGTTAACAGCACTACCAGAATCACGTGAAGAAATTGCCAACTTAAGCATTTGTTTTGCTTCCCAAATGTGTTATTTTTTGTAACACCACTCATAGGATTTGTATAAGGTATATATGATGCATGTAAATGTATTGATATTTCTTTTATTTGCAAGAATGACTCACTGTTAGCAGCAGATGGGGCCATGAACACACACCCATAACATGGCAACAGCTACAAGCAACGTGGGCTGATTGGATGGAGACAGCTTCTCTCTTGACTTCAACCTTCAGCTTCACGTGTCAGCAAAACCTTACGGAGCAAAGCTCAATGGGATTCTGGCACAGACATGGTAAATCAGGGCAAGTGCAACTAACTCCTGTACCAGGACTAGCTCGCTGTCACTGATTGCCGGTCTCCTGCCTGCTGTGGCCGACCTTTGATGAGTCCTTTGCCTTTTACCCTCTTCCCAGCGCTGACTAGTTCCCATTCACTTGCTGAGACCTCCTGAGCTCTGAATGCTGCTTCCCTCTAGGTGTTCCTTCTCAGGCTTCCCCCACACACTTCCCTAATGCTCCTATTTCTTAAGTCTCCCCCCTCCCCCAGCGTCAGTCTTCCTTGAAGGCAGCATCCTTGTCTCTCTCTCCTGCGTGTGCCCAGTGCCTGGGGTAGAAGATCGTTCCACTGACCGGGGCTGGGTGACCCATGTAGTGACCCGAGTCCCAGAACACGTTCTCTAAAGTCCTGGCACTCAGTGCTTGTATTTTAGCTTTTTGTGGCCCTTCCTGCAGTCGTCTGCCACTTCACTGAGAGCAGGATCTGTCACTCATTCAGTTCTGTCTCCATGATACTCAGAGTAGAGTCTATGTTAGTGAGTCATTAATACTTATATTGTGAATGGGTTCACTCATTTGAGATCCTGCTTGTCAAATCCACTACTACAAATTTCAGTGAAATTTCCTCTTCATGCCATTGCTGAAGGAAAGTGCCACGAGCTGCCTTACAGGGCTGCTGGGTGATTTTCAGGACTTTCTCTAAGGTGTAAACTCTGGTCTCCGAGCACTTCTGAGTCCGTAGACTGGACCAGCACTGCTGGAGTAATTCCGCCTGTGCACGTGTGTTGCTGCCTTTTCACGCCTGGTCTCCTGAATGAGGCTGCAGAGAACCCACTCGGTGCTGTCGGGCCTGAGGTCCTTGAGAGCAGGGGCAGCAGGAGTGCTGGGGAGACGGCTGTGAGCGCAGAGGGGGACAGGGGGAAGCCAAGGGTGGGCTGATCAGGAAAAGAGAGGAGCTGGGGTCAGCGGAGCGGGCGGTGAGCCCTGGGCCCTGCGTGGAGCCCGCCAGGCTGGCCCTGCACCCGTCCCAGGTGCATCCGAGACACCGTCTCATTCTGCTTCCTCCTCCTGACTTACTCTCGGGCGGTTGTTATTATCTAGATAGATGTTATTTCCTTTGGGAAGCTCTTCTTGGCCTCCACTCCTGGGGTCAGGGGCCCTGCATTAGGCCCCTTGACTGTGCCCTGCGGGGCGGCCGGCCCGTGGTCTCCTCACGACCGGGCCTGCCTGTTGATCAGCAGAAACCCAGCGTGTGGGGACTGGAGCACAGGAGCTGCTGGCAGATGTTTGCTGAATGAAGGAATGAGCACATGCCAGGAGCCCTCACTGCTTGTATCTCTGTCCCCTGGGACTCCTGCCTGTGTGGGATCCGTGGGGTTTTACACTGACGTCCTGGCGGGAATGTCCGGCCACGGCCAGCAGCGGATGGGCCCAGGTGTGTCACTGAGCGGGTGTGCGGGGCTGGAGGACACCGTGGAGAGCTTGCTCGGGACCCAGGGCAGGCGCGGCCAGGTCCAGGGCAGGGAGAGTGGTCCGGGGACCCAGGGTGGTTAACTGGGGGATGCAGGCGGCAGAGACTGGGAGCCAGGAGTCGGACCAGCCCCCACCTGGGGTGACGGGAGGAGAGGCCAGCCTTGGGTAGGAACCAGCATGTCAAATACCTTTTCAAACAAACGTAAACAAATGAGGTTTGCTCAGGGCAGTCATGGTTTTCACCTACAGCCCGGAGTAGAGACGAGCAGGAGGGCCGCAGTTGGAAGGTGGGTCGCAGGCCCCCATCCTCCACTAGGGGCGCCACCTGCCCCTCTCCGCCAGCCTACGCCTCCGCTGTCGCTTACACTCCTGACACCTCTGTGCCTTGTCCAGGTCACTCCCAGGATGTGGGCCGGCTCCTCCCAGGCCTGTCCCTCTGCCCCCCCACCCGCCCCACCCCGCTGCCAGTTCGCTGCCGCCCGGAACCACGAGCTCTCCCTAAAGGAGGCGGCTGGTGATGGGGTCAGTGATGGACTCTGGCCAGCAGCCTCCATCCCGCCGGCACTCTGCTCTCCTCACCCGTCTTCCCAGGACCACAGGGGCCTCCTGCATCCAGGCTGCCCCCGCGCCGCCCCCCACCCACACCCTCCGCCGCCTCCCCCACTCACCCCCACCCACCCCGGCGCTCGGCCCCGCCCCCGGCACTGGGCCCCGCCCACCGGAGCTCGGCCCCCGCCCACCGGAGCTCGGCCCCGGGAGCCCCGCCTCCAGCAGCGCCGGGCCCGCTGGGACCGCGGCCCCCAAGACGCGTGCGCAGACCCAGCGCGTTGGAACCGGGAGGACCAGGGCGGACCCTGGCCTGCGGGCGCCCCGCACGCGGCTTTGCACCTGCTTGTGAGTGTTTTCACGTTACGGAAAACGAAATGGACTTTTATGAGTAACAGAACTTCCATTTGTTTCAATTAGAGGAAAAACGTTTTGCCCCGACAGGCAGGCAAAAGGCGCAGCGCCGCTGTCCGTCTCTAATATCTACATAAATGCGCTAACGTACGGTTGTCTCGGTGCCAACGTGGAATCCCATGCGCAGAGAGAGTCTCCAGCGGTTGAGTCGATACGAAGAAAGTTAGGGGTACCGGCTCCTTACCCCCTTTCACTCCGTGCTCTAAATGGTTGAAAACAGCCGTAAGGAGCTCGATGGGGATCAGAAATTACATGACAACGTGGCCGCACGTGCTGTTCCGGGGCGAGCAGACTCGGAGAAAGTGGCCGGACCTCAGGTGGAGCCGGGGGTCTCCTACCACCTCCCAGATCTGGACCTTCCATCCCCGCTGTGGGCAGCGTTGCGCCTGGATGGTCCGGTGCCTGGACGGTTACAGACCTGCCCCAGCAGGTGAACGAGAAGGAGAGTCCACCGTGTGGTCTCTGCCTCGAGGGCGCCGGGCTCAGGCTTCCCACCGACAAGGCACCGCCCGCCTGGAGCCCCCGAGCCCGTGAGGAGGGGTCGGAGCTTTCCTCCCGGTGTCTCTGCTGCTGGGAGGGGGTGCTCTTTCCTCTCTACAGCCTCCTGCATGTCAAGATTATCACGGTGTTAAATTTAAGAATAAAATCCTGCTATAGCGGGAGTGCTATAAATGAGTAAAATTAAATTTAATTTGCATATAGTTACAGATTATGAGCCAGAGGTGCTTTTCTGCGAGGGAACCCTCCCCAGTGCAATACGCTCTGTTCAGCCTGCGTTCTCGGAAATGAGGCTCCTTGTTTGTACCTGCGGCTCTGACCCGGATGTGTCTGGGCACCTGGGGGCCAGGATGAGGGCCTCCGTGGAGGAGGGAGAAGGCAGGGCTGTGAAGTGTCGGGTGGAGGATTGGGGGTGGCTTGGAGAGCTCCCTGCCCAGGAAGGGGAGCAGAGAGTGAAGGCCCGAGGGGCTTCTACGAGTGTCGTCAGACTCAGACGCACAGACCTGCCCCTGGGAGGGGGCCTGGGCATCCCTGGGTCTTTTGCCCCCTCACCCATCCTTCCCCTTCTGCTCTCCTGTGGTCGTGTTGTGGTCAGTGGAGGAGGGGTCTGTGCGCCTGTCTTAGGGGCAGTGACCATGAGGGAGGGAGCAGCCTGTCTCCCGGGGTGGCAGACATCTGAGGGTCCAGCAGGCAGAGGGGACGCGGGAGGAATGAAGCCACGTGTCCAGGAGTCCTGCCACCAAGTAGGAAACGGAGAGCCTGGCCCGATGGCCCGGCCCCTCCCCGCCCTGTCCTCCCTGGGGCGTCAGACGGACAGGACTCCAGCCAAGGCCTTGCGCTCTGTACACGCTGGACCCTGGCTTCCCACCCGCCCTGGTCCGCGATCCGGAGGTTCCGTGCTGGTGGTGGCCCCACGAGGCAGCGCGAGTGTGGGTGCTCAGCTCATGTCCTGGGAAGCTCCCCTGTGCCCAGGGACCCCCGAAGGAGGGACTCAGAGCTCAGGACCCTCGACTGTGACACCTCAGGATTCTTCACATTTAACTCACTTGGAACATACATTTGTTAGTTCTCTGATCATCTGAATGATCATGATTTTCCTTTGCAAGAGTGACCAATGGCACTTTTGAGAAAAATATTTAGAAGTTTTATTTATTAAAATATTATGTATTGATTTATGTTTGATGCCTTCACATAATCACCATAACCTGGGTCTGTGCTTCCAACATCAGGAAGAATTGGGTGATGAAATAAATAAATTCTGATGATGTGAAATACATGATATACAGCAGGACTGCTGTGTCCAGGGAAATGTACATAGATTTATATGAGTGTCTGCTGCTTTTTGGCATGTTTTACATTTTAAATTACCTATATTTGTCAGTTAATTTAACAAATGATAGATATTTTACATTTTTATCAATTTATAGGTATAAATATATTTTGCAAAATGATTGGTCTTTTATAAAGCTGTTTATGCTTGTAAAAGATGCTGATAATGTATCCATGCAGTCTTAGAGTCAGGGCCTAGACCGGGGGTTCTTCCACGGTGCTTCTCAAAGTCCTCAGGGCTGCTCCCCCAGCCGAGGGGAGGCCTGGAAACTTCCAGGCTGCACTGCAGACCTTCAAGGTGGGCAGACCTATGGAGAAATAGACATGTTTTCTTTTCAGTCATCGGTTTTGTGGCTGTTGATTTTGAAAGGCTTCAGTTTTCAGGCCAGGAGGCCATGTGCCAGGTCCTCAGCTGTGCGGTGCTGGTCCCTGTCGTGTCCTCTTGTCCTCTGGGTAAATGGCAGAGCCGGCTGAGAGCTGGACTCTCCTGGTTCCTGGCCAAGGGCTCCCTCCAAAGCCCAGCAGCGCCCAAGGGCAACTGGACAGGATCAGACATCCTCCATCTTCTCTGCAGTGCTTCCTGAGACCAAGGAGAGTAGGCTGACAGCTTACAATCCACGTGATGCCCGGCGAGGTTGCACGTGTGTCTGGTCTCCAGACTTGAGCTCATACCAACGAGTAAATATGTTTCTAACTGTATCGTTGCTGTGTTTTCTAGGAGCTGGAAAAGATAGGGACCTCTCCCCATCAGCTGAGTTGTGAAGGTGTTATCAGGAATGTGTCCAGCTCCTTGGAAAGCTTCAGGAGCAGCTTGGAAAATGCCAGCGAGCAGGACTGTGAATGCCAGCCCGGACCGGCCTCCATGCTGCACACGCACACGTATGTGCCCTCTGGCGGGGCCCCCGCCTCCTCAGTCTCCCTTCATGAAGACGATGCATTTTAAATTATGAGTTTCAGACAATAATGTGTACAATATACTATTAACACATGTGTTTTCTCACCAACACCAAAATTTCCCGTGACTTTAACTTTTTAAATTGTAAACTGTAGGAGCAGCATTAGTGCTAAGGCTAGCTTTACTGGGGATCAAGAAGTTGGATCAACATGTCAAGATCTGAGATTACAATATGGTATTGAAAAAGTTCTACAAGAGCAGTCAGCGATTTTTCAAATGACCTTCACACTAGATTAATTTTGTACTGTGTTCTCAAAAGTGTGAGCCCCCGGAAGAGGAAATCAGGGCCTTTGTATTCTGCAAGTGACTTATTCACAGAAGGAATGATGTTCCTCTGACTTCTCGATACCTCGATTTCTCATACATGCCACGGTCTATCCTATCGGTTCCTTTCACATTTGTGAGAAGCCGTTTGTTACCCATCCTTATTCCTCAGACTCATCTTGCCTGGAAGGCATCCTGGTATTGACGGGTATTCACACACAGAGACATCGTGTGTCGGAATCTCTGAGAAATTTTATGGAAAAGCGATATTGTTCTCTAGTTCATTTCCTGGGAACTGAGGCAGCACATTCACTCCAGCACTGTTCCTGGTGTTTTATCTTGCCTAAATTAGCTTTAATTTTCTGCCATTTTAGGTTGGCCCAAAGCCTCGAGAAGACTTTGTTGTCTGGGAATCCCATTATGCATTTTCTTAGCAATTTCACAGTAACTGGGGGGTAAGTACGTAGTTCCTCCAAAATTGCTTGATTAAAAATTAAATTTAGTTTCTCACACAAATACATTATTAAAATAAAACTTATTAAGGGAGAGTTATGCTATCTATATATGATAAATAACAATTTAGAGCCTGGCAGGTCTGATGTATTTGGGGTTGAGAAGGAAACCCTAAAGTCTTGGGTACCAAAACCAAGAGGGGGAGAAAGAAAAGCTTCTGTGGTCTGGGTGTCTCCCTGGCCCTCCCTCCCTGCACATCTGGGAGTCTCTCTTTCCCCATCTGTCCAGTCTTACTATTCCTGAAACACTTGCAGCATCAACAAGTCAAGTCTGAAGAATCCTGGCAAATCTCCTCTTGTTAGGAAAAGTGAGATGGATGGATACGTGGAGAGAAGTGCGTTTCCTTGGTCACTGTTCCCTCAGAAGAAATACCTCTTTCAAGAGTCGAGCATCAAATGCACAGGTCTTAGAGGAAGCAAGGGAGTAGAAATACCCCGTAACCTGGGGTTTTGTTTTACTTCCGGTAAAATGATCTCAGTTCCTCCCAGAAGAGTAAGAGATGACTTTATTTAGTGCTTATTATGGGCTGGACGTAGTGGAGGAACCGTCCTTGCCAGGTTTTAATGTCAAATCTTGCCTTCACAGTCAGGAATAGCCCAAATGCTTATTATTATAAGGTTTCCTTCCTTCTGATTATTTTTCAGATGTAAAAGTAAAAGAGTTGATGCAGAACTTCACCAAGTTAACTAAGAGCTTCGATCTTCTCTCCACATCTCAGATGAAACTATCAGCAGCATTTTAGAAGCAAACGTTTCCCACTCAGAGGTACAGTTTGCTGCTTCTCCCGCCTCACGAGCCCCTGGTGTCCTGGAGCTGTCGGCCTCGTGTGGTCCCTTCTCCCCTCTCCCCCCACGGCTGGGGGTTGAGTGTGAATGATGTAAAAAGGCAGAGAGGAGATCAGAGAACAAGCTGGCCACCCAAGGGTGTTATCGTCCTCTGCCACGACCATGGGGTCTTCAGTTTCATAATGTTGTCTTCATTGGGGTTAGAAAGGATAAAATTGGTGATGATACTTATGCCACTGATTCCCAAACTGACGCACGACAGCCCAGGGACCTGCCTGGGTAACTGATTTCCTTTCAGTAGGGTTAGCCGGGTCCAATCTGACTGCACCGTGGGAGCCGCTTAGTGTGACAGCAGCGGGCAGTCAGGCCGTGTCGTCCCCACGGTGGGTGAGGAACACTGATTAGGGCCCCAGAAATAAGGAGGTGGGGATGCGGGCTGTGGCGGTGGGCTGGGTTTGCCCACGGAGGGAGGAGCAGGTGAATTTCACCTGGATCCTCGGCAGGGACTTTGCTGAGATAACCTTTCAGCGCATCAAGTGGGGATTTACTTTCCTGTGCAGACCACCTGCCAGAAGCACTAGCCACCAAGATGGCTCTCAAGTGACCATTTTTATTGACAATCACCTGGGCCTCAACGGACATTTACTTTCACCTTGATTCCTGTTGCCTGGGGCTACGTGCAAGCCCTGACAAGTAGATGAGTTAATCAAGAATTAACCTGCATTGAGAACGAAACTGATTAGAAGCTAGGAACCCCACATTCGAGTTATGGTCTCAAGTTGTCTGCGGTAAGTCACATGGGTCTTCAAGGAAAATGTCAGAGGCGGCTTATCGGACGGCACGCGTTGCGGGTGTGCGGGGGTCAGGGTGGGGTCAGGACACCGCCTCATCGGCTGCCTTAACTGTAAACAGTGGTCAGATCTGGTTTGAAATCTTTATTCAGGGAACTTGTGACGGGAATGGAGCAGTGAGTTGATTTCAGTAGCTGACCCACAGGGCTGTATGAGGAGCGTCAGCTTAGCTGACTTCCAGCCCTTGTAGATTCAGAATGTTACCATCTTCTCGGCCCGGTGGCTGCTGCCCGATTAGCAAGTGGCCACCGGGGGTCGCTGACGCTCCGTGGCGGGAGCGCTGGGCCTCGAGAAGGCTCGCGTTCTGAGGTGCCTTTGCTGCAGAAGCGGCTGTGCGGTGCTTCCTGCGTCACGTGTCTCTCACGATGTGAGTCGCTGCGGGCGGTCCCCTGAGTGGCTGGACGGTTTGGTCATTGGCGGGGGCGTTAAAAAAGCTTGCATTCTTGGTATTCAAATAAGTAACGAAGTTACTCGCTGGGGTAAAGTGTATCCATGAACCCACACGTGTCTTAGGTTACAAATTCATGTGTGGTAGGTGACAGTTTGGGGCCTAGATTTTTCTACGTGGTGATGTTGACAGCACATGTTATGTGTTACTACATATAATCTCTAGTGACCTTTCACTCTTTCTCTCTCTGGGCTCCTCCGCCTTACTTTCAGTCAGTGTTGAATTCATCACGTCAGAGCCTCAGCGTTCCCGGGGGGCACATTTCCTTGGCACGAGGTCCTGGGAAAATGGCAGGAGCTCGCACTCATTCACTCACCTAAAATCTCCCTTCCCGTTGTGTGAGCTTCCAGAACCTGGAGCCCCCAGCCCCCAAAGGGAGCCGGTGCCTGTGGGCTGGCTCGCCAGATCAACAGACACGTATGGGCAGCGAAGTCCAGAAGCGCGTGTGCCGTGGAATTTCAGTGTACGGTGTACAGCAGCGGGGCCACCGGGCCCGGGAGCCGCCCTGCAGACGGGGCTGGGGGCTCAGACGGACGTGATGAGAAGCCGCTGGCTGTGAAAAGCGACGGGAGGATCGCAGGGTGGAGGCCTCGGGTCCAGGGGCCAGAGGCAGCGGGAAGGGAAGGGGCTGGGCCGGCTGTTCCGGGACACGGTGCCCCTGGGAAGCTCCCCTCTGCCCGCACTCCGTCCTGAACCCCGGCAGCTCCCGTCGAAACCAAATCACAGACTCCCGGACCCTGGAGCTCACCTCCCACACTGCCATCCTGGGCTGACTCCCCTCCACCCACCCTGGACGCACCCAAGCCTTGTAGGCTGCAGTGCCAGATCAACAGCGACTCTCTCCCTCTGCGTTCCAGGCCACATATTTATTCTTTTAAAGGCAGCAGTGAGGTCGAAGAGTCAGGACCAAATAGACTGAGAGGGCGACCAGAGGGTCTGCTCCCCCTATCCTCCATGACTGAGCGCGTTCGCAGGGCCTGGGAGACAGGCTACCACCATCCTCAGCAGACTTGCCCGCCCACCCTCCAAGTTCTTACAGACGGAGGTGGGGGAGGGATGCCCGAGAGCGCTGATCTCTTCCTCACCGCCCCCCCCCCCCCCGCCCGCCCAGAGGGAGAAAGCGTCCTGACACCTTGCCTTACTTCCCTTGGGCAGGAATGAGTGCCTTTGGTGGCCATCTGGCCCAGCCTCTCTCAGTCGCTCCAGGTGGTTCTGTAAAGCATCAGGGACGCCTGGCTGGCACACTGTTTAGTGAGAGAGATGCCTTGCAGGGATTCGCCCACATCTTCCATTCCGTTGGTTAAAAGCTGCAGCGGATGGTTGTTGGTGGGACTCATGTCAGAGTAGACACCGGTAAAAACTGGCTCATTCTGGCTTTTTCCCTCTGTGAGAGGGAAAGAAATAATCAGTGTGTGAGCGGAGCTAAGGGTTTCTGGCCCACGCCGAGGAATTTGGCCACGTGTGCCCTGGGAGGTACCGCCAGCCACTTGGAGCCTCTGATCCTGAGGGAGCTCGTCCTGGACTCTGAGTCCTGCAGACCACCCCGTTCCCACATCATCTGGCTGGACTTTATGGTCCTTTTAACTTGGGGAACTTCATACCCTCCACCACCAGAGGAAAAAAGTAAGTGGCTGCTTCTAATGGGCCTCTGTTTTCCTATTTACACTTATGTAAATATTTTTGAGCCTGAGTTTCAGGATTGAGTGCACTGATCTCTGCAAAGGGTACTTCTTACTGGTTCTGGCCAATTATTCTAACCTTCGAGGTATCTTTGATCCTGATCTACTTTGCAAAGTGTCACTTGTCTCTCAACTTGGCCAGCCACAAAGGAGACAAGCATGTCTTCTATGCTTCTATTCAAGTCATTAGTGCAGAAAGATGCCCACAGCCTGGGGACACCCATGCCTGTTGAATAGTTTGGGGTCTTAACTCAGCCATAGCACGTCTGGAGTCCTGCTAACTCATTAGTCTGATAAGTTTGCCTTCAAAAGAAAATGACTGTGTGTTGATCTGGCCCATTTATGGTGACTCTCTCAACATGGTTTCGGCAATTGCCATTTTCTTGAAGGTCTCATGGAGAACCCAGGATCAGAATTCACATGAGGAGTGACATTATCTGTGGGTAGTAGAACCATTATCTTGTCTGAAGCCCTGGGAGGAGGGGGTTAGGGTTTGGGTTAGGAAGGAGGAGAGGGAGGGGAGGGCACTGGGGTTGGGATGGAAGGGCCAGGGGGGAGCGGGGCTTCCCTCCAGGCTTGCAGCCAGCAGGCACCTCAGTGGGTGGGCACCCCATTACACCACCCACCCTGGGCCAGCTTGTGGGCTCGGTGCAGGGCGGGGGGCGAGGGTAGGGCAGGAGTACATGATGCTGACCCACAGACTTTTCGGTGGAGTATGGAAACAAAGAAGGAATTTACTAGCTTAACTCTCTCTCTGTCTCTCTTAAATTTAATACTTTTCAATCAACAAATGCATCTCACTTTTATTCGTCTTTCTTCAGATTTCCTGTTGATCAAAGCTCTGTTTCTGCTGGTAGCCTCCAGTCAGTCCTGGTGGATGTTCCTGGGCTGTGTGTCTTTCACAGTGATCTCCTCTGGTCCCCCTGGAGCACCTGTGGGTCTTATCGCCGCCTCTTCTGCACAGACGGGCAAGCTGAGGCTTGCAGGTGCCGCCAGCCGCTGGGCAGTCCCACGGCAGGAGCTGGAGTCGCCCTCCTTCTGGGCCCTTCCTGAGTCCTCCCGGCCTTCCTCCCACCGTGTGGGGCTGCAGCCCTTCCACACGGCCCTCAGAGCCGTCTCCTGCCCTCCGGTCTCATTCCCATCCAGGCCTCTTCTTTGCGCGAGCAGATCCGAGCCCGCTGGGACACGGGCAGCAAGGCCCGGCTCCTCTCCGTCACATGGAAGGTGCTTCTTAGTGTCGATCCCACTTCTTTGCTTCGACAAGCCCTGAAGTGCCACAGTCACCTCCCCCGCTATTTCCAGTTCTCCCCCATCACTGTTGGTGTTTCTCTTCTGGTCATAATTAGGTTGAGAACAGTGATCGCTTCCCAAGCTTCTCTGCACCTCTGAGTCTAACATTGTCAGCTGGGCAAAATGGGGACCATCTCTGTGGTGCTGCTCTGAGCACAGTTAGGGTTTTGGCAGATGCTCAGTGAACAAGCTCCTGCTAAAAATGCAAATGTTTTGCCTAGGGATCACTTTCACTTTTACAGGGAGTCTGTGAACTCAAATATCTAATTATCTGAGTGTGTGTGTGCGCATGTGTGCTGGGGTCACAGTGGTGGGGAGCTGCCTGCCCTAGATCTCTGGCGCCTTGAAGTTTTCCAAGCCGGACATGGACGTGTAGGAAAGGTACCAGCAGCACAGCATCCGTGTGTCTGATAACTGACTGGACCAGCCTAAGCAAAGCCTGAGCTGAAAGATGCCCGTCTGACTTTAAAACAGATTCACCCGTGATATTTCCAGCCCAACAAAACTGAGTATTGTCTCTGTTTTTCTTATTCCCCACCTGCTTCATGTGCCTTTCAAATGGGGAAAATGGTCACAGTAAGATTAAAAAAAGATAAAGAGTAAAGTAGAGAAGCACAGAGAAGGTGCGGAAGCAAACACACTGCAAGGCGCTGCTCTTGCGTGTGGCGTGACTGTGGGGTCTCTGCGCAATGGCACCCGGGACCTCCCCGTTGGTTGAAAGAGGTGTACACAAGCTTTAAGAAAATGTTTGCCTTGGGGCTAAATTCTAAGAGATGCGTGGAATGTGATCCTGCCTGGGGACCACGGGTGACGCTGAGATGGTGGCTAAGGCCAGCGTTCCCTCGCAGGTGCAGAGGGACCCTCACCAGCCAGTTCTGGTGCCCACACGAGACCAGGAGCAATGATTGCCCAATTTAAAGCAAACTTCCACAGAAGCCCCTTTTACAGAACTGATCAAAGAGGGGCCTCCCAAATCAAAGCAAAGGGTGGATGTTCATCCTCCCCCACTCCTGCTTCCTCTTTGAAACCCTCTGTCAACCAAAGGCATCCACCTTCCGTTAGAGACCACGATGGAGACAGCGGAATAAGGAAATCTTTCCCAAGGTACGTCTGTACCACATAAGTCCCCTGTGGAAAAAGGGGTTTTGGTTAATTACGTGTGAAAACAATTAACATCTCTCTCAAAGATTCAAAATGTACATCAGCGTATTAGATTACCTAACCATTTGTGATGGTTCATTTGTATGTCTATATGTGTGGGCCGTGGTACCCAGACATTTAGTCAAATACCAATCCGAATGTCCCTGTGAGGTTATTTTTTAGATGAGATTCACATTGAAATCAGCAGACTTTGAGCAGATTACTCTCCGTGATGTGGGTGGACCTCGTCCAATCAGTTGAAGGACCGGGAAGAGGACTGAGGTGCCTTCAGGGCGAGGGAACTCCTCCTCCAGACGGCGGCTGGGGCTAAGCTGCCACGTCAGCCCCAGGCCTCCCGATGCCGGCCGACCCTGCAGAGTTTGGTCTCGCCAAGCCCCACAATTGAGTGAGCCAGTTCCTTAAAAAAATCTCCCAGAATATGCACATCCTATCGGTTCTCTTTCTCTGGAGAACCCCCGTTAATCCCTTCTGCTATTTCTTAATGATTTTGGGGGCATTTTATGGCATTATATGAAAGTGTCTGATGAGTTCTTCCTGTTGACAAGGCTCCTAATAAGGGAACAGTAACTTCTGTTCACAGAGGGTCTTGCTTGGCCCGAACATTTCGCAGTAATCACACCCATCAGGGTATAAACACAACAGAAAGTCTGTTTTTTTTTCTTTTTTATATTCTGCTTTATAGTTTGTCTTATTACAAAGATTGTTAATCAAAAGTCCTTGCTAGGCAGAGACGCAGCCCTGGGCCTTTCATGGAGGGAAAAGGAGGCACCAGACACTAGCACAGCTGTCGTCAGCCCCTCCTTTTCACTTTGTTTGCTTTTTCTTTTCAAAAATGATAACAGGCTTGGAAATCTGGTTTTCAATTTTGGAGATGGAGGAGAAAAAAATAGTTCACACTGATACCAATGAAAAATGAAAACTGATAACCTGAGAGCAAAGGCTAAGACTTAATGTCAGGAGGGACAGGGTCTTCTCCTGAGAGCATTGCGGGCGGAGGGCGGACGCTAGACCTGAGCGGCTCCCAAGCCATCACAGAGGGCGGGTTGCTTACAGGGTCAGGGAATGACCTGCACATTTTAGAAACCTTTCCATTTAAAGTGCTTGAAATGGAACAGAGGTTTGGGATCCATGAAACTACAGGTAAACCCTCAGCGTTTTGGGAAAATGGGCCTTCGAGGGGCTCGTCATCAGGGGAGCTCTGAGTCTGGGGGCTGCACATCTCAGCTGTAGTCTCGTCCGACCCTCGTGCTTTGACACAGGTTCTCTCCAGTGCCCCAACGGTGGCTTTGTCTTGAAGGTGCGATGGGGATGTGTTTTGTCTGCTGCTCAAGTTCCCTGAGGATGGAACGTCCGGGTCTGCAGCGAGGGAGCTGTGCCGCCTGCCCCGGGGCCCAAGTGTTTTCCCTGATTGTGCTGATGGGTCAGAACCCGGACCTGCGGAATTTCGTATACAAAGTAAGGGGAAGACGGCCGCGGGCTGGGGTCAGCCAGTGGGGCCCTTGGGGATGAGTCGGGGGCAGCAGGGCAGGTGCAGACCCCGCAGCCTCGGGGTGGGGCTCGGAATCGAGGGGTGTCCGGGAGACTTTCCAGGGTCCTTGGAGTCAGTGTGCTCAACGGGGAAGGACCAGCGATCAAAGTCCCCACCTGAGCACAGCGCCAGGTTCCCTCCTCTTTGACCAGTGCTTGACTGGAGTTTACCTGGGAGGCTGGCTTCCGCCGTGCCCCCCGCCCCAACTCCCTGGCGGCCCCTCTGAGTCAGAGCTGCTCCGCCGCCTTGGCCATGGCCGCCTCTGCCCCCCGTCACGTCCTGGGGCCCGCGGGCTCTGTCCCGAGAGGGGACGTGCTCACCTTTGCCGGGGCCTGTCAGGGAGAGGGGTGCAGATGGCGGGGGACACGGGGCAGCCCCTCCCTGGGTGAACCTGTTCCCTGCCCTCCACACACCCACATGCACTTGGGTGTGCGGGAAGGGGCTGAATTGACCGCGGGGACAGCTGCCCCGAGGGCAGGCCCAGGTACCCTCTGCAGACAGGAGTTGCGCCCTGGGCTGCACGCCGGCTCGCGGCCCGGCTCTGCCTCTTCTCCAAGTCCCTCATCTTCCGGCCTCCACTGTTGGAATCGTTACCTGTGTCTCCAGACCCTTCACCTTCGACCCTTAGGGACTGTCTTGCTCCAGGTTTCTCCCCAGGGATGAATTTGCCAACACCTGGGCTGATCAGCGACGGCTTCGGTGCCCCACATCCGGGAGGACAGTTTCGGGGCTCAGGAAAAGGGTAGATCTGCCCTTCCAGCCCAGTGTCCTTCGTGGTCTCCCTCTCCTCAATAACTTCAGGAATCCAGTGGGTGATATACATGCTGAGAACAAAGATTAATTTTCAGAATGAGAATTACTTCTGAAAATTTCAGAATTTTCATTTCCAACCCGTAAGCAGGAGGATGAACGTTTCCTAAACATCCCCATGCTCTGCAAGGCCACGTGGATCGCGGCGGGATCCGTGCCTGCAGCTCACACGCAGGCCGGTGAGTCCTGCATCCCCTCCCACGGCCCCTCTTCCACTTCACCACGGGCATCCCTGGCGGCCAGTTCTGTTAGGTACACAAAAGCCACCGATCTGAAACTGGTGCTTCTCAGGCCCCGATAATGACTTTGACAAGGGCCATAAGGATGAGACACTGGGTTGGAGTTGGTCTCCCAGGCACAGTGGAATCGACACCACCGTGAATAACACCACCTCCTCCTATCCGCGCGGCTCCCGGGAAGCTGATGGGTACGCGGTGTCGCTCAGGGGTGTCAGCCCTGAAGACACACTTGGGGAGCCACACCAGCGCTGGCGCCCAGCAGCTTCCCTCGGCTGAGAGAGACTCTGTGATGCCTTTCACAAAACGCAATTCCAGGTTAACGTCCAGTGCGTTCCTCTGGCCGTCAGTGCTGGGACTCCACGCAGGTCAGTCCCATCGGTCGGTGCCCCGAGGGCCACTTCTGATGTGCAGCTGCAGTTAGAAAGGCGAGTGGGAAAGCCATAGGAGCTGCACCCCTCGCTCCTGCCGAGGAGGCTCTGGTGCCTTAACTGACGACACAGGCACGTCACTGTGCGCAGAGAGAGTGAGAGGCGGAGCAGGGGTCTCGGTCCTGCAGGCCAAGGGCAGAGCCAGCAGCTGAGGGGCAGGCGCAGAACCCTGAGGGCCCAAGTTTGAAAACCTGGAAATTCAGAATGCAGATGAAGGCAGGGGAGGAGGTTGGCTGTGAGTCCTCCCCTCTGTGGGAAGGGGCAGTGTGTGCTAATTTACCCATTCATCCAACGCATATTTCCTAAGCAACTATGATAGTATTTTTTGGAAATGTTTATTGATCTTTTTTGTTATATTATTACTATTTTTTAATAGGTCTTTATTGGAGTATAACTGCTTTACACTGTTGTTAGTTTCTACTGTATAACAAAGTGAATCAGCTATACGTATACATATATCCCCATATCTCCTCCCTCTTGCGTCTCCCGCCCACCCTCCCTATCCCACCCCTCTAGGTGGCCACAAAGCACCGAGCTGATCTCCCTGTGCTATGTGGCTGCTTCCCACTAGCTATCTATTTTACATCTGGTAGTGTATATATGTCCATGCCACTCTCTCACTTCGTCCCAGCTTTCCCTTCCCCCACCCCGGGGCCTCAAGTCCATTCTCTACGTCTGTGTCTTTATTCCTGCTCTGCAACTAGGTTCATCAGAACCATATATTTTTTTTTAGATTCCATATATATGTGTTAGCATACGGTATTTGTTTTTCTCTTTCTGACTTACTTCACTCTGTATGACAAACTCTAGGTCCATCCACCTCACTACAAATAACTCAATTTTGTTTCTTTTTATGGCTGAGTAATATTCCACTGTATATGTGTGCCACATCTTCTTTATCCACTCATCTGTCGATGGACATTTGGGTTGGTTCCATGTCCTGGCTATTGTAAATAGTGCTGCAGTGAACATTGGGGTGCATGTGTCTTTTTGAATTATGGTTTTCTCCAGGTATATGCCCAGGAGTGGGATTGCTGGGTCATATGGTAGTTCTGTTTTTAGTTTTTTAAGGAACCTCCATACTGTTCTCCATAGTGGTTATATCAGTTTACATTCCCACCAACAGTGTAGGAGGGTTCCCTTTGGAAATGTTTATTGACTGATTGACATTTTCTCATAACAATCTTTTTTTTTTTTTTTTTTTTTTAAATTTTATTAATTTATTTATGGCTGTGTTGGGTCTTCGTTTCTGTGCGAGGGCTTTCTCTAGTTGCGGCAAGTGGGGGCCACTCTTCATCGCGGTGCGCGGGCCTCTCATTATCGCAGCCTCTCTTGTTGCAGAGCACAGGCTCCAGAAGTGCAGGCTCAGTAATTGTGGCTCACGGGCCCAGTTGCTCCGTGGCATGTGGGATCTTCCCAGACCAGGGCTCGAACCCGTGTCCCCTGCATTGGCAGGCAGATTCTCAACCACTGCGCCACCAGGGAAGCCCAACAATCTTTTTTTTAATTTTTAATTTTTTAATCTTTTAAATTGAAGTATAGTTGATTTACAATATTGTGTTAGTTTCAGGTGTACAACAAAGTTATTCACTTACACATCCATACATATCTATTTTTTCAGATTCTTTCACCTTACAGGTTATTACAAAATATTGAGTAGAGCTCCCTGTGCTAAGCAACCAGTATTGCCAGAGGCCGTTCTAGCACCTGTGGCCATATCAGTGACCATGACAGGCAAAAATCCCTGCCTCTCCCTGAACAGAGAGGATGCAGTTAATAAGTAAAACACAGAGTGTGTCAGTGGTGACAGCACAGGTGTGTCCCAGTATCCGGAGCCACTGATGCTTCTAAAGTACCCAGGGTGCATTCCTGGCACTAATCTTCCAGCTGTGATGGTGCGGAAGCCCTTGAATCTCTCTGAGCTCAGTTCATTCATCCACAAAATCAGCACCAGCACACAGCCCACAGGGGTTCGGAGGACGGGAGGATGTGTGCGCTGTGACACAGGGAAGCTGTAGGTAGATGGAAACTGTTTCACGCATAAGAATCATTTTATTGTGACCCTCTTCTTAAATATCCACTCCGGACACCTCAAAGACAGAAAAAAATTGTTTGAAAGTCATTTGACTTTTAAAAAAATTATTTATTTATTTATGGCTGTGTTGGGTCTTCGTTTCTGTGCGAGGGCTTCCTCTAGCTGCGGCAAGCGGGGGCCACTCTTCATCGCGGTGCGCGGGCCTCTCACTATCATGGCCTCTCGTTGCGGAGCACAGGCTCCAGACACATAGGCTCAGTAGTTGTGGCTCACGGGCCCAGCTGCTCCGCGGCATGTGGGATCTTCCCAGACCAGGGCTCGAACCCGTGTCCCCTGCATTAGCAGGCAGATTCTCAACCACTGCACCACCAGAGAAGCCCAAGTCATTTGACTTTTAACAGCCTGTCATATCTGCTCCTGGTTCATGTTCTGACGATACCAGTACGGTTGAGCGTGCTCCCAAAACGGAGCCAATAGAGAGGGCTGTCTACGGCACAACAGAGGTGTCTCCCAGGCTCAGGAGAATAAAATCAAATAACGCTCTTCATTCTCTGCGCTGCTCCAACGATGCTTGTGAGGCACCCCGTCCAGCACTGGTTATGTCGTGTTGTGTTTCCCTTTGAGACTCTGCTCCCTGTGGAAGCCAGCGGCCCGCTCAGCTCCCTGCTGGACGTCGTGTCCAGCCTCGGCCACCTGCTCCCCAGAGCCGGCCGCGTCCTTGAACACCTTCCCGAGTTCCTCCACGAACTTAAGATTGCTACCTTGCTGGACACGCCCGACTTCCCACAGGTGGGTGCTTGGTCTTGGCCCCGGGGAAGGTGCGGATTTGCTGTGTCTGTGTGTTTGCTCCTCTGCCTTCCTTTCTCTTCCACTGTCTAAAATTCGCATGTGGTGACAAAGCACAGGGACGAGGGTACCTCTTAGTGGTTCTGGAGGCAGCAGCGTGACAAGGAGCAAGACCTGGGGTCCCCTGCAGAACCAGAGAAAGCGGGACACACAAGCACCCACGTGGAGGTGGCAGTTCAGGTGTTCTCTGTGATGTCAGAAGTCACTGGATGGATTACCCTCACAGAGGAGATTCCAGGGGCCTGTTTAACTGAACTCAGAGAGTACCTTGCTTTCAGAAACCTTAATACGTTTACTTGCACACAAGTAATTGGCTTGCAGATTACAGATTGTTTGCTGCAAATACAAACACGAAGTTGAATGAGGTCAGTAGCCGGATGTCGTTGTGTCTGGACTCTCTCTGCCTGGAATGGAGTTGGTGGGGAAGGGGTGTGTGTGGGGGGCCTGTGAAGGGCGAGGCGCAGGGTGAGGGGTGGATGGTGCATCCTCGGACCTGCCTCGGATGCGGGACACGGGGTGTTCATCAGCTGAGGGGTGAGTTGAGAGCCCTCGGGCATCTGGGAAATTTAGCTGTAGAGACACATATTCATACTACTAATTAGTCTGAGTTAGTGGTACTTTATGGATTAATGATTTATCACTGGACAGACAGCAGAGATTTGCTGGTGTGTGTGTGTGTGTGTGTGAGACATTTGTCTCTTCAACCATAGAGACCAGAAAAATCACTGCTGTGATTTGCATAGCATTTCAAGGACAGAAGGACTACCACTGAGATTTCATACCTTCGACTTGGTGACAATCTTATATAATCATTTGGAGGAGGGACCGAAGTTTCAGGAGCCTGGGAGGGAGTCCCTCTAAGTCACTGTTTGCCTGTGGTTTATTTTTCTTATGTTCTCAGGCTTCACAAAGTAACCAGGTGAGAAGCTCAGCTTTTGGTTCTTTCCAGTCTGTGATGAATGAAGGTGGTTTGCAAAGAGCAAGCATCTTTCTTTAGGAACTCTGACATCTTTCTTAACTTGCCTAGAGTTAATGAACTCTTAGGAGACGACAAGGAAGAATTGAACATTCCTGAAGATTCAAGTAAGAAAACAGTAATCCATATTTGTTTAGATTAATTTGCATTTTGATAATTAGCCCTGCTTTGTACAAGATACTCTTGTGTAGCAAGTGGGTACATATGTGCAAAGAATTTCCTACCTGCACCCTCTAACCTGTATCCTTCATTTTCTGTAAGGTCAGCAAATGCTGACGTCGCAGTTGGATTTGCAAAACCCCTGCACCCTTGAGCACGGGCTAATTCTCTCACCTGTGATGCCGAGGAACTGGGTCTTAAATTCCAGGGCACCTGAAGCCCCAGCCCTTTTGGGACCCCTGGGTAGCCAGTAACAGTGAGAAGTCCAGGTCCGGAGACCAGGAGCAGCATTTTGGTTCTTGCAGAATGGCTGTCTCACAGCCAGGAGAGTCATACGTGGTCCCCTACAGATTTGCCTTCTATATAATGCTCCCTAGCAAATAACAGCAGACTTAAAGGTGATGCCCTGGCCCCACTGTAAGTGGGTGCATTTTGATTAGGAAGAGAGATGAAACGCACAGCTAAGGGTTTGGGTTTAGACTGCTCAGCCCCACCAACAAGTTGTGTGTCTTCGGTCCTGTGACATCACGTCCCTGAATCATGTTCATCTCATGTATGACATGGAAATGTAGTACCTGCCTTGTAAGGTTGTTGTGAGGAGTGATGGGGGTGATATCTATCGACTATTGAGTATGGTACCGTTGTGTCCTAGTGTATTAATCACTCTTCTGCGCTGTACAGCAAGTCAGTGGTTTAGGACACACACTTATCATCTCATGGTCTCCGTAGGTCACAGTCTGAGCACTGATTAGCTGGGTTCTCTCTCGGGATTGCATGAGGCTGAAGTGAAGGTGGGTGGCCAGGGCAGGGGTCTCGTTGGAGTTGGTTGTTGGTAGAATTCAGTTCCTTGCAGCTGCAGAACCCCAGGAGGCTGCGTCTTCAAGGACAGCAGTGTATCTCTTTGACTCTGAGGCTTCTGGTCTCTTAAAGGGTTTAGATGATGGCTCAACCAGGATAACCTCCACTTCGATCAACTCCAAGTCAGAATCCCTGCACCGTGGCCGTGTAACCTAACCAGGGGTGTGGTCCATCATATCTACAGGTTCTCTCTGCAGAACAAGGCCACGAGGCTGTCTTAGACATCTGCCAACTGTACCCAAGACACCTCTTTATATACTTGTGCCTGGGATGGATAGACGTGTTGGTGGGACCAGGGAGAAGGAGAGAGGGGAATTATGTAGAGATGGGGTTGCAGGGTGTCCTCAGAGCTGCCCTAGAGACAGTGTGTTGGTGTGTTCATCAGCTGATGGATAATTTGGAGAGCTGTCGAACAAAATATAATGTGGCAGTATAGATACACATTAAGGCTATTCATATAGAATAATTTTGTTGTCTTCTTTCCTAATCCTCATTTCCTCTTTTCTTCTTGCATATGGGTTTTTTGAGGATTATTAATTTGTTCATCAAATCCAATCATCCAATTATCTATCCATCCTGCATCTATCCATCCATCCACCTATTCATCCTTCTATGTTTCCATCCATTGCTCCATCCATGCATCCATCATCTATCAATTAATCCATCCATCCACCCATCCATCCATCCTGCATCCATCCATCCATCCACCCACCTATCTATCCTTCTATCTTTCCATCCATTGCTCCATCCGTCCATCTGGTTGTTCAGCTAACACTGAGGACCAGTTTTTCTTTGTCCTTTCATACATTTATTTCAAATGATGGTCACATGAACCATAGATAATATTAGTACCCTCATTTTTCAGGTGACATGAGAGAAGCTCAGAGAATGTTAAGTGACTTGACCAAGTTCACACAGCTCACAAGTGGCAGATATTGGGATTCCAGGTTTTAGATTTCTTGTTCTGTTCATATGTATGATTATGTCTTTTCCAAAGTAAAAATTGCTACCATCTATATTAAGTTTATAATTTAAACTGTAAGTTGTTAAAATATCAGTAAGAACAACCTCTATAATTAATGCTATAAGAAGTCATTATGTAGTCATGCTCTTAATTTATATTTTACGGAATTATTTCTATCAATTTTATTGTATTTGTTGAATAAAAAGAATTTGTTTTTCTTTTCAAATGGGGAATTTAGGAAAATGAAACTGATAGTGAAAATTACCACAACAGTAATTTTCCTACCTTGCGTGTTATGGATTGTGATATCAAAGTTAAGATAATATTTTCATTTTAAATGTTCTGTTCGAGAGCAAAAGAACTGGTTATACTGAAGTATTTGTCACTAACTGGCTTAAAACCTTTCATACTTGATTAGTAATCATTATGGTGGTGAAGGCTCATTAGTACCTGTTGGTTCGGTTGAATAAACCTTCCATTGAAACCAACCAGCACCACAGCAGTGTGAGTGCCAACATGAGGGATTGATGTTTGGGTGAAAACAAGGTGATTTAATGTAACAAAAGCAGTCAGTGCAATAGTTCTGTATAGGTGCAGCAAAGGAAATTCTGTAGCAATTTATGAAGCTAATTTCTTAAGAAAAACCTAATTATAGTCTCAATACAGTGACTGTTGAAAAGAAGATTTTCTAGATTAAAAACCAGATGCATTCCTTTTGCATTACTGTTTTAATTTTTAGGTGTCTTTGTCATTATTTAGTACTCTTACCGATGACTTAGTTTAAAAATGTGAAGGTCATACTTTCCTCTCTTTCAAATTATTGAAGGGAACATGGTGTCTCAGAGTTTTGAGACAAGAGCTGCTAAAGACAAGGACAAGAAAAATTATTTCTGAACTTACTGCCCAAAATCAGAATTGAGTCATGAAAACTATATATAAGCCACTCATCAGAAAGTGAGGCGTCATGGCTATGTACATGAATTTCCTTGTTATCCTGGACATCCCCAATCATGAGCAACACTTTTTGTTTTTTTTTAAATTGTGACAGCACCCTTTTGCTTGAAGCTTTATCAGGAAATACTACAGTCTCCAAATGGTGTTTTGGTGTGGTCCTTCCTAAAACCTGTATTACGTGGAAAAATACTGTACACACCAAACACTCCAGAGATTAATAAGGTCATTTGAAAGGTGAGTTTGAATGAATGAGGATGTTATAGACCATACAAGCAGTACAGTGGGGAGCAGTCTGTTAAAATATTTAACATGATTGTTGTATAGCTTGGATTACACACAGTTTTCTTACGTTGATTACAATTTATTTTTCCTTGGGTATTTTTTCCCTGTTCCCGTCGTTGTTGAACTTGGACGTGCTGCATCGTTCTCTCAGAGGACATTCTGGGGGTAGGAGGTATTATTTGGAGTAACTAATGCAGGGAGGACACTTAGACAAAGGAGGCCGGTTCAGGTGGTCCCAGGAAGATGTGCAGAACAGATGCGCATCTGTTTTGCTCGGTGCATCTGGTGATGAAGGGGGGAGTCTGACCCTGTGTTCGTGGTCCAGGTCTGGTCATGACATTTCCCAAGTCGGCGACGAGGCTTTGTCAGTCTCATCTGTGGCGGGGGAGCCCAGGTGGAGAAGCCAAGGAGCTTCCCTGGAGGTGTCTGGACATCGCACAGCTCTGCTTGTTTTCCCTTCCTTACATTTCTTACCTTCTCAAACCCATTAGCTTCAGGATTTATCATTGTTCATATTTGCACTTTCTTTTGACAGGGTGGTGCTGTGTCTTCCCAGGGTCTTGTCTCCTTGTCTGACGGTGTCTTATGAGCCTGCAGGCACCTTTGAGGGACTTCAGGAGGCCATGGGGCCTGTCAAAACCAGAGGAGGAGACATCAAGTCCTATTAATGCTAAACTTCCTAGCTTCAAATAGTGCTAACAACTTAGAAGCTAAAAAGTTGGTGATGGTGTGTGTGGTCATCCGAGCAGTTGGGTTATTTTTGTCAAAGTAGATTTTACAGGTTCACGTTTCCTGCCCTCGTGGTTGCCATGTGGCCTCTTGCTTCCTGCCTGGGACTTAGCTTAGGGGCTGTATTTGCCTCAGTTTATTCTGAATGTGCTTAATAACTTCTGCTTTATCTTGGGACTGTCCATTTGGACTGGGCTGTCACAGTGAAATGACTTTAATCTAGACGTATGTCAGGAGCTCATCCTTCCAGGGCTGGGCTTCAGAGGGGCCTGGAGCCAAAGCCAGTGTCGTTCCGATTATCTCCCTGCGTTAAGCTTGCAAGGGCTGTGGGTAGTTCAGAAATTTCGCAGAGAATGGCTCTGTAGCACGGCTTTATTTTAAATTCAAATTAAAAAATGGGCCATGACTTTATTATTATTATATTATGTATTATTACACAAAGATATTATTGATGATATATAAAATGTACTGTAGGATTATATACTGTGCTGTATATTCTGTGATGCAACAGTTAGTACGACAGTCTTGCTTTTGAGGGAGTCCCCCTGCAGTGGGGAAAGAGAAGACAAACATCTGAAGAAACAATTCAGGACTAATGTGATGAGAGATTCGCCCAGTGTGGCACAGGAGGTGAGCTTCCAGACCCCCTGGAAAGGAGGGTTTAGAAAAGCCTTCCGAGGGAGGGGACGCGCAGGCCTCCAGGGGGGCGGGGGGAGGGGGCTTGGCCCCGACAAGGTGTGGCAGTGAGTGTGCCCCGTGCGTGCTGAGAACGACGGAAGTTTTGGAAGAACGAGCAGACATTTCCCTGGCTCTTGCTTGGTCCCCCGTACGTGTCATAGGCAGCGCTGTGAGCTGGTGCCTTTTTCACGCGTTCGCTGGGGCTTGGCTGACGACCTTGCATGAGGGTGTCCTGGTTTGCACGTGTAAAGCTAGACTTCGTGGCGCTGGAGCCAGGCTGAATTATTCTACTTCACTTTGTGAAAACCGGTTCTGCTCGTTGGACTCCCGGTCCAACGTCCCACGTGGCTGGGAGCGCCTAGAAGCCTTGCCAGCTTACGGTGTGTGAAGCACATCACCTGTCAGGGTGGAAGGGCCTGTGTTGCGTGTCTTCTACTACTTGGTCTTACTCTCTCCATTACTTCCCATTAGGTGGAACCACGTGAAGTTGCCATTTTTTTGTGGGAAGAAAGTGTATAAAATTGGTCATCTCCTCTGGTTGGACCTGTAACTCCGAGGGAAGCAGCAAGCAGCACGGTGTCGTGAAGAGAAACACGTGTGCACGTGGGCAAGGCCGGGGGTGCCCCCGCACCTGTGACCTGTCCCTTGTCACCGTCCCTCTCAGTGGGCCTTTTCCTCCCAGTTAACACGGAGGCCGGAGGGAGACCCACGGTTTCTGGGAGCCAGGAGCGTAGACCGGACCTTCTCCTCCGCGAGCGCTGTTTCTGGAACGGCGTTGCCCCCAGGGCGGTGGGGAGTGAAGATCACCTCAGGAAGCAGGGGCAGCCGGCGGAGACCAGCGTTCTCAGCGCCGGGGGTGGGGGGCGGGGGGCAGGCAGCTTTGCCCGCCGAGCGCCTGCAGCAGCGTCCGGAGACGCTCTCCTCCCCGCCCTCGTCCCCGCCCTCGTCCCCGCCCACAGCTGGGGCTCGCTGCCGGCATCCGGGGGGGAGGCCCCTGTCCCCGCCCTCGTCCCCGCCCACAGCCGGGGCTCGCTGCCGGCATCCGGGGGGGAGGCCCCTGTCCCCGCCCTCGTCCCCGCCCACAGCCGGGGCTCGCTGCCGGCATCCGGGGGGGAGGCCCCTGTCCCCGCCCTCGTCCCCGCCCACAGCCGGGGCTCGCTGCCGGCATCCGGGGGAGAGGCCCCTGTCCCCGCCCTCGTCCCCGCCCACAGCCGGGGCTCGCTGCCGGCATCCGGGGAGGCCGCCGGCTCCCCCACCGGCACGGGGCGGGCGCTCAGCGGGGAAGGTCGGCGTGCTGAGGCTGCGGGACCCCGGAATACAAGGGCTTGTCGGGCTGGATGGGGCCTCGCGGAGCAGGCGGACAGAGCAGGGGCGGCCGGGCCGGGGGGGCTGGGCTGGCGCGCCCCGGCTTCGCTCTCCCGGGGGCCGTGCTGCGCCGGGGCTGGGGGCCGGCGGGCGGCCTAGGGCAGAGGGGCCTCGGCCTCACTCGGGTGTGTGTCTGGAGGAGCGGCGGCCGCTGGTCCCGAGCCCACCGGGTGGCCCGAGCGCAGGGCTCAGGCGGGAGGGGGAGACGGGGGGCGGGAGCCAGGCCTCCCCTGAGGACCGGCTGCGAGCCGGCTGCGGCCGGGCGAGGGGTCTCAGCCTGGGCGAAGCCGGGCAGGCGGCTGCAGGGGAGGCCAGGCCTCCCGGGGGCCGCTCCCGCGGGTGAGGCCCCGGCCCCCTCGGCGGCCAGACAGGGGCCCTCTCTGTCTGGCACATTCATGAAATGAAAAGTACGCAGCTTACTAAAAAGAATGATCTAGGTATAGACTGGCCTCCAAGACTTACTGTTAACTGTATTTCGGGGAGGTGGGGAGGAACGTGGGGTGTCCCAGTGATGAAAAGCGGGTCACACACGTGGGCACCTGTGCTCCGAGGTGTACAGACAGTTTCAGGACGATGTCCTGGGAGCTGGTGGCAGCGCTTCCTCTGCGTTTGGAACATGGTTCCTGGGGCGCAGAGTAGAAAGGGAGGAGAGCTTTTCACGAAGCCCTTTGAACACTCGGAACTGGTTAGAAGGAGCAAGAGATGCACGTCTGACAGCGTCCCGGGAAGTCTTTCCATCTTGCTGTCTCGTGTGGCGGTGGATTGGTGTGTCAGCGGGGAGGAGGCAGAGCGTCGTCCTGAAGGTGCTGCCAGGCCGCTCCACCGAGATGCCCGGTCCAGCCGGCCCTCTGTTCTGGGGAAGGTCAGGCCAAGGTCCCTTTGTTTCTGGGGCCCCAGAGCGACCTTCCTCTCTTCACCCAACCCTGCCGAGATGCGGAGGGAGACCTCTTTAGAGAGAAATGGGTTGTGGGGAAGGGGCTCTTCCCTCCCGGGGTCTGCCCTTCCTGATTCTGGCCAGGTCAGAAAAAATCCTTTCTTTTATTTAAATCTTCAAATTCCTTTGTCTCATTCCCCTAGCAATAAGCAAATGGTCTGAATGTTGAGGAGGGTGATATAAATAAGAAAATGATGAATACAACAGAAAAAATAAACCCATAGCTAAAATCTTATGCTATGACCCAGTCACCTTCTTCTTTCCTTCTTTTTTTTTTTTTTTTTTTAAACAAAAATGAGCTGTAAGTAAAAGAGGCTTAGGGCATTTTCTAAAATCAGCAGTTATTAGGTGGTACGTAGGTGAAAACAGAGCCTAAGTAGTTTCTCCCAATGATATAAAAGTGAAGACAAGACTTGAGGTTGTGTCATCTCTGAGATTCGTGCCCAGTTCCGGGCAGGGCTCTGAGCTCCGTGCCACGTTGTCTCCCTATGATCTTCTGAAGGTTTTGCTCAAGTTCTTGATTCTGTAAATTTTTGTATTTCACCAGTTTGGGGAAGTTTTAAGCTGTTATTTATTCTAATAGCCTTTCAGCCCTACTCTGTTTCTCCTGTCTTTCTGGGACTCAAAAGATATGAACGTGGACTCCTAGTATTGTCCTGCAGGTCCCTGAAGCTCTGGTGACTTTGTCATCTGTTTTTCCTCTTGCTCAGATTGGGTGAAGTGTACTGACCTGTCCTCAAGTTCACTGGTTCTGTCCTCTGTCATTTCTACTTGAGACCATCCAGCAAGTTTAAAACACTTTCTGTTATGGCATTTTACAGTTTTGTACTACCCCGTGCTTAGCTGTCTTTTTAATAACTTGTATTTCTTTGTTGAACTTTTCTGCTACTTAATTTGTTTCAAGACAGTTTTTAATTGCTTGTTGAAGCATTTCTATGATGACGGCTTTAAAGTACTTGCCAGATCATTCCAACATCAGATTTATCTCAATATTGACATTGGTTGATTCTTGTGAGTTCTCTGGTTCTTTGTATGGTGGGTGATGTTCAGTTGTATTGTGGGCATTTTGGCTGTTATGTTCAGAGACTGTAAGAAAACCTTTCATTTTTGCAGACAGTCTCCTGTTCAGGTTTAACACACAAGTCTCAATGTCCTTTGTGGGCTGTGGTTCCAAGGACAGTTTAATCATCACAGGCTTTGTGCTGTTATTTTGATCTGCTTAGTTCCTCTAGTGCCGCTGAAGCTTCCACGGGTTCCCGGTGCTGCTGCCTGAGGGGCGGAGGGGTTTCTCCAGGAAGTTTGTGCCTCTTAATCCCCTTCACCTGTTTCACTGGAGACCACCAGTTTGTTCTCTGAATCTATGAGTCTGTTTCAGTTCTGTTCTGGTGGTTCATTTGTTTAGTTTTTTAGATTCCACATATAAGCGATATCATATGGTATTTGTCTTTCTCTGTCTGACTTATTTCACTTAGTATAACAATCTCTAGGTCCATCCATGTTGCTGCAAATGGCAAGATTTCATTCCTTTTTTATGGCTGAGTAATATTCCACTGTATATATGTACCACATCTTCTTTATCCATTCATCTGTCGATGGACACTTAGGTTGCTTTCATGTCCTGGCTATTGTAAATAGTGCTCCTATGAACATTGGGGTGCATGTGTCTTTTCAAAGCAGTGTTTAAGTAACTTGGCTAAGATCACCAAGCGAATAACCCAGAATGGGGGGGCCTTGTTCACCACTTCATTTTTAAGTGCTCTCAGTGTGATCTTTCAGAGGCTCAGTGCAGTGCGTATATTCATGTTGCCTACTGTTCAGTTCTTCCAAAATTCTGCCTTATTTCTAGTCATATTTACTTTGTATCTTTTAATGATGTGTTACTGTGTGTAGAAATATTAGTCACTGTAAATTCTGAATTTATTTCAGAATAAAATGATCGTTATTCCATTTATCCTTTTTGCAATGAATTAGATTTTTTTACTGTTAACATTTCTAGCTTTTATGTTTTTGCTTGATTTTTGAGATCTTTTGTATTTGATTCAGTATAGAAATACAGTTGGCTTTGATAGTTTTGTCTCTGCAATATAACATAATCTTAATTAAGAAAAGTGTTTTATTTTCTTTATAGCTATAATTTTAGCACCTACACATATACCTGGCTGAAAGACCTTTGGTAAGTATTTATTGAGTAACTTGACGAGATGGGTCTGAAAATCTTAGCCTTTGAATTACGGTATTTTAACCTACTTGAAGTTATTTTCATAACTCTGACAAGTTTAGAGCTATTTTGTCATCCTCCTCTATAGTTTTGAAATTTATACCTGTCCTTGTGCTTATCGTTTTTCCTCTCTTTTGCCAGAAGAATTTGTTCTGTGGAGTCTCTTTTCCTCCTTTGTTTTCTGTCTTCTGTTTTTTAATGTCATGTCTGTCCTCTTCCCAGTTATCAATGCCCAGACTCACTGCTTTCTTACATGAGAACCTTTTTTTTTTAAATTAATTAATTAATTAATTAATTAAGTTTTGGCTGTGTTGGGTCTTCGTTTCTGTGCAAGGGCTTTCTCTAGTTGTGGCAAGCGGGGGCCACTCTTCATCGCGGTGCCCGGGCCTTTCACTGTCGTGGCCTCTCTTGTTTCGGGGCACAGGCTCCAGACGCGCAGGCTCAATAGTTGTGGCTCACGGGCCTAGTTGCTCCGTGGCATGTGGGATCTTCCCAGACCAGGGCTCAAACCCGTGTCCCCTGCACTGGCAGGCAGATTCTCAACCACTGCGCCACCAGGGAAGCCCCTTACATGAGAACCTTTGCTGTCACTCCATCCTCTCTTCCCGCACCATGGCTGTCTTGTATTGATAGAGTCTGAAACCAGTCAGACACATTAACAATCATCAGCATCAGAGTGAGCAGCCGGTGTTTACAATTTTACTGTAACTTTTCTATTATAATTTTTTTCTTTCCAGAATTATTATTGGCATTTGGATTAAATTCAGAACCTTGCTCACCATTATTTAAAATTAGTTCTCTATTTGAGTGGATTCATGGCTCATCATCATTTCAGTGTTCTCATATTTATTTAACTGTTTACTCAGGTGTCTTCAGGTAACTTTTTCAGGAGCATTCGTAGGTAGCGTCATTTCTTTGTCCTTGGATATCTGAGATCCTCACCTTTGCACCATAGCTCAGCTGGACATAAGAATTCCTGGCTTATGTTATTTCTCCTTGAAAACTCGGTAGGTTCTGCTGCATTGTCTACTGACCTTTAATTTTGAAGAGAAACTCTCTGAAACGACATTATTGTTTTTCCTTCTTCACAGGCTTCTTGTGTTCTCCCTGAGGCTGATATATTTATTCTTTTAGTTAGAATTCCAGTTGTTTCAAGGTATGCTAGCACTAGTCTCTTGTTAATATTTTTTGCTGTGTAAGAAATGTTTATAGCACCGTTATTCACAATAGCCAAGATATGGAAGCAACCTAAGTGTCCATCAACAGATGAATAGATAAAGAAGATGTGGTGTGTGTATATATATATATAGATAGATAGATAGATAGGTAGATAGATAGTACAGTGGAATATTACTCAGCCATAAAAAAGGACAGAATTTTGCCATTTGCAACAAGGTGGATAGACTTGGAGGGCATTATGCTAAGTGAAATAATTCAGACAGAGAAAGACAAATACTGTATGATATCACTTAAATGTGGAATCTAAAAAAAATGAAACTAGTAAATATAACAAAAAAGCAGACTCACAGATATAGAGAGCAAACTAGTGGTTACCAGTGGGGAGGGGAAGTGGGCAGGATGGGGTAGGGGATTAAGAGGTACAAACTCTTACGTATAAAATAAGGTACAAAGATATATTGTACAACATGGGGAATACAGCCAATATTTTACAATATCTATAAATGGAGTATAAACTTTAAAAGCTGTGAATCACTATATTGTATACCTGTAACATATATATATTGTGCAGCAACTGTACTTCAACTTAAAAAAAAAAAAGAAAGAAAAGGGAAATGGTCTTCAGATTTGCACACTCAGCAGTGGTGGGTTTTCTCCCTCCTGTGATAACTGACCCTGTTCTTGGCCCCTTCTGTGCTCTGGGTTCTGAATCTTGGCTTAGATCTCTTGCATCTGTCCTGGACTGTCTCTGATTTGTCCTCCTTCTTCTTTGTCTCGCGGCCCTCCTCTGAGGGCTGGGGCGGGGTCTCCACTGCCCCGTCTGTCCCCCTTGTTTTGATTCCCAGCCTGTGTTCAGTCTCTGGGTCTCACTGCCTCACGTGGGCTGTTTCCTCCTTGTAGCCACCTCCTCTGCGCTCCTGGATGTTTCTTGAAAATACAAAGTAGGTACTTTCTACATTTTCTCCTGTCTTTCATTAGGTTTATTTTGACCAGAAGGGCCTTTTCATGTGCCTCTGGTGTTTCCCTGCTTGCTCATCCTTAGCAACAGAGGATCTCACTTTTGTGGGTGGGTGAGTAACACAGACGTTGAGTGAGTCACAGCTCAGGCTCG